>NC_047088.1:12580055-12880055 GCF_902459505.1 Geotrypetes seraphini
ACCATACCCCAAAACTTTGGATATCTTCATTAAAGGTCCCAATCAATTTCAGAGATGGTCGACTGGCGAGCTCTGAATCACTGACATGGAACGACCCTATCAGTCAACCAGTTTCCAATCCAGTTCTCCACTTTGGGTCCTAAGTTCAGTCCTCAGGAGTCTTCTGTGAGGAACCATATCAAAGGCTTTGCTGAAATTCAAGTAGATTACATCTAGCGAATGTCCTTTATCCAGTTCTTTGGTCACCCAGTCAAAGAAATTAATCAGATTCGTTTGGCAGGATTTTCCTTTGGGAAAACCATGTTGCCTCAGATCCTGCAACCTTCTGGATTTCAGAAAGTCAACCATCTTTTCCTTCAGCAGTAACTCCTTTTTTTTAATCTACTACTGATATGACATGCTGATGCATTTTCCTCAAATTGACCTTACCCTAGGAAAAACAACAGCAGCACATCTGGACAATGAAATTTAGTGTGTATGTAATCAATTCATGGATTCACATCTAAAATTTCTTAGCAATTGATAAAACAGTATGGTGGCCAATTGTACGAGATAAAGGTCAACAAACAAAAAAATATATATACGATACCTTAATAACTGATGAATTAAGAATCTTTGCTGATGTTATGATTTTATACTGTAGACCAGGGATCTCAAAGTCCCTCCTTGAGGGCCGCAATCCAGTCGGGTTTTCAGGATTTCCCCAATGAATATGCATTGAAAGCAGTGCATGCACATAGATCTCATGCATATTCATTGAGGAAATTCTGAAAACCTGACTGGATTGCGGCCCTCAAGGAGGGACTTTGAGACCCCTGCTGTAGACCTTCTTAGGCGGTTGTTGTAAAGGTGGTTTAGAAGTTTGCTTCTGTCTTTCTACCCCCTAAACACTGCTCCTATCCCTCTTCTACTACTAATCATTTCTATAGTGTTACTAGAAATACACAGCACTGTACACATTGCAAGCAGATAGTTAAGCTAATTTTCTTGTACCTGAGGTAATGAAGGGTTAACTGACTTGCCCAGGGTCACAAGAAGCTTTGGTGGGAATTGAACCCACTAACCATAAGCATTAGGTTACTCCTACACTCCAAAATGTCTTATCTACCCCATTATACACCTCAGCAAAGGAAACAAGCTGCTTCTCATTCAACTCGATCTCTCTGCAGCATTCGACCTAGTTGACCATCACACACTACTCCAGATAGTAGACGCAATAGGAATTTCAGGTAATGTTCACAAATGGTTCCAAAGCTTCCTCAAAACACGAACATACAAAGTCAAATCAAAAGAGCACATATCCGACCCATGGTCAAACCCATGTGGAGTACCACAAGGATCACCATTATCACCCATATTATTCAACCTCTTCATAGCATCCCTAGGCATAACCCTAGACGCCCTAAACACAGTATCATTCAGCTACGCAGATGATATAACTATCCTCCTCCCCTTTAATATTCAAGACCCCTTATCCACAAACTACCTGAAAATGATAATGGAAACGGTAGAAAAATGGATGTCAAGTCATAAACTAAAACTGAACTCGGAAAAAACTAAATTCCTACTACTGGAAAGGGAAAAAAAACCATCTCTCACAGAACTAGAAGTAAACACAATCAAGTACCCAATGCAAAGCACACTCAAAATCCTGGGAATCCTACTAGACAGAAATTGCACAATGCAGTCTCAAATCCACAAAATCATCCAAAGAGCATTCTTCACAATACGTAACCTAAGAAAAATAAGAAAATTCTTCAACAAAGATCAATACAAGATATTAGTACAATCCCTAGTACTGAGTATTGTAGATTACTGTAACAGCCTATACCTATCATGCCCAAATTACATGATAAAACAATTACAGACAGTTCAGAACACAGCCCTCAGAATCATCTACTCACTAGGCAAATACGACCACATCACCAAAGCATACTTAGACTCACACTGGCTACCAATAAAAGCAAGATCTCAGTTCAAATTCTACTGTCTACTATACAAGGTAATACATGGAACAGCACCCAGCTACCTAAACAACAGACTACACCGTAACCTCTCACACAGATCAAGGAGAACCCAGAGCCTATTCACTCACCCCCCTCTCAAAGGAACACGACGAAAGAAACTATACGACAGCCTTTTAGCGACACAGGCAGCAAAGATCGATACTACCATCACCAATCTACTGACCAAATCAATAGACATTAAAGCATTCCGAAAAGAAATCAAAACTCATCTCTTCAAAAAACACTTCCCATCATCATAACCTCACAAAAGTTTAAGATAATGCTCTCATGACTACCCAAACACCACCACCAGCAACACCCGAATCCGAACAGTATTATCTCTACTCGTCTAAACAACAGAATCCGGACAATATTATCTCTATTCGTCTAAATAACCTATCACTATCTACTATCTACTACCAATTTATCCTGGAAAAGTCCAGAACAACAATTGTAACTTAACGCATTCTTGTTTATATGTACTGTAATGCTACTGGAAATGTCCAGTCTTCTAACTTGTAATCCGCTTAGAACCGCAAGGCACAAGCGGAATAGAAATCACTTATGTAATGTAATGTAATGTAATATATTTCTTACGCAAAATCTCTCAAGTTGGTTCCCCTCCCCCCTCAGATTTATGTCTACAATTAAGCAAATTACCACAAAAATATGTTGTCTAAGGGACAGTTATTCACATTAATGCCCTCGTTTTAGAAGCACCCTCATGTATAAATGTCAGCTTTTACCCCAATTACTGCTAGGGGTAACCTTGCCACTAAGGTAATATCATAAGATTACCGATAGGGTCATGGCAGCCACCTTGGGACCCAGGGCCATCAGAGCAGGAGCAAGTGGGCTTAGCACCTTCTTCTGCTATATACCAGGGACCCCCAATATGGCAAGGGATAGGGAAACGAAGGCAACTAGGTGTGCGGGGAAGTAGGTGACCCGTCATTCGCGCGCCGGCTTAAAACACTTAGCGCTCCCGCCCCGGAAACAAGAGGACGCCAAAAATAAGTGCTCCATGTTGGAACCCTTGAAAAAGCCAGTTTTTCCCGTCGGGCACACAATTGTTGGGGCAAGCTATAAAGAATAAAGGATAAGTAATTCAAGTATCATGAGTTGATGGTTTATTCTTGAATCTTAAGAATAATTTTTTCATATTTATGAACCAAGAAATATTAAGACTGATAATTTAACCCTAACAAGTGAGAGTCTTTGTGCATTGGGGACCCCCCCCCCCTCCCACTACACTAAAAACTTGTGAATACCCAAAAAACTAAGGAAAACGGCAGTTTTCAATGTATTGGGGGGTTTACTCCCCTAATGGAAGCACAAACACTTGTAAGTTTACGGGGGGGGGGGTTCTACCCCCCACCCCTCCTCACAGCGCTAACAGGAATATTGTGTTCAGTTTTGGAGACCGTATCTGGCGAAAGACGTAAGAAGACTTGAGGCTGTCCAGAGGAGTGTGACGAAAATGATAGGA
The DNA here is from genome assembly GCF_902459505.1 of Geotrypetes seraphini. Lineage (NCBI taxonomy): Eukaryota > Metazoa > Chordata > Amphibia > Gymnophiona > Dermophiidae > Geotrypetes > Geotrypetes seraphini. Next base: position 12,583,551 of record NC_047088.1, read on the forward strand.
GGCTTGCGCCAGAAGACGTATGAGGAGAGACTGGAAGCCCTGAATATGTATACCCTAGAGGAAAGGAGAGACAGGGGAGATATGATTCAGACGTTCAAATACTTAAAGGGTATTAACGAAGAACAAAATCTTTTCCAGAGAAAGGAAAATGGTAAAACCAGAGGACATAATTTGAGGTTGAGGGGTGGTAGATTCAGGGGCAATGTTAGGAAATTCTACTTTACGGAGAGGGTGGTGGATGCCTGGAATGCGCTCCCGAGAGAGGTGGTGGAGAGGAAAACTGTGACTGAGTTCAAAGAAGCGTGGGATGAACACAGAAGATTTAGAATCAGAAAATAATATTAAATATTGAACTAGGCCAGTTACTGGGCAGACTTGCACGGTCTGTGTCTGTGTATGGCCGTTTGGTGGAGGATGGGCAGGGGAGGGCTTAAATGGCTGGGAGGGTATGGATGGACTGGAGTGGGTCTTGGCGGAGATTTTGGCAGTTGGAACCCAAGCACAGTACCAGGTAAAGCTTTGGATTCTTGCCCAGAAATAGCTAAGAAGAAAAAATTTAAAAATTTAAATTGAATCAGGTTGGGCAGACTGGATGGACCATTCGGGTCTTTATCTGCCGTCATCTACTATGTTACTATGTTTTAAGCCGGCGCACATCAGCACTGTGCGGGATTGTCAGCGCACTTTTGTTACAGTACCGGGGAACTACCTGGAGGAATTGGATATGTTCGGGGAAGGGGGAAGTTGGAACAGGATGTGACCATGAGAAACAAGGAGTGGGTATCATAGGGAATGTGTAATAGAAGGGACATTTCTGCCTCTGTGAAATGTTCTGAGTCTACCTGTTTCATAGTCTCTTGAATATTCTTCAGCTGAACTCTGCTCATCAGCTGAGCAGGAACTGCTCCCTTCAGCTCGCCTGCCATGGGTTTATTTGAAGGAACTCCAATGTGCAGGATCTTCTGATGGATGCCTTTGCGTTGATGTGGGTTCAGTGGGTGACTGATTTGGTTTATCTTCATGGAGCAAAAGGTCTGTAAAGCATCCAGTACGTCTCCTGCTTCCTCCGTGGCTCCTGTCAACAATATGTCCAGTTAACACCACAACCCATTATCAAACTGGTAAACATTACACCCCGTCTGCTTTCAAAAGTGGTAGGATTGTCCACTATAACAATGATTTTGCGTTACACAAGCATATCTATCTAGAAATACATATATTCTCACCAGTAGTATGGATGGCTCTACAATGTTTGTACACACAGATGGAGGCTGGGACCAAGAAGTGACTCAGAGGAGGAGCGGAGGCCGGTTTGGGCAGTAGGTTGGAGATGCTGCATGTGCCAGCAAAGAGTTAAAGAGGTACGGGGGAAGGGATGAGGTGTGATGAGGGAGAGCGGGGAAGGAGCAGGGGGGGGGTGCCACCCTCTCAGGCACCTCCTACTCCCATTATGCCACTGCGGGCTGCTGCTTAAAATTGACATAGTCTGTTAAGTTGAGCCGACCAAAGAAAAAACAGATATTCAAATTTGTAGGTTTTAAGATTTTTGTTGCTTCCCTCTGCTCCCAGCTAACAAAAGGTCCAACTGTCCCTACCAATGTTCCCTCTAAGGTACAGCAAGCACAACCACACACTGTTCTTCATGTGGCCCTGCATCATTCCTGAATCTGTGTAGGAGTCTATGCCACTGGAAATACTGCTCAGTGAAATCAAATGAAGCCACAGCCATGTTCTTAAGTACGAGTCATACTTAAGTCGGGCGTCTGTAACTCAGGGACTGCCTGTACTTGACTCACATAAGAGTTGCCATACTGGGATAGAGCGAAGTATCGTCTTTCCAACAGTGGCCAACCCAGGTCACAACTACCTGGCAAGATCCCAAGGAGTAGCAACATTCCAGAGCTCATATTCTGATGTCATAATGCCTCATTCCACCAATGCCTAAGAGCCAACTTCATCAGCGTTCTTAAGTATGAGTCGTACTTAAGTTGGACATCTGTAACTCAGGGACTGCCTGTACTTGACTCACATAAAAGTTGCCATACCGGGACAGACCGAAGGTCCATCAAGTCCAGTATCCTGTTTCCAACAGTGGCCAACCCAGGTCCCATGTACGTAGCTAGATCCAAAATAGTAAAACAGATTTTATGCTGCTTATCCTAGGAATAAGCAGTGGATTTCCCCAATCCATCTCAATAATAGCCTATGGACTTTTCTTTTAGGAAATTAGCCAAACCTTTTTTAAACCCTGCTAAGCTAAATATTTTTTCTGGTCTGTTTTAAAAGGTCAGAGAAAAACCCTAAGGCAGAGATGGAACAAGCAACAAGCATAGAGACTCTGTAGGTTGTGACAGCTCTCAGCAAATCTTTACAAAAATTATCAAGTTCTCAGTGTCACGTAGGTCCTTCCTCCAGAAGTCGTGTCTAACTATTCACCCTCCAGTTTTCAATAACACCTTAACCTCATGCAATCAAAAAAAAAAAAAAAGTCTGTTGTACTTCTTAGTGCAGAGAACAGAACAGTACACCTACAAAGCAATTTTAAGCAGTAATCCCCGAAGGAAGAGAGAATTTACTGACAGTTATGCTGCTGTCTGAAGGAGTTTAACTCAGATAGACCTCTCTGGCTGATGACAAAATCCCTTTTCCAGTGGGGATTATTGCTATTACCAGCAAAATTGTACTCATCTGAGAAGTTGTCATTACTTTCTTTATAGGTGACAGGAACATTCTGAGTAGTTCATGGCTTCCAGATCCATGCACCAGTCAGGCTTCCTACTATTCCAGTTAAGAAAAAATTGCCACATGAACTAAGGTATGTCAATTCCACATATACTTCTCCGTATTTGCTGTGATAGGGGATTAACAGAACCGCAAATACAGAAAAACCGTGAATAACTTTTTCATATGTTATTCGCTGTTTTCTATTAAAAACCATCGTGAATATGGTGAAACCGCAAATAACATGGTGGGAGACCCGGCCTGTTCCTGAAGGGGAGGCAAAACTGTGAAGAAAGTGCTGGGAATCAGCGATTTTCTCTGTAAACGCTGGGAATCAGCAATTTCCCTATGCAAGCTGATGTAATTTGGGGGGAGGAGCCAGCAAGCTAAAAACTGAATAATCGAAACCGCGAATGCTGAAACCGCGAATACGGAGGGAGAAGTGTACTCAGGACATCAGATTTTCCAAAATGAGAGAGCAAATGAAAAATTAACTCTGTCTTGAAAAGTGCAAATACATTATTTATTTATTTAAAAAATTTCTATTTCGCCTATCAACTAGGCAGATTACAAATTCTCATAAGTCTCATATTTTAACTATTCTCAGCAGATTAATAATAATTCATAATTTCCCAGCTTACTTCCCTTATAGCTGTCATTCCTGCCTGCATTCTCTCCAATCCCTCTCCCCATCTCTCAAATCTTCATTCACATCTCAGTGCGCAGGAGGCTAGTACTGGCTGGAAATGCCTAATTTATATTGAGGGGGGGAGACATAATCAGCAGTTTCCCAGAGCGCAGTCTTATCTCAAAGAGAACTCGCAAAAGGAAGAGGCTTTTAAAAATGAATATTCCAAACCAGCAATGGGACCCACAAAAAATAAAAATTCAAATAAAAACATACAAAAACACAAACTCAGTAGAAAATAAATTCAACAGGAAGAATGACCATAGGAAAGAAATACATCAAAACAGTAAATCCTTATTAATAGCAGGTTTTCAGTAGAACATAATCTTAATGGTCCATTCAGTGCATTCCACAGAAATAGCCGATATCCAGGTCTTTTTATAGTGCACATTCCGGACACATTCAAGTGACAGTTTCATTGCAGATTGCGAACGCAAACTACGGATTGGAACATATTTTTTCAAGGCCTTAATCAGGTACTGTGGTGCTTCCCCATAAAGTGCACGATCTTATACTCAATGCGGTATTCAATAGGCAACCAGTGCAGTTGTTTAAGTACTGGAGAAATGTGATCATAATGAGACACCCCTGTGATCATCCTTGCATTTTGCACAACCTGCAAGGCTTGTATCCTTGATTATGAAAATTGTAAGGTCAATTTTCAGCTGACACAGTCAGAAGCTTAAATTAAACACCATGTCAACATTTAACTTATATCGTATAGACAGCAGTGCAAAACAAGCATATTGGGCATTGGCCAAACTGGCAATATCCATTTACTTTAATCCTATCTGAATAATTTTTAGGGCTGCCCTCGCCTCACCTATAACCCAGCTTACCTATAGCTCACCTGCCCGCCCTCTTCACCCTACCCACAGGCCCTGCTCTACACCTTGAGTTCTCAAGCAAGGTCCTTGGCATCACTATCGACTCCTCCCTTTCCCTGGCAAAATCTTGTTTTTTCAGCCTCCACATGCTGAGGAAAGTTAGATCCTATTTTCACCAAAAGCATTTCACCGTCCTTGTACAATCCATCATCCTATCCAAACTCGATTATTGTAACGCCATCTACTTAGGCCTAACGAAAAAAAGTCTTCGCAGACTCCAGCTTATCCAGAACACTGCGGCTAAGCTGATTTTTGCTAAACGCAAATATGACCACGTCTCCCCTCTTCTTACCAATCTTCACTGGCTCCCAGTACTTTCCAGAATTCATTTCAAATGCTCCTGCCTGGCTTTCAAGATCATTCAAGGCATCCTTCCGCCCCTAATCCCTCTATCCTTCCTCGCCCCGACACCAACTACCACCAGATCTGCCCATAGACATAAACTATCCTTCCCCTCTCTACACGGCATCCTCCACGCAGGTAAACTGGGTAGATCCCTCCTCTCCAAAATCACCGGCCTCTGGAACGATCTCACTGTCCCGCTGCGGAACCTGGACTCCCTCCAACTATTCCGAAAACAACTGAAAACCTGGCTTTTCTCTAGCATATAATAATCTCTTCTCCTGATTACATCCCCTCTTTTTATGCTTTGTAAACTCTTTCTCTTCTCTCTTCCCATATTTTTTAAACTCTGTAAATCGTGTCAAGCTCCACTTCAGTGGAGAAGATGCGGTATATAAACCTAAGGCTTAGTTTAGTTTAGTTTAGTTTAAACATCTGATAGTATAACTTTCCAAACACTATGAATAAGCCAATTATGCCTTCAGTGGCTACCGGCTTTGAACACTGACCCGTTTAAGTTCTAAGAAAATTTGACTTGACTGAAAGAATCTTGTTCTATCGCTTCTAATTAAGACTCCCTTTTACTAAATGCTCCAACGCCCACCGAAGAATTTAGCGCTCCGGGCCGCAGTAGAAACCTCTACCATGGCTTAGTAAAAGAGGGCCTAGTAACTGAATAAATATTTGACTTAACTGTATCCAGGACATCCTGTTTGTTTTGCCTGTTTAGATTGTAAGTAGAGAATGACACAGTGGTTGTTAGCCGCAGCTAGCCGCGGGTAACCCGCCAAAACGGTGACCAAAAATAAAAGGTCACCGCGAGATCGGGGACAAGGCCATTCACCGTCCCGTGGAGCGGTGAATGGTTAGCACGTGCGGTGAACGAGCGTTCGATCCGGCAGCTCCCTCTCTCCCGCCGGCCATGCATCTCCCTCCCTCCTTTTCTTGTTGAAACTGGCGATTTCTATAAGGCTATGAGCTGTATTACAGCCGGAGCCTTGAAGTTGCGTCATGTTGCCTGCTGGAAAAATCTCCTCTGACACAGCTTCCTGTTTCCGGTTGCATCGGAGGAGACTTTTCTAGCAGGTAACCCGATGCGACTTCAAGGCTTCGGCTGTAATACAGCGCATAGCCTTATACAAATTGCCAGTTTCGCCACAAGAGAAGGTAAGAGGGAGGGAAGGAGGGAGAGAAATGCACGGCTAGCCGGTGGGAGAGAGCTGCTGGACAGCGTGAAGGGTGCTGGGGGTGGGGGGATGGAGAGGAGAAGACGTGGAAGACGGTGACGGTGACGGGGCGGTGAAGGGGACGGCAGAGACGGGGACGGGGCGGTGAAGAGGATGGTGGTCCGGGGACAGGGCAGTGACGGGGACAGAATTTTTCCCTGTGTCATTCTCTAATTGTAAGCTCTTTAGAGCAGCGACTGTTTTCTTACTCTTTGTGACTCTGCGCGGCGCGGTATGCGTCTGGTAGCGCTATAGAAATAATTAATAGTAGTAGTACCACAAATTGCTAACAGCTACAGACAGATTTTGGCAGTGACAATCGTCACTAAATCAGTTTGAACTGGTTTAGCATTGAAGTAATTGACCGACTGATGGTTCACTGTGGGCTTTTCCATGCGTTTGTTGCAGCCTCCAACTCTGCTATTCAAATAAGCTCATTAATATTCAAATAAGCTCATTAATATTCAAATGAGATCATTAATATTCAAATGAGATCATTAATTTTAAAACGAGCACTCCGACCGATGCCCTAACATCACTTAGGGATGCACAAAAACTAGCACTGATGACCCAAAATGACAGAACATGAAGATCAGGGCCTTCGGCTCCTCCCAATGTATCCCAGGATGAATTGGGAAGGGGAAAGCCTGCCATTTTGAAGAGGTGGGCCTGCCGGCAACAGGAATTGGGCATCCTTCCTGCTGTCTTATGTATAAGGTATGGGGGCAGGGCGGGAACGAGGGAGTGGGGGCCTGGGTGGCCGAGGCAGGAGGGATTGGGCATCGCTCCTGCTGATGATCTTTGCTGGGGAGGGGGTTGGGAGTGTGTGTGTGGGGGGGGGGTGGTCTGTGTTTCTGAGGCAAGAGAAAGTGGGCATCCTTCCTGCCTATCTTTTTCTTTTGGGTTTGGAGGCTGTCTTCAGGGTGGGGGAGGCATCATCAGAGGGATCTGGACCAACTTTTTTTAAAAAATGGGGACAGATATTGTGTGTGTGTTACACATATACAATCCTCTGTGCCCATTAAAAAAAAAGAAAAAAAAAAAAGACTTCCTGCCTGCTTTGCGCATGTGTCAAAGTTGCTTTTCCAACGACTAATCGGATGGGATTAAGGCAGACCTCTGCAAAACTCATTTGCATGTGAAGTCATTTTAACATTGATTGCCGTTTGCAAATTGGACAATTTATCGGCCCTACGGGAAACCACAGGTTTTTAACGACGATTTTTGTGCATCTGGGCCTCAGTGCAGCTCTGAGTTTGTGTTAAATCACAGAGCTTCATTTTTATCCATCCCTAAGTTATGACTCACAACTCAGCAGGAATTACAGAGCTCTTTGAAGTAATTTGCCCAAACAGGAGGTGGTAGAACAAATTCAGAATAGACTGTTTTTTTTAGTTTATAGGTGAGAAATTAAAGAAGGCGTGGGGAAAGGTAACATTGCAGAAATAGAAACATAGAAAGATGACGGCAGAAAAGGGCTATAGCCCATCCAAGTCTGCCCACCCTACTGACCCACCCCCTTAGTCTATGCCTTAATAACCCAATTCCTTAACTCAACCTTCGTAGGGATCCGACATAGGCATCCCATTTGTTCTTAAACTCTGTCTTCTTTTCAGTGTTTGCAAAGGAGAAGCTACCATCGATAACTGCTTCAAGACCACAGGTAAGCTACTAAACCACTTAAATCTGTCCTTTTTACATGTTTTGATTTTCTAGTCTCCGCATAGCCAAATATTCTGTTGCATAAAAGGGTTCTCATTAGCATCCCTTGAGCAAAGGGAGGCCCAGAGCTGGCCAGAGCGGGACACAAAGGCTAGGCCTCAGGGAAGGTGGAGCAGAACTAGAGGGGTGAGAAAGGGAAGGTGGCAACCACTAGTATTTGCAGTGCTTTCTAATGAATTCTGTGGCTCAAACTATAGAGGAAACAGCACTGGGGGGCAGATTATCAAAACTAAAATGTGTCTTTAATGTGCTCCCTAAACCGGTTCCAGATGCTTTAGCATACATGTATTTTAGAGGCGGATTATTAAAATGGTTTACCGTGATTTTTTTCTGAGTTTTCTAGCAGTCTCCGATACCGCCATGCAAATGTAGTACAATTAGGTCATTAATATTAAAATGAGCACTCCGAGCAATTCTCTATAATCGCCGAGTGATTCCCTAACCTTGTTGTGCCACATTTGCGGGCAAAATTTGCTGATAGGTCTGAGCTGTTGGTGCCTTACTTTCTTTTTTTTTTTTAATACAGTGGTACCTCGGTTTATGAGTGCACCGGTTTGTGAACTCTCAGGCCTTGAGCATGCGTGCATGCTCAAGGCCCGGCACAGGAAACAGATTTTTGGGCACAGGACATGCTGATGCCGGCGATGCCGATGCGGAGGCTACACTGGAAGTAAGAAGAGGGTTCGGGTGGGTTGGGGGATCTCAGGTGGCGGTGGGGGGGGGTGCCGGTGGCAGCGGGGGGGTGCCGGATCGCGAGGGGGAGGGTGCCTGTTCGCGGGGGGGGGGCCTTCGGGGGGAGCAATGCCGGTTCTCGTGGGGGAGGGAGCAGCGCTGCTGGCCTCGGGGGGGGAAAGGTTTGGGGTGGGAACATATCAAAGCAAGTTTCCCTTACTTCCTATGGGGAAACTTGCTTTGATATACGAGCATTTTGGATTACAAGCATGCTCCTGGAACGGATTATGCTCGTAATCCAAGGTACCACTGTATTTGTTTCCAATGCTTTTCTCACTTTTCGTATTCCTCTTGTATTGAGTCCGTTACTTTGTTGATTGTACTTGCTTACTTTCTGATCAGTGTCCGAGCGCTGATTGGCTCAGGCACTGACAGGAAAGTAAAGCTTGACAGCTCAGACCTGTCAGAAAATTTTGCCACTGACAAGCAACACCCCAACACCACCACCCCCCCTCCTGCTGCCAAGCAATACCCCCCGGCACCCCCCCATGCAGCGAGAGAGATGCGCACTCCCTCCTGCCGCCACACAACCCTCCCCGACACCCTCCCATGCCTCCAATGACCCCTGCCCCTCCCCTTACCTTGTTTACGAGGGATGCCTACTCCATCCATCCAGCAAACCCGCCTCTTCAAAATGGAGCGCCTTCCCCTCCCCCGGTTCAACAGCACCTCTTCCCTGCTCCCCCGGCCCAGCAGCACCTCTTCCCTGCTCCCCTGGTCCCTCTTCCCTGTTCCCCCTGTTCAGCAGCACCTCTTTCGTACTCCCCCTGCCCCTCTTCTCTGCTCCCCCTGTTCAGCAGCACCTCTTCCCAGCTCCCCTGGCACAGCAGCACCCCTTCCCTGCTCCCCCTGTCCCTCTTCCCTGCTCCCCCCGGTCCAGCAGCATCTCTTTCCTGCTCCCCTGGTCCCTCTTCCCTGCTCCCCTGGTCTAGTAGCTCCTCTTCCCTGCTCCCTCCCTCACTGCCTTCCATACTTTGTCCCTCCCGCACCCTCCGAAGCCAACCTGCCTGCCAGTCATCCCCCTGTGCAGTAGAACCCTCTCCCCCCGCCACTATCGCCGCCATGCAGCCGACCCCACTGACCCTCCCACCATGAGATGACCATCCCCCACTGACCCTCCCACCGTGAGACGAACCACCATTGACCCTCCCACCGCGAGTCGCACAAACCTCCCAGCTCCAGCAGCAGCCGCATCACACTAAAGACGCTTCTGCGTGGCCTTCCCATGCTCTGATTTCCTCTGCCGGCGTCTCTGATGATGGAAATCAGAGCATGGGAAGGCCGCGAAGCAGTGTCTTTAGTGTGATGCAGCCGCTGCTGGAGCTGGGAGGTTTGTGCGTCTTGCGGTGGGAGAGTCAATGGGGGTTCGTGTGCGCTGGGAAAGAGAGTGAAGGGGCGATGACAGCAGCGAACTTACAGTGAGGGTCGGAGCCGGCAAGCCCGCTGCGAGAGAGAGAGAGAGAGATATGCATGGTAAGTGCGCATGCGCACTCTGCCGACCACGGAACTACAGATCAGGTAACACGGCAGTAAGAGTGCGCATGCGCGCTTAGCATTTTATTATAGTAGATAATTTAATTTTAAAAAACCTAATTAAAGCATAAGAAATATTTTTTCACACACAAAACCAATCCCTCTCCCCATCTTGGCATGTTTCGACATGTCTGCATCAGGAATTTATAACATACATTAAAATAAAAGCAGTATGTTCCTGTTGATACTGCAAATTGCTGAATTGTTAGAAAATGAGGACATACTCTTGTAAGAAGAACAATCTACACTCAGAAATGTTTTTCCAATAAAAAAATTAACTATGGTGATTTTAGAAGCCCTACTTCTGTTCAGGATGTCTGAAAATTGGCATTTAGACGTTCATATTGCATGGATATCCAAATTCCAAGTTTATAAACAGGATATAGACACTAACACTGCAGTATGTCCATATGGAAAGGAGGTGTAGTCTGTTCATACTTTAGACAGGGCCTGGAGGTCCTAAAATATGGATGTCCAACTCTGATTACAGAAGGGGAAGGGTTATCCAAGTCAAAAGGCTGGACATTCATGGTACTTGTCATGTCCACGTTACTGAAAAGTGCTCTGAATGGAAATAAAAGAAGTCACAGTAAGTATATTTCTGTCTGGGGAAAACAAGCAAAAAATTGACCCTTGATTCCACAGACAATGCAAATCCAGCGAAAACTAAAAACTCTGTGGAAATGGTGATGTTCAAGATGCAGGTTTTATTAAAAGATATACAATTTGATAATCCACATAAACTATATCAGGGACCTAAAACATAGAGAACTGTGGACCCAACACAGTCCACTTTTGAGAAATTTTCATTTGCACAGAGTTATAGCTTAGCATCGTTTCAGTTTTTAATCCACTCATATCAGGACTTTTAGGGCTCCCTGAGGAAGACAGCATTGTCGAAACGCGGACCGTGTTGGATCCACTGTTTTCAATGTTTTAGGTCCTAGATATATTTTATGTGGATTATCAAATTCTATATCTTTTAATAAAGCCTGCAACTTGAACATCACCATTTCCACAGAGTTTATATTTCTGCCTGGAGCACTCACAATTAAAAATAACAAAATTTAGAAAAAGCAGTAGTGGGATTTGAACCAGCAACCTCATGATCTCTGTTCTGTCTCTCTGCTGGCTGCTTTAATGATTAGACTATTCTTCCACATGGATTCCACTTTATAATGTGGAAATTGTGGATGTTCCTCTATTGCCATGTTCCTTGTTTTGCCCAGATCATATTTGGAATTTCACTTTTGCCCAAGAATCTCGGAGAGAGCGAGAACCAGAAGACCTTGAGCATGCGCAGATGCTCAAGGCCCAGGCAAGAGGCAGGAACTTCTTTTACCGGCACTGGCTGTGGGCTGTGTGCCGGTGCCAGATGGGGCAAGGCTGAATGTTGTTTGGGGTTCACGAGCGGGGGGGGGAACAATGCCGGTTCTCGGGGGGGGGGGGGGTGCTCGCAAATCGAGTCAACGCTCGGTTTGCGAGATAAGATTTGCGAGAATGTTTTGCTCGTCTTGCAAAACACTCGCAAACCGTGTTACTCGCAAACCGAGGTTTGACTGTACATGCGAGATGGATGTCCATTTGTGATGCACTGACTGGGACATTCACAATCTGAGTTGTACGTCCTTGCTAAAATGCCCTCCACACGATTCTGAAACAAATGCAGTCTGGGAAACTTATTAGTATAACAAAGGCAAAATTCCTGTGTGCGTTTCAGTCTTACCTTGTCAGGGGATAATCGGCTGAGAAACGACATCTTTATGGGAGTATGTTTCAAATGCTGTATGGAAAATTGTCTTTTTCTACATAAAAACACAATTTGACAATTGCCCCCAAGTAGAAACATAGAAACATAGAAAAAAAGCGGCAGAAAAGGGCTATAGCCCACCAAGTCTGCCCATTCCAAGTATCCCCCCCCCTGAATTTACTCCCTTAAAGATCCCACGTGAGTATCCCATTTTTTCTTAAAATCCATCACGCTGCTGGCCTTTATCACCTGGAGTGGGAGTCTGTTCCAATGATCCACCACTCTTTCGGTGAAGAAGTACTTCCTGGAGTCGCCATGAAACCTCCCTCCCCTGATTTTCAGCGGATGCCCTCTGGAGGTTGCGTCCCGTGATATACTTATACGTTTCAATCATATCTCCCCGGTCTCTTCTTTCCTCAAGTGAGTACAGCCGCAATTTCTTTAGTCTTTCTTCATACGTGAGATCCTTGAGCCCCATGACCATCCTGGTGGCCGTTCGCTGAACCGACTCGATCCTCAGCACGTCCTTTCGGTAGTGTGGTCTCCAAAACTGAACACAGTACTCTAAGTGAGGCCTCACCATGGCTCTGTACAACGGCATCATAACTTCAGGTCTCCTGCTGACGAAGCTTCTATGGATACACCCCATCATTTGTCTTGCCCTGGAAGAAGCCTTCTCCACTTGATTGGCAACCTGGTAAAAGAGGACACATGACTCTGCCCTGTTCCGCCCCCAGCCCCGATCTCACCAGCCGGGTTTTGAAAAGCTGTCCGGACGCCTGAACTTATCCTCAAAAACAGGACATGTCGGGAGAAATCCGGATGTCTGGTAACTCTACCCCCTTGTAAACGCAGGTGACTATACATCGTGTAACAGCTCGCTGCCTTTCAGTGCCATGAAAATGAGCCAGCAGGCACATAGGTAGTTTAAAACTCCCAGAAATATCTCATCCCTTCGAAAATTCACTTGCATTGCAAACACTACATGGAGCTTGAAAAGTACCACCCAAATATAGAAACTTCTGAATCACATAAGAGGAAATTATCAAGTCAAAGCTTGATCAATTTATTTAGTTCAACTGATATCACTGACCTGACCATTAACTCCATTTCTATTTAACTGGTGTCAGATTCATTCCACTCACATAGATTCATTCCTATTCCCACTTGAGCACTAATTCATTCTAATTGCTACCTCACTTAAACGTACAGACCTTATCAATTCCCAAGATACGAGAACAGCATATGCTATTTACACAGTTCAGAAATTCTGCAAGATAGAGGTCAAAGAGTCAACATTCAATCATCCGTCTGCCAGAAGGCAAAACCATCACCCTATTAGTGATTTTAACAACACGTCCTCTCACCAGTCTGTAAACCGATTACATTTTCTGTTTCATTCCTTTCTAGAAGCCAGAAGGGCCTCAAGCATCTTATCGGAGAATCCGATACAATTGTGTATTTCTCTTTCAACACTGTGTTGTAAAGGCCAGAAATCCAATAAAGGGATGAAACAAAGTTCTTTGATATTTTGTCCATGAGAGCTGCTCTATCGGCACCTCAAAGTTTGGTGGATTTTATTGCAGCTACCATTTTGATTTAGTGGCTCATGATCTACTCTTAAGCTGCTTGGACTCAATTGGGATCAGAGTTTGGTTCTACTGAATGCTTCACTGCATTTTTTTGTGACATATGTTTTTTCCCTTTTCTAACATGGACCCCTGATGAAGGTTGTCCGCAACACGGACAGTGTTGGGTCCCTTGTTTGGTAAAAAGGTTTTTAATTACATTTTGGTTGTCACAATAAATTTTGCCTACATCGTTGTACATATCTGCCCTGCTCCGCCCCCCCGATCCCGCAGGAGGACTACACAATTTAAAAGACACAGCGCCGCCATTACCAGCCAGACCGGGCCGGCGTGGGAGCCCTGCTCCGCCCCCCCGATCCCGCAGGAGGACTACACAATTTAAAAGACACAGCGCCGCCATTACCAGCCAGACCGGGCCGGCGTGGGAGCCCTGCTCCGCCCCCCCGATCCCGCAGGAGGACTACACAATTTAAAAGACACAGCGCCGCCATTACCAGCCAGACCGGGCCGGCGTGGGAGCCCTGCTCCGCCCCCCCGATCCCGCAGGAGGACTACACAATTTAAAAGACACAGCGCCGCCATTACCAGCCAGACCGGGCCGGCGTGGGAGCCCTGCTCCGCCCCCCCGATCCCGCAGGAGGACTACACAATTTAAAAGACACAGCGCCGCCATTACCAGCCAGACCGGGCCGGCGTGGGAGCCCTGCTCCGCCCCCCCGATCCCGCAGGAGGACTACACAATTTAAAAGACACAGCGCCGCCATTACCAGCCAGACCGGGCCGGCGTGGGAGCCCTGCTCCGCCCCCCCGATCCCGCAGGAGGACTACACAATTTAAAAGACACAGCGCCGCCATTACCAGCCAGACCGGGCCGGCGTGGGAGCCCTGCTCCGCCCCCCCGATCCCGCAGGAGGACTACACAATTTAAAAGACACAGCGCCGCCATTACCAGCCAGACCGGGCCGGCGTGGGAGCCCTGCTCCGCCCCCCCGATCCCGCAGGAGGACTACACAATTTAAAAGACACAGCGCCGCCATTACCAGCCAGACCGGGCCGGCGTGGGAGCCCTGCTCCGCCCCCCCGATCCCGCAGGAGGACTACACAATTTAAAAGACACAGCGCCGCCATTACCAGCCAGACCGGGCCGGCGTGGGAGCCCTGCTCCGCCCCCCCGATCCCGCAGGAGGACTACACAATTTAAAAGACACAGCGCCGCCATTACCAGCCAGACCGGGCCGGCGTGGGAGCCCTGCTCCGCCCCCCCGATCCCGCAGGAGGACTACACAATTTAAAAGACACAGCGCCGCCATTACCAGCCAGACCGGGCCGGCGTGGGAGCCCTGCTCCGCCCCCCCGATCCCGCAGGAGGACTACACAATTTAAAAGACACAGCGCCGCCATTACCAGCCAGACCGGGCCGGCGTGGGAGCCCTGCTCCGCCCCCCCGATCCCGCAGGAGGACTACACAATTTAAAAGACACAGCGCCGCCATTACCAGCCAGACCGGGCCGGCGTGGGAGCCCTGCTCCGCCCCCCCGATCCCGCAGGAGGACTACACAATTTAAAAGACACAGCGCCGCCATTACCAGCCAGACCGGGCCGGCGTGGGAGCCCTGCTCCGCCCCCCCGATCCCGCAGGAGGACTACACAATTTAAAAGACACAGCGCCGCCATTACCAGCCAGACCGGGCCGGCGTGGGAGCCCTGCTCCGCCCCCCCGATCCCGCAGGAGGACTACACAATTTAAAAGACACAGCGCCAACGGCGCGCCGCCGTTCGGCGTGCCGACGAAGGCGCACGACAAAGGCGCCTGCGCCTTAGTGGGCGCCTTCGTGGAGCACCTGAGAGGAGCAACGGAGAGAAGCACCAACGGACCCAAGAGACGTGAACACCTACACCTCAGAGACCACTCCACCAGACCTCTTGCCTACCTCCACCATAAGGTAAGGAGCGAAAGATCCCCCGCTCCTCCCACTACAGCCAGAACTCTAAGAGGGAACCACCCCCTCTACCTAACAACCCGAACACCCCAAACCAGACATCAAACATGAAGCCCTCCCGAAATACACACAAAATAGCAGCCATCCTAATAATCCTCCTCATTTCTAGCTGGAATACAACAGCTAACAATCTACCCACCACAACCTCAACTGCAAGCACAACCAACTTCCAAATCCCCAACAGAAGAACACTCACTCCAAGTTACCCAAACCTCCACACCAACATTCAACAACCCATCACTGTTATCCGGAGAAGAAGATCAACACCCCCGAAAACAAAACCTCAAACAACTACCACAACACTCATATACCCGGAAACAACTTACACTCCTAAGACCGACACGACCTCCCTTACTTGTGCCTATGTCAATATCAGATCTCTAGGACCCAAAACAGAAAACATAAAAAACTGGATAACAACAGAAAAACTTGACTGCTTATTCCTCACTGAAACCTGGCTAACCTCAGACACAGACCCTAGAATAAAAGAAGTATGCCCGCCAGGATACAAAATAACAGTAACCTGCAGAGAGAAAAAAAGAGGAGGAGGTCTAGCAATAATATTCAAGAACACCATAACTCTAAACATACTCGAGAAAGTATCCACTCCACAATTGGATTTCCTAGCGTGCCAACTCATAAACACAACACTAAAAAACTCTCTAAACTGCCTGCTCTGCTACATAACACCAGGAAACTGGACCACAGTGAAGCCCGAATTTGAAAACTTCATCTACCAAAACTCACTAACAGCTGACTACAACCTCATACTAGGAGACCTAAACCTACACCTAGAAGATCAAACCTCCACACCAGCAAACAACTGTCTATCCTTCCTCAATGCATTATCCTTCAAGATCCTAAACCCACAAACCACTCATGAAAAAGGGCATCAACTGGACATTGCAGCATTCATGACTCACCAACCAACCAATCAAGAAATCCAAACTCCAAACGGAACATGGTCCCCATCCCTATGGTCAGACCACTACATCTTTAACTTCAACATCAACTGGACCAAAACCAAACACACACCTCAAACAAAAAAAACCACATATACCTCACGCAAACATATCGACCCAACCATCTTCTGGTCAAAGATAGACGAAACCATCCAAGACTGCGACCCAAAAAATTTCATCTCCCACTGGGAAAATGTATCCACCAACACACTTGATAATCTGGCACCCCTACAAACCAAAACCAGAATCAGAAGGAAATCAGACCAATGGTTTGATAATGAATTACTCCAACTCAAAAGACAGTGCAGAAGATTAGAAAGAAAATGGAGAAAAAAGAATCAAGAACAAACAAAAACCGACTGGAAAAAAATCAACAAACAATACAAAAATCTACTAAAAGACAAGAGGAAAAGTTACTACACCAAGCTCATAGGCACAGAAACACAAGATTCCAAAAAAATTTTCCAAATACTAAAAGAATTAACAGACACCAAACCATATATTACCACCACCAACACACCTCCACCATCACCCACCATCTTAGCAGAACATTTCAAGAATAAAATCACCAACACCAGAGCCACACTCATACTCAACCCATCCAACCAAAATCCAATCACAATCCACTCCACAGGAAAAGAGGCAGTCGCAGCAGACAGAACTTGGTCTCAATTCCCAAACATAAAATGGCCAGAATTTAACAAATTATACAAAAAATACAGCCATGCCTCCTGTGACCTCAACCACTGCCCCTCATATCTCCTTACCACCTCTAGTATAAAGTTCCGCACCATAATTCTACAATGGATCCAATTCACGCTCACAGAGGGCACATTCCCTGACAACCTCAGCGAAATTGTCATCACACCAATCCAAAAAGACCCAAAGGCACCACAAAACCTCCCTTCCAACTATAGACCTATAGCCTCAATTCCGCTATATGTCAAAATTACAGAAGGCCTAGTAGCCAAACTCCTCACCAATTACATAGAGGACCACAACCTACTACACCCCATGCAATCAGGATTCAGAACAAATTTCAGCACAGAGACATTACTAGGCTCCCTCATGGATACCGTCAGACAACAACTTAGTATAGGGAAAAAAATACTACTTATACAACTGGACCTATCGGCAGCATTCGACCTGGTAGACCACAACATCCTTCTACAGATACTAGATGCAATAGGCATCTCAAACAAAGTATACTCCTGGTTCAAAGGATTCCTAAAACTCAGAACCTACAGTGTAAAATCAAACAAAGAAAAATCAGAATCCTGGTCAAACCCATGCGGCGTACCACAAGGATCCCCACTATCCCCCACCCTCTTCAATCTATACACTGCCTCTCTAGGAACCCATCTGGATAATCTAGGCATAACATCCTACAGCTATGCGGATGACATCACCATCCTCATCCCATACGATCACTCCAAACCTACCATGACAGAGGAACTTCACCAAACACTGGAAGCAGTCACAACCTGGATGGAAAATCACAAACTTAAACTCAACCAAGACAAAACCAAATTCATCCTCCTAGAAAACGACAGGATCCAAACCACAACCATCCTAGACATAAACGCAACCAAATATCCCATCCAAACAACCATAAAACTACTAGGCATGACCATAGACAGATGCTGCACAATGCAGCCACAAATAAACAAAACAACTCAAAAATCATTCGCAATCATGAGAAACCTGAGACAAGTCCGAAAATTCTTTGAAAGCACACAATTCCTACTTATAGTACAATCCCTAATACTAGGAATACTGGACTACTGTAACATTCTCTTCCTCCCATGTCCAGCAACTACGATAAGACAACTCCAAACAATCCAAAATACAGCCTTAAGACTCGTCTATTCATTGAAAAAACACGACCACATCACCGAAGCCTACATCAACTCACACTGGCTCCCAATCCAAGAAAGAATCCAATTCAAATTCTACTGCATATTATTTAAAACACTACACGGAGACAGTCCATCATACCTGAACAATCGCCTCATCCAAGCAACCAGCACCAGACACAGAAAAACGCACTCCCCATTCATACCCCCCCCATCCAAAGAAGTGAAAAGAACAAAACTACATGACGGCCTCCTAGCCACACAAGCTGCAAGACTAGATAACCAAATCTCCAACCTTCTGATGACCACCCCAGACTATAAGACGTTCAGAAAAGAAATAAAAACCACACTTTTCAAGAAATTCCTAAGACAGAAATAACAACACGACCACTAAAAGCCCTCAAGATCTTCATATTACCTCTCTAGCTATTCTCTACAATTCATATAATTCTGTTATTCTGTAACTCTGTAATTCTTTATTCATTGTAATTCTGTCCTTAAACTAACCTTTTGTAATCCGCCTTGAACCGCAAGGTAATGGCGGAATAGAAATCCCTAATGTAATGTAATGTAATGTAATATCTGCAGTTTTGGTTTGTTTGCAACCTGACTAGGGGGCAGATTCTCAAAACTAAAATCTGCCTTTAACGTGCTCGCTAAACCAGTGGATTATCAAAATGGCTTACCAAGGTCTTTTCAGAGTTTTCTAGCAGTCTCCGACAATGCCATGCAAATGTAGTACAAGGTTTTTAATATTAAATTGATCACTCCGAGTGATTCTCTAACCTCGTTGTGCCACATTTGCGGCCAAAATTTGCCAACAGGTTTGAGCTGTCATTGCCTTACTTTCTGATCAGTGCCTGAGTGCTGATTGGCTCAACATTGACAGGAAAGTAAGGTTTGATAGCTCAGAGCCCCTCCATTCCACTCAAATTAAAATAAAAAAAACCCAAACAAACCCCAAATTGAAGATCAGCAGGAGAGATGCCCACTCTCTCTTGCCGCGTCACAAAGTCACTCGACACTGCTAATCCTCCCACCCCCACAGCAGGAGAGATGCCCACTCCTTCCTGCCGCCACGCAACACCCCCCACGACAACCCCTCGTGCCTCCAATGACCCCCCTCTCCCTTACCTTGCTTACAATGGCTGGCTGGAGGGATGCCTATTCCCTTTGGCCAGCAGACCCGGTTCTTCAAAATGGTGGGTATTCCCCTCCCTGGTACATCCTGGGATGCACTGGGGAGGGGCCTAAGGCTCTGATTGGCCCAGGTTGTTTAACACCCCTCCTGTGGGAGGGGGCCTTAGGTGTCTAGGCCAATCAGAGCCTTTAGGCCCCTCCCCTTACTACGTAACTGCATGCAGCGCTGTAACTGGAAGACTGATGACATTACCCACTTGAGTGGCTGATTCTTTGTTTGTTGATGGAGAACTTCAATTACCAAAGAAGAAATGTGCTTCTCTTTAACCCATGCAAGTAAACCAACTTTACTTTAGCCAAGATCTTAAATCTTGTGCTTAAAGCCTAAGAAAAATCGCAGTACATGTCAGATTTTTAATTTCTGGTGCTGTACCTCTGAATACATCTTGAACTTGGCTATTATGAAGGCTGAGGAAAGTGAAGTAAAACTGCAGAGTTCTCCACTTACCGGAACAAAGACCAATCAATATCATGTTGAACATTTCGTGTTGTCTTTATTCACTATATATTAAGAGTCACTTGGTATCAATGATACCAATTAGAGAATGACAAGGAATCCCCGCAGGAATTCAATTTCCCCGTCCCATCCTGTCCCCTCACCACGACTTTTGTCACCGTCCCTGTCCTATTCCTGTAAGCTCTGCCTTAACTGCACAAGCCTCGAACACTTAAGTGTTTGAGGCTTGTGCAGACGAGGATGAAGCTTGCAGGAAAGAAGCAGGGACAGGAAAAGAACTCGCCGGGACGGGAAAATGAGTTCCTGCAAGGACGGAGAAATTTTGTCCCCGTGTCATTCTCTAATGCCAATAAGCCTATATATCAAATGTTTACTAAAGAAATCAATACATCATATAGACCTAGCAAGCAGATCCACAATTAATATTTTGGGGGGTAAAAGGACACATATATCTTATAAGTCTTCTGTCTCTGTCTGTGCTGGGGGGGCTCAAACACAGACACAGTTTGTGTTTATTCTGCTGATGTTCTGAGACAGGGTCATTTAATCTTGTTAATGAAGTTAGCTGCTTGAGACAATGGAGGTTCGATCCCCCCACTGCTATGTACCAGTTGAGAGAGATAAGGGAAGCTTTAGCACCTTTAAATTGAGACAATGAAGCAAATATCCTGCTCATCCACCCACCCCCCTTTCTTGTCCAACCCTCTTTTCTTGTGTTGGTTACCACTGACCCTTGTACAAAAAAAAAAAAGGTATAAAACTGGATGTAAGCTAATAAAGAACAGGCAATTCCTTTAGGACACTGTCTGCGTATCCTTCCTTCCTAAGGGGAATGCCTCCCGATATCTGAACAAGCAACAGGGTGTGTGCAGGGCGGTTTCGGGACCAAGAAACGGACCCCGTTCGTTTCAGGGGGATGTTTAAGAATATTTATAAGTATTTATATATTGTGTGATTTGATTTTGACTGATCGGCACAGGGCCATTTTTTGGTCCCTAGATCACTTATTAATTGAGGTCTTTTTTTTTCTCCACTACATATTTTGTTTAATTAATTGTGGATCTGCTTGCGAGGTGTATCTACTGTATTGATTTCACTACCCATTTGTTCATCTCCATATAGATATGCAATCATGCACAACTTTAAAACCGATGCTAGAGGACAAGGACAAATTAGTTCATAAGATAAATTTCACGCACCTTCCTTTCTATTCTCATTAGTTAGAAAACACTGAGCTTCTGGTCTTAATAAGCCAATTCTGTAACTGGAATACTGGAATAAATTATTCAGGCAATTGACAATTCGGCACAAGCAGAGGATCTGGACTCTGAGAAAGGATAAGCAGAGCAGAGTTCCATTCCAACTACACTGATTTGTCATCTTTGGCTCAACGTGTGTATCTCTGTTGCAAATAAGTCACTCAGCCATTGATAGATTTCTCTCTCCACACCTCAGTCTGATGGCTACAATCAAACCAAGCTCTTATGGCTACAGTTCAACGCAATCAGCATCCTTTTTACGGTGCAATGTTTTTCCGTAAAATGATGCCAGTAATGCAGTTGCCATAATCGGTTATTAGAAGGTTTGTCTTTCGGCTCCAAAAGCAATAAACATCTGCCTCTCTCAGACTGAGAGTTGAGCCTGTGGGCCCAGGAAGCCTTTTATTAGGGGGAGGGGGGTATACTTAGAGGCATTCTTGATTATCTCTTAATTGTTTTGTACATAATTGAAGATGAACCAGCCTAATTAGAATCCTTTCAGTAAGTGTAAGAACTTAAGGGTAAACACACCGAAGCATTTCTCCTCAGGTAATGCGGCATAATTTTCCATCTCAACTAACGTTAACAACTATAATGCTATGTTTGAATAGCAAATTTGATATCTATAAATATTCTAGTTTAGTAGTTTGGGGGGGGGTTTTCTTGCAGGTTCTAACTAAGGGCTCCTTTTACAAAGCGGCGCTAGCAGTTTTAATGCACACACCGGATTAACGTGGTAAGCCGGAAATCTACCGCCTGCTCAAAAGGTGGCGATAGCGACTAGCGCATGCGGCTAAATTGTATTAAACATATCAACTTATTGATATATCCTTTTTGTCTTTCGTTCATGCCTACCACAAAGAAAATGTGTTAAAATGAATATTTAGGCCAATAAAATGCATTGGAACCTACAAACCTGCTCGTATTCTGGATGATCAACAGGGCCACTAAAGTATGAAAACATTTCTATGTTTGAATGCTGAAGCTTGGGAGGAGTCAGCCACTGGTTCAGACCTGCCTCCTTCTCTCCAGAGAAGTCCCTTTCTTCGTTAATTGACACTCTTCCTACTGAGTGCAGCAAAGTGGGAATGAATTAAATGCTAGACTTAAAACGTCTTGCAGATAAAAACATGCAAAGAGGTCCTGCTTTCTGGATGACTCCTTAGACGGAATTAGCTCTAAGCAATTTGGCACCTTTCATTTCATTACAACAAGTTTGAGTAGTCGCTTTTATGATGCACCACACAAGAAGCAAAACTTCTTCCATAGAGAGATTGTTCTAAAAAAAAGAGAGGCTCAGAAGCAGCATCAGGAAGTTCAGGCCCAACCTTATAAACTCCCCCAGGAGTAAGTAGGGCTGTTACTACCTCTTCATGTCACCCTGGTCTGTATTTCTAATATCCCTTTCAATCCTTAAGTAGCTTTTTGGTTCAGGATTCATGAAATTGTAAACTTGGCTCCTTTTGTTAGATTTCTTTCATCTTTTATTCTTCCCGCTTGCTCCTTTCGTCTTTCTGTATTTATTTTTTGCTTCGTGTTGGATACTTTGAGATATGCTTTCACAGAAAGGGACCGGATGCATGCAATGGCCTCCTACAGGCACAGAGGATCCTTAATATCAAAAACACAGAACACCAGAACTCCACTGTACCACACAGGAGACGAAAAGTCAGAGCTAACTGAAAGGACCTGACCCGACACGGCCTTGTTTCAGCATATGCCTGCATCAGGGGTCCTTAATTCACTATATCCAGAACTCTGATCTACATAGTCTATAGGCGCTTTGATGATTGTTCAGAAAGATGTGTAGGTGCCAAGAACAGCAAAAACATCTAAACAAAGAAACACTGAAAATGATGCCATATAAAGACCATTCAGTTTGCCCATCCACTATCCCTGCCTTCTCCCTACCATGATGAAATAAGAAACTTCACAGAAAGCCGAAGAGATTATTGCCAATTTTGATTCTTTGTTGTCTGTGAAGTTTCTTATTCCTGCCACCTGCACATCAAAGTGCCGATTAAATATACGGCTCATAGAGTTGGGGGCATGGTGAATTAAGGATCCCTGATGCAGGCAAATGTCGAAACACAGTCGTGTCAGGCCGTTTCAATAAACTGCCTCCAACAATATGGCTCCTGTGACATCCTTATCTCCCCCTTGGCATTCTCCACTTTCCCTTCTTCCACAGACATTCCTTAGATATTAAGAAGTGAAATCCAGAGATCAGCCAGGGTCTAAGGCATGTAAGAGGAAATAATATGGGGCACATTAGATGGGCCTTGTAGTTCTTATCTGCCATCACACCCTGTCCGGTATGTAGTCAGCATCGCCTCACTACTTTCCCTTTCCAGGTTGTAAATTGGTTATTGTTGCAGTATTCTCAGGTGACTTTAGAACAGGGGTAGGGAACTCCGGTCCACGATAGCCGTATTCCAGTCGGGTTTTCAGGATTTCCCCAATGAATATGCATGAGATCTATTTGCACGCACTGCTTTCAATGCATATTCATTGGGGAAATCCTGAAAACCCGACTGGAATACGGCTCTCGAGGACCGGAGTTCCCTACCCCTGCTTTAGAACAACAAAAAACTTTAAAACAGGGGTGTCCAACCTTTTGGCTTCCCTGGGCCGCATTGGCCGAAAAAAAATGTTTCTGGGGCCGCGCAAACGCTGCAGCAAGACAGAGGAGGGAGCCGGAAAGACAGTAAACACCCAGGGGCATCAGAGGAAAACACTGCATTGCCCTCGACCGGGGCCGCACAAAATACTTCACTGGGCCGCAGGTTGGACACCCCTGCTTTAAAATAAACAAATCTGAAACAAACAGGTTGTGTAAATTCTTCTAAGATAAAGTTAGCTACAGTCTGTTGAAATAAATCTATTTGTGGCTAGAAGAGCATGATATACATATAACCCATTCTGGGCTCCTTGGGATATAAATAGAATTAATTAATTAATTAAATAAATAAATATCAACCCCAAGGAATACTACAAGCAAACTTTAATTTCCAAACTTGCCTGCTGGTGTTTCTTGGGCTTTTCTCCTGCCTCGAGCACCATAATCTTTATCTTGGAGGATGGCAATCCACTTGCAAAACAACTCTTTCTGCACGATTTCAGGATCTGGGACCTCAGCCTGGTCATCTGATTATAAAATAGAAACGAAGTTAAAATCAACGACATGCTACTGACATTATTTCCACCCCAATTGTACACTAAAGGCTCCTTTTAGTAAGGTGCGCTAGCGTTTTTAGAGCACGCACAAGCTTAGCGCACGCTAGCTGAAAAAATTACCGCCTGCTTAAAAGGAGGCGGTAGCGGCTAGCGTGCGCTATTCCGCACATTAAGGCCCTAACGCACCTTTGTAAAAGGAGCCCAAAGTAATCGCTGGAGGGAAGCGGTGGGGCTCTGAGGCTTTATCCTCCCTATCTTATCTTGTGTGGACTATATGAGCTGTGTAATTGTTAGAACGATTCACTTTATTTATTAATAGTTGCAGACAAGATGAGTTCGATGGGATTACATAGTAACATAGTAGATGACGGCAGATAAAGACCTGAATGGTCTGCCCAACCTGATTCAATTTAAATTTTTTCTTCTTAGCTATTTCTGGGCAAGAATCCAAAGCTTTACCCGGTACTGTGCTTAGGTTCCTACTGCCGAAATCTCCGCTAAAACCTACTCCAGCCCATCTAAACCCTCCCAGCCATTGAAGCCCTCCCCAGCCCATCCTCCACCAAACGGCCATACACAGACACAGACCGTGCAAGTCTGCCCAGTAACTGGCCTAGTTCAATATTTTATATTATTTTCTGATTCTAGATCCTCTGTGTTCATCCCACACTTCTTTAAACTCCGTCACCGTTTTCCTCTCCACCACCTCTCTCGGGAGTGCATTCCAGGCATCCACTACCCTCTCCGTAAAGTAGAATTTCCTAACATTGCCCCTGAATCTACCACCCCTCAACCTCAAATTATGTCCTCTGGTTTTACCATTTTCCTTTCTCTGGAAATGATTTTGTTCTACGTTAATACCCTTCAAGTATTTGATTAGGTGAAACATTAACTGCATGGGTCAAAGACTGGCTAAGCGGTATACTTCAGAGGGTGGTGGTGAACGGTACCCTCTCTGAAACCTCGGAGGTGATCAGTGGAGTGCCGCAGGGCTCAGTCTTGGGCCCGATCCTATTTAACATTTTTGTAAGGGATCTGGCTCAGAGGCTTCAAGGTAAAATAACATTATTCGCCGATGACGCCAAATTATGCAACATAGTAGGCAAAAGCACATTGTCCGACAGTATGACGTGGGACCTACTCTTACTGGAACATTGGTCCTCGACTTGGCAACTAAGCTTCAATGCCAAAAAGTGTAAGGTCATGCATCTAGGCAGCAGAAATCCATGCAGAACTTACACCCTAAATGGTGAGACCTTAGCTAGGACTACAGCAGAACGAGACTTAGGAGTGATCATCAGTGAAGACATGAAAATGGCTAATCAAGTAGAGAAAGCTTCATCCAAGGCTAGACAAATGATGGGTTGTATCCGTAGAAGTTTCGTCAGCCGGAAGCCCGAAGTCATAATGCCGTTGTACAGATCCATGGTGAGACCTCATCTGGAATATTGTGTATAATTCTGAAGGCCACATTACCAAAAAGATGTGCTGAGAGCTCAGGACTCAAGGATCTCCCGTATGAGGAAAGGCAGAGTAAATTGCAGCTACACTCACTCGAGGAACGTAGAGAGAGGGGAGACATGATTGAGACGTTCAAATATATCACAGGCCGTATCGAAGTGGAAGATGATATCTTTTTTCTTAAAGGAACCACGGCCACAAGAGGGCATCCGCTGAAAATCAGGGGTGGGAAATTTCATGGCGACACCAGGAAGTATTTCTTCACCGAAAGGGTGGTTGATCATTGGAATGATCTTCCACTGCAGGTAATTGAGGCCAGCAGCGTGCCAGATTTTAAGAGAAAATGGGATAGGCATGTGGGATCTCTTGGGAGAAGAAGTTAGGGGGGGTGGGTCATTAGAGTGGGCAGACTTGACAGGCCGTGGCCCTTTTCTGCTGTCATTTTCTATGTTTCTATGACATTCTCTGCTTGAACACTCTTTACTCTCTGTTTGAATACTCCTTTTCTGAGATTTACATGGCCCCAGATTGATTGCTTTGTAGCAGTGTTTTCTGTTTTGAAGCTCTAAAACAGGACATGAAAAGGGTAATTTTACAAAAGGGTCCCAAGGGTAGGCAGGATCACTTGTTCACGAGCTGGTGCAAATAAACACACCTACTTTATACACATACATGTTATATTAAGGTACTGTATTTCGTAATTCTACCCACTCTCCTTCCAACCTCTGCTCTCATGAACACAAACTGGCAAAAAAGTAAGCGCAATCAAATCATGTGTACTTTTATGCTGGTTGGTATTTTATAAAAAGGTCACTTGCATGTGTATGTGACCACCAAAAAGTAGAGAAAGCACCAGTGGCCTGTTTACTTTTCTCAGTAGAAAACAAGAGATTTTCTAAATGGCCGTAACAGAAACTTGGTTTCACATAAACACCTTCTGCAAATATAGAAACATGATGGCAGATAAAGGCCCAGTGGCCCATCCGCAGCATCCACTATCTCCTCCTCTCCCTATTGGCTAAGGCTCTTAACACTTGCATTGTGATGTCATAGAACTTTCTGATTATGGAAATATAGAAACATGACAGCAGATAAAGGCCAAATGGCCCATCTAGTCTGCCCATCCGCAGTAACCATTATCTTTTCCTCTCTCTAAGAGATCCCAAGTGCCTATCCCATGCCTTCTTGAATTCAGACACAATCTCCGTCTCCACCACTTCTTCCAGGAGACTGATCCATGCATCTACCACCCTGTCTGTAAAAAAGTATTTCCTTTGATTACTCTGGAGCCCATCACTTTGATGCACATACTAGAGGTATTGTGAGAGCACATGGCATAGTTTCCAGTGTTTATCCCTGGTCCAAATCGAAACCTAAATACACACACCTTCCCGACAAGAACACGTTGAGGGGGTGGAGCTATGGGTCCAGATTTTAGTCAACTAAAATCTGGTAACCTTACGCTTGTGTGTCTTTATAAATTAAAACCTAAGTAGATGCCTGCCTATCCTTTTAAAACAGGTGCCCTGCTAAAAAAAATTACCCTCTATTTACCACCATATACTATTTACATTCTGATCTAAACATACTTTAATTAAATCCATCCTTAGTTATTTTGTTAGACTACAGCTACTGTATACACTCAAATATAAACCGTGACTTTTGGGCCAAAAAACCCGAGGGTCTCAGTTGATATTCAAGTCATCTGACCTGCACCCCCGTTCACCCCTACCCAGATCTGTTGCAGGCCTCCCATGGGCCTGCCTGAAGCCCTGGTGGTCCAGTGGTGAGCTGTGACAGAAGCAATCCTTTTCACATCCTGTTCCGGCCAATTCTAAACCACCTCGCCTCCCTCACCCCTGTAGACCTTATCTTTAAAGCCCTGGTGGTCTAGCAGTGAAATGGAGCAGGAGCGATCTTCCTACGCTCCTGCCTTGTGAGAGCCACAATCAGAAATGCCTGCCACTAGTTCCCGTGGTCTTGCGAGACTGCAGCAGGAACTCACAGCAGATATTTTTAATCGCTGCTCTGAAGGGGCAGGAGCTTAGGAAGATCACTCCTGCCCTGCTTCACCACTAGATCACCAAGGCTTTAAAAGTAAGGTCTGCAGGGGTCGGGGAAGCTTGAAGGATGCTTCAGTGTTGGCCAGCATGCGGGAAGGATTGCTCCCATCTTGGCTCACTGTTGGACCACCAGGGTTTCAGGCAGGCCAGTAGTGGCATCACAGCAAGGATGGAAGGAAGGAGGGCGGAAAGGAGGGCAGGGTGCAAGGCAGGGCACTTGAATATAAACCTCCCCCATCTCCCTCCAGTTTATATTCAAGTCAACCTTTTTACTTCCATTTTTGGGGGAGGAAAAAAGTTACCTTGGTTTATATTTAAGCATATACGGTGAACATGAAAAGTTCCGCAGTAACTGAAAAGCAGATCCTTTCGCCTTGGCCAGGTAAATTTTACATTTAGGTTTTCTACTATTTATCTCCTCCACTGCTCTATTTCATAGTCGCATAACCGACTGTAGAAATCATAAGTTTTCCTACCTTGGATAGTGGCAGATGGTACTCTGTTGTCCTTGCAGTTTGATGCCTCAGAGACAGAAGATAACTCAGAGTCTTTTTCATAGGAGCAGGATTCAAATGACGCAGTCTCAAAGTCCCAATTGCCTTCATTCTCCTCAGCGAAGGAATGGAAGGCTTCTTGGCAGCAGTCCAACATGTCCGCTTCCGATGACTCCCCTTTATAGTTCCTGCTGAGGTTTAACGCGTCAGACATCGGTGGCACCAAAAGGTTGGCAACTGCCGACGAAAATCAGTGTTCTTCAGGCTACGTAAAGCGCAATCTGCATAATTTATACAATTAGAGATTTCAGGTTACCAATAAAATGATAGCACCAATATGTAAAAGGTAATTAAACTGTTCGAACACAAAAGGATGTATAAATTCTATGCCGTCATTATTATATAATCACCACTCAATCTATTATTGTGAAATTCACTATCCACCTAATGCAATGCGCTGTCGCACAAAATTCCAATGTAATCTTATAAAACGATATTTTTGAGATTAACTGGGATCTCAAGTGCTCACAGCCATAGTATTGAAGTATTTTTCAAAATCAATGGCCGATACCGTGAGCTATCATTGAACCCTTATGTAATCTCTAGTTTCTCTTCTGCTTATCTATGCATTTTATTGTTTATTATTACTTTTTTCTTTGATAATTTTTCCTTTTATAAAATGTATAAGTTATTTGCTTTACTCTCCCATATAGTGTAAAATCACTTATCTTATTTTCTTTCTTAGTATTCTTCACTTAGATATTGTATTTCACTTTATTTCCTTTATTCTCTTTACTCTACGGAAGATCTCCGTTTCGCACCCAAACTTTTGTACGGGGCGTCGTCAGGAAAGCGATAACATTCACTATAGAAAAAGCAAATTCCATTAATATTCACTTTAAAAACGGGTTTCACCTTAACTCTCACCTATTTATTTTAATATTTTAATTCTTTGCGCTAAACTAGGTAATATAGCGCAAAGAATTAAAATATTAAAATAAATAGGTGAGAGTTAAGGTGAAACCCGTTTTTAAAGTGAATATTAATGGAATTTGCTTTTTCTATAGTGAATGTTATCGCTTTCCTGACGACGCCCCGTACAAAAGTTTGGGTGCGAAACGGAGATCTTCCGTAGAGTAAAGAGAATAAAGGAAATAAAGTGAAATACAATATCTAAGTGAAGAATACTAAGAAAGAAAATAAGATAAGTGATTTTACACTATATGGGAGAGTAAAGCAAATAACTTATACATTTTATAAAAGGAAAAATTATCAAAGAAAAAAGTAATAATAAACAATAAAATGCATAGATAAGCAGAAGAGAAACTAGAGATTACATAAGGGTTCAATGATAGCTCACGGTATCGGCCATTGATTTTGAAAAATACTTCAATACTATGGCTGTGAGCACTTGAGATCCCAGTTAATCTCAAAAATATCGTTTTATAAGATTACATTGGAATTTTGTGCGACAGCGCATTGCATTAGGTGGATAGTCATTATTATATAATTCATATAACATTATAACACAGTAGATGACGGCAGATGAAGACCTAAACAGTCCATCTAGTCTACCCAAGTCGCACACACTACCGATACATGATTAAACTGTGTGCACTTGATCCTGATTTTTCAAGTTTGCCCGGCATTGACCTAATGTTCCAGTTATCGAAGCCCTCTCCAGCACGTCCTAATTTGTCGTACCATGTACAGGAAACCGTCTCGGCAGGGGGAGGGATTTTATGACTTCTTCGTCACGTTTGTTAACGCTTATTCTCCAGTTTTGCGGTTGCTACTGCAAGCAAAAGGACGGAGGAGATAAGGCCTAGGCAGGAACGTTGTTGACCAATGAAGGGCAATGGGAACTCTTATCTACTATCTTTCATTTAATTACTAGCTTAATAAGTAGCTATATACATTTGGGAAAAACAATATAAGATTAACTGAACAATATTTCTGCCTTATCTAGAGAACAGTGACTTAAGGCTGCTTTTACTAAGGTGCGCTAGCGTTTTTAGCGCACGCAGGATTTTAGCGCGCGCTAAACCCGCGCTATGCTTCTAGAACTAACGCCAGCTCAATGCTGGCGTTAAGGTCTAGCGCACGCTATTCCGTGCGTTAAGGCCCTAACGCACCTTTGTAAAAGGAGCCTTTAATGTTTTCCAAATTATTCTATAAATTAAACATGTTAACAAGTATTTTGAACACTGCCTTGCTGCACTGAGTGCTATTTTAAGGATCCACCACAGTGCATTTATGCCTTACCTGATACAGTAATTGTTATTCTTCAGTAAAATTTGCCCTTTCCCAGAAGGAGAAAAGAAACCAAATTTGCTCAGCTTCCCTATATATGCCAGTGCAGCCAGCAGTGTCCTTCCTAGAAACATGATGGCAGATAAAGGCCAAATGATCCATTCAGTCTGCCCATCCGCAGCATTCACTGTCTTCTCCTCTCCCCTTTAAGAGATTCCATGTGTCTGTCCCACGCTTTCTTAAATTCAGACACTGTCTTTTTCTCTACCGGGAGATTATTCTAAGCATCTACCACCCTTTTTGCAAAAAGTATTTCCTCAGATGACTCCGGAGCCTATCACCTCTTAACTTCATCCTATGCCCTCTCATTCCAGAGCTTCCTTTCAAATGAAAGAGACTCGACTCATGTAGGTATTTGAATGTCTCTATCACATCTCCCCTCTCCCGCCTTTCCTCCAAAGTATACAGATTGAGATCTTTAAGTCTGTCCCCATATCCCTTACGAGAAAGACCACATACCATTTTAGTAGCCTTCCTCTGGACCAACTCCATCCTTTTTATATCTTTTTGAAGGTGTGGCCTCCAGAATTGTACACAATATTCTAAATGAGGTCTCACCAAAGTCTTATACAAGGGCATCAATACCTCCTTTTTTCTATTGGCTATACCTCTCCCTATACATCCTAGGATCCTTCTTGCTGTCACCATTGCCTTTTCAACCTGTTTGGCCATCTTTAGATCATCACATACTGTCATACCCAAGCCCCGCTCTTCTTTTGTGCACAAAAGTCCTTAAACTGTACCGTTCCCTTGGGGTTTTGCAGCCCAAATGCATAATCTTACATTTCTTAGCATTAAATCTTAGCTGCCAAATTTCAGACCATTCTTCAAGCTTCGCTAGGTCCTTCCTCAAGCTATTCACACCAGCAGGGGTATCTGCTCTATTGTAGATTTTGGTATCATCGCAAATGGACAAATTTTACCTGACAACCCTTCAGCAATATCACTTACAAAAATGTTAAAAAGAACAGGCTCACAAACTGAACTTTAAGGCACACCATTGCTACTAAAATGGTCAGTGGTCTTCATCATAAGGCATATGGGGACAGACTGAAAAGCCGCCTGTTTACGGCCTTTCGATACCAGTGGCTTCATGGAAACTCAATATGCTGTTATAATTAATATATATTTATTTTATTAACAATCAATAACAGGTTACAAGAACAAATCTTTACAGCATATGGAGCTGACAGATAGTATGCCTCAAGCGCTTGAGTATACCTGGATGTCTGTCCTGTTTTCATAATCACAAAGGCTGTCTCTTATACAATTCTTGACAGCCTGAGGCCACGTTGGCACATATCATATTGTTCGTTTTTATTGGTCACTTACAAACGTCATTACATTTATCAGTTTATTAATTGGTTCATAATATCTGTGTCATACCATACGCATGTCCTGTTTACCAGAAAATCTATCTTTTCCCGCATATGCCGTTTTAATTTATCATGTCAGCAATTTCAAGCCATCGGCCAGTAAAGGCCTGCCCATCACAGGATATTCTTGCAAAATAATGTATTTTTATATTCTTGGTTAAGACATGTTCTCATCCTTCTTAGATCCACTTCCCTGGTATTACTGCAGATGTGACACCAGTTGCCATGTAAAAGAATAAGTTTTGTTTCACTCGCTCATTTTTCGCTTGGCTTGCTGATTTCAGCAAGCATAGATTGTGCAAAGGCTTGACAGTTTTAGTCAGAGCATTCTCAGCCATCTTAGGCCTTTGGTTGTGTTTATTGGCCTAATATGTTAGGGGATTTCTCAGGGAAGGCTCTTCACCTGTTACCTGTACAGGACTCTCGCGCTCTCTCTCTCTCTCTTCCCTTCTCAAGACTTAAAAATCTCAATATGCATACTTTGGAGGAATGCACCAAGGAATCTTTATGATCAGAAATCCCATGGGAAAAAGGAACGAGCATAATGAGTGATTTCAATTATCCCAATACTGACTGGATAAGCATCACATCAGGACATGCTAGGCGGTGAAGTTTCATGGAGTAGCTGCTTCAAGAACTGACAAGAGCTTCAGTATTTTAGACTTAATCCTCACTGGAATGCAGGATTTGGTGCCAGAGGTAGCAATGTTGAGGCCACTAGAAAAAGTAATCATAACGGGATCAAATTTGACTTAAAAACTGGAGGGAAGACACTGAGGAAACTACCTGGGATTCTACAAAGCTGTGCTGTCGAGCAGCGCATACTAAACGCCGAGTCACACGTAGGAACAGAATGCGTGGCTCAGCAGCGCAGTTTTGTAAAAGGATCCGCTATTGTGCTAGCATTCAACTTTGATGAGAGAGACTATGATAAAAGAAAAGAAAAGGGTTTTGTTTTGAAATACTGAAAGGAGCAGCTATAAAAGTCAAGAGTTTACATGGGGGTAGATGTTTTTCAAAAGCACCATCTTGGAAGCCCAAACCAGATATATTTCACATATTAGAAAAGCAGGCCAAACAACAGTCGTCATGGTTAAAAAGTAAAGTGAAAGAGATTATTATATCCAAAAGAACATCTTTCAAAAAATCAAGAAAGGATCCAAATGAAGAAAAACAGGAAACTGCATAAGCTTTTGGCACCCGGGGCTTGTCTGGGGTAGAGAGTTGCACGGGGACAGAAATCCCACCCATCCCCACCAGGATTCTCTCCATCCCCACCAGGATCCTCTCCATCCCCACCTGTCCCCGTCAGAATCCTCTCCGTCCCCACCAGGATCCTATCCATCCCCATCAGTATCCTCTCCGTCCCCACCCATCCCCGCAAGGAATTACCTCCATCCCCGCCTGTCCCCATAAAAAGCAGCAATTACTTCTGACAGGATCATCAATTCCACAGTTTCTTTTGCTGTTTTCCTTGTGGAATCTCTTTGGTGGAACCCTTTTTTTGTTTTCTGTTCAGGTAATTAACTTATAAACCCCCTCTTTTACTAAGGCTGACGTGTCCATTATATTATATGGACGAACCCTGCTTCCAAAGCCTTCCATCTCTGTGGGAGTCCCGTTGGCTAGAGGGGAGTCCCCGTGGGAGTCCCGGGGGGCCAGAGGGGGGTCCCTGTGGGAGTCCCGTGGGTTAGGGGGGATTCCCGCAGGACCCCCATGGGACCCGCGGGATTCCCACGATCCCCGTTCCCATGCATACCTCTAGTCTGGGGAGGAGAGTAGGCATGTTCTGTGCTAATCAGTTATCACAGCTACACTAATTGATTAGTGCTTGCTTAGCACATGAGCCGTTACCTACAGAATGGTTGGTGATAGGGGCTCACACGCCAATGGCAAAATTAGCATGTGTCCATTAATTAAAAAAACAAAACAAGGGTTGGTTCATAAGTCATGGCAACTATTTTTTTTCCTCTCAAAAATTCGCCAACACTGGAAATCTTAATATATATGTTTGAAAGTGTGTGGCCTATACTTCTTAATTTTGCCACCAGATGAGAGATGAGTGTGGGTGTCAATGGTAGGGGAGAAGCAAAAAAAAAAAAAAGACAACATTTGAAATCATCGTTTTATTATGGCATAGAGTGTACCACATGAACGCCAAAGTACAAGTACAAAGTGTTTAACTGTTAACATCCTTCAAAGTAGACTCCCAGGTTGTTCACAGTTCGTTGCCATTGATGGGGAAGGCGGTGAATACCATCAGCTGCATTTGATGAGCTAATGTGGGCCACCTCTTGCCGAAATGTAGCCAAAATGTCCCGTTTGTTAGCAAAGTGTTTGCCAATCAGATCAAAGTTAGATGGACTTGACATGTGTTTGGGCTACTAGGCCTGCATCAGGAGTCTGAATATACAGATGGCAACCTGGGAGACTACTTTGAAGGATGTTAACAGTTAAATACTTTGTACTTGTACTTTGGCGTTCATGTTGTACACTCTATGCCATAATAAAACGATGATTTCAAATGTTGTCTTTTATTTTTTGCTTCTCCCCTACCAGAGACACCCACACTCATCTCTCATCTGGTGGCAAAATTAAGAAGTATAGGCCACATACTTTCAAAGATATATATTAAGATTTCCAGTGTTGGCGCATTTTCGAGAGGAAAAAAATAGTTGCCATGACTTATGAATCAACCTTCAAAGAAAATTTGGCCATTTAACCCCAGCAGTAAAAATGGTGTTAGCGCACAGGAAAGACCCACGTAAGGGCGTGTTACATCCCCTTTTTACTGCTATTTGATAAAAGGGCCCTAAGTTTGTTATTGAAAGAGAGTACCCAAGAAAGGGATTTGGGGGTAATGGTGGACATGACAATGAAGCCGACGGCACAGTGCGCAGCGGCCGCAAAGAGAGCGAATAGAATTCTAGGTATAATCAAGAAGGGTATTACTACCAGAACGAAAGTTATCCTGCCGTTGTATCGGGCGATGGTGCGTCCGCATCTGGAGTACTGCGCCCAATATTGGTCGCCGTACCTTAAGAAGGCTATGGCGTTACTCGAGAGGGTTCAGAGGAGAGCGACGCATCTGATAAAAGGTATGGAAAACCTTTCATATGCTGAGAGACTGGAGAAACTGGGACTCTTTTCCCTGGAGAAGAGGAGACTTAGAGGGGATATGATAGAGACTTACAAGATCATGAAGGGCTTAGAGAGGGTCAGATTCTTCAAACTTTCGAAAAATAAGAGACCAAGAGGGCATTTGGAAAAGTTGAAAGGGGACAGATTCAGAACAAATGCTAGGAAGTTTTTCTTTACCCAACGTGTGGTGGACACCTGGAATGCACTTCCAGAGGGCGTAATAGGGCAGAGTACGGTATAAATAGAGGATAATAGGGCAGAGTAGGGGTATAAATAGAGGATTACTGCACAGGTCCTGGACCTGTTGGGCCGCCGCGTGAGCAGACTGCTGGGCATGATGGACCTCAGGTCTGACCCAGCAGAGGCATTGCTTATGTTCTTATGTTCTTATGTACTGGGGTTTGTAACCAGACAGACATCGTGCCTGACCTGGTTCCAGTTAAAGTTCCTCCTAAGACACAGAGTAAAACCCGGAAGGGAATGGACAAGGGTTGTGTTAGGAAAAATAGGGATGATTTGCAGGTTAACCACCAGGGGGAGCCTGAAATCTCCCAGGATCTCCTGGAAGAGCCATATCTAGGTCACCACAGGAGGAGCCCAAGAGTCACAGGCAGGTCTGCTGACTCAGGTAGAGTAGGGCGTGCCCCTGCAGTACAAAAACCAGCTGCTGAGCACAAGCAGGGAGGCAGGCTAGGGAGAAGGTTGAGACCTTTCCTCCCTGAGAGTCTCCTCGGGCCAAGCAGGGACGATACAGCCTCACCCATGGAGGTACAGGAGGCTGGTGAATTGCTGGAGGAAGTTCTTTCTGACACTGAACTTCCAATGGAACTTGACAACCTGCCTGAAGAAGTGAGTCCTACTGAGGAAGCCATGGAGGTTGGTCTTTCCATCAGCTGCAAGTCCTAATTGGAAGGAACTGTGAGTGTGTTTTCAGCTTGCTTTGTTTGAGAGACTGTTTATTGAAGCTGAACCTTTTGGGATTTTGCTTTGCTTTTCTTTTGCTGTTTTTGCCTTTTTTGGTGAAGCTGATAGTGTCTGTTATTTTGGGAGAGGTTTGCTGTTACCTGGGAGGGCAATTTTGTAGGCTATATTGTAGCTAATTGAAAGCAAACCTAAGGCACTCTCCATTGCCTGGCAGTTTAGTGAAAGGCTGCCAGAGGCTTCACTTTGAAGCACTGAGAATAGGGTATCCAGTGCCTTAAACCCTATTGTTTTTTTTTTTTATGAACTGAATATCCTGCTTAGGAGCAGGCTGATTTGAATGCTGAGGTGAGCACAAACCTCAGAAGTGTGAAAAAGAAAAAACACTTTGGAACTTTATGTTTGAACTGTTTATTATTCTTACTTTTGAATTTGAACTGTTTGAAGTTGGATGTTCTACTTACCTGTTCCGTGGAACTCATAATTATCCTGACTTTGGTGCTTTGGAAGGAATAAACCTGAGATTTTGATTTACTTCCTTTTTGAGAAGATTGTGGTTTATTTTTTTTGGTTTTCCTATTGGTGTCAGTCCAAGCCTGCAGGGTGACTCCAGTCCGGGTCACATGCTAGTGCTATTCTTTGTTGTAACCACTGAGGGGTGCTGGTGAGTCCCGATTTGACCACAGTCCCGGTTACAGGTTCAAGAAAGGATTGGACAATTTCTTGCTGGAAAAAGGGATACAGGGGTATAGATAGAGGATTACTGCACAGGTCCTGGACCTGTTGGGCTGCTGCGTGAGCGGACTGCTGGGCACGATGGACCTCAGGTCTGACCCAGCAGAGGCATTGCTTATGTTCTTATGTTGTGCCCAAGGCTGAAAAACTACATAAACGAACCCAATCTGACATACAGTGCATTCCGAAAATCGATTAAAACCGCCCTTTTCGCCAAATTCATTGACTAAAACTGTCCCCTCCATCTCTAGGACTTCCCCCCTCTAAACGCCTTCTTCTTTCTCTCAAGAAGCTCCTTTCATGTATTCAGGTATTCTCTACCCATAGAACCCCAATTAATATGTAAGTACTAAAGTATTCAGGTACTCATTACCCATAGAACTCCAATTAGTACGTAAGTTTCCCATTTAGATTATTGTATAGTATTTAGACTCATTGTATGGTATTGTACTTAGACTTATTGTATTGTATTGTATTTAGACTCATTGTAATGTATTGTATTGTATTTAGACTCATTGTACGGTATTGTATGTAGACTTATTGTATTGTATTAAGACCTTCTTGTTATTCGCTGAATGTCCAGCCTTCTTACAATGTAAACCGCCTAGAAGTCGCCTGATTATGGCGGTATAGAAAAATAAAGTTATTATTATTATTATTATAATTGAGGGCTAAACGACTTGCTCAAGCAGCAGCCGTGGGATTTGAACCAAGTTTCCCTGGTTGTCAGCTCAGTGCTCTAACCACTAAGTTACTCCACTGGAGGAATCGTGTCCTTCTTTTCAAGCACACAGCACTGTCTATATGCTAACTGACTACACCCCAGGCTCTTTTAAATGAGGAAGCTTACTTACATGCTATCCTAATGGTTTACTGCAGGTGCAGTTATCATTTATAATGTGGATTTTTTTGTATCATGTTCTATCACAAGAGCTGGAAGATTCCACCACTCTTTGTACTGTATTTATATCTGTAAATATAATTAGACTACCAACAAATGTTGAGTTGGCTGGAGCACAGGATGCACGGTTGCAGAAATGGAAACACAATATGGTGTTCACAAAGATCCGAGATGAAACAATTAACTCTCTAGGTATCTGCTGAAACAGGGCTTCTCGGCTGAAGGTTTCAGCTACTTCAACCGGAGCATTGAAGGCCTATTTGAACAGGGATTTTTCTTAAGAGGGAAACTGCAGCTGTGTGTTATAATAGCCCAATTACAAATTGATTTTAAAGCAAATTGATTCAATGCAGCAGCAAATGTTTATAGACTCTTGAGATAAAATACGAGCCCTAAATTTTGTTATAATTCATTGTACACCACCTTGCTGCATATGGCAAAAGTGATACAGAAACAAACAATAAGCTAATCTTTGATAACAGACTGGGCTGAAAGGATAAATTTAGCCACTTAAGAGCCCTTTTACAAGTTAGCTGCAAAAATTACTGCATAGGCTTTGCAGTAACTGTGCATTGACTTATCCAGCATCTGTCCATGCAGTTAGTGCACAGTGCAGACATTGACTCCACATTACGTGTACTGCTGATACGATTGGCTGCAGCACTAATGCCCCTCTCCAGATCCTTCATTAGGATGTTGCCTGAACTTGCTGTAGCTCTAGTGAGGAGCAGGAGCCATCCCCAAGTCAACCCTGCTCCACTGAGCACATGGGTTCAAAATGACCCCTAGTGGTGGTCTCATGGTACTGGTTACCTCAGTTCCAAAAACAAAAAGGAAAAAAATAGCAGAATTAGTAAGGGTAGGGAGAAAACCAACAAAAAGAGATAAAAAGGATGGAAAAAAAATACCCTATAAAGAAAGGAAAAATCATGCCTCTTCAGACTGGAGAAGTAACAGTTAAGAGGAGATGTGATTGTCCAGCTCTTTCTAGTGTATACCGCCTAGAACTTTTGGTTATGGCGGTATAAAAGAATAAAGTTATTATTATTACTAGTGTTTAAGCCTGTTACATTAACGGGTGCTAGTAAAGCCTTCTTCCCTCACATGTCCCCTATTTTCAGCCCCAGCTCCAAACCCATTTTTACTCCCCCCCTTCCCTGTGCCGCAGCAGCAGCAGCATTCCCTCCCCCTCCATTTCCCTGTGCAGCAGCAGCATTTCCCTCCCCCCACCCCACTTCCCTGTGCAGCAGCATTCCCTCCCCCTTCACTTCCCTGTGCAACAGCAGTCCCATGCTGAAGTTATTTTTGAGTTTAAAGCTGCCGTGGTGGCTCCTCTCACGATCCTTGCCTGCGTCAGAAGCCTTCTCTCTGACGTGACGTCAGAGAGGCTTCTGACACAGGTGCGGCTCATGAGAGGAGCTGCAGTGGCAGCTTTGAACTTAAAAATAACTTCGGCAAGGGACTGTAAGAGAGCCAGCCAGACCACAGGCCAGGCGGGAGGGGGGAGTTGCCTCTGTGTGTCCTTGCTTAAGGTGCCTCCGCATGCGCAGAAACCACCGCTGACTCCTTCTACTGCGCATGCGAAACCACGGTGCTAAAGAGCACGGATCACGCAGGTAGGAGTGTGCATGTGCGCTTAGGGTTTTATTATTAGTGATTATTATTATCAAACCGTGAGTGAAGTAGATTCGATAAATAGGAAATGGTTGTTGATTATTTCAAATATTACAAATATGAGGGAATGTTCCATGAAGTTAAAAGGTAGCAATTTAAAACACATCAAAGAAAAGATCTGGTCAACATTAACTACCCTTCTTTACAAAGCTTCGCTAGCGTTTTTAGTGCCGGCCGCAGTGGTAACAGCTCGGACACTCATAGGAATTCTAAAAGCATTGGAACTGTAACCGCAGTGGTCAGCGCTAAAAACGCTAATGCAATTCTGTAAAGGAGGGGGTAAATTACAATCGATCCAAAATACTGCAATTAAGATTATTAATGGAGTGAGCAAGTTACATCCTTATAAACGGAGAATTGGTTACCTACCACACTTTGCATTACCTTTAAGATTCTCAGTTTAACGCTACAACCCACTGTTCTCGTTTACCTGTTTTATCCCATTATTGGAATATTATGTGTCACATACAGTATATTGTGTTCAATCGCAGCAAGACAGACGGATATCGTTCCTTTCGCTATATTTGTTTAGAGACTATTCAGGACTGTATTTTCAGAATCGCTGCTCCAACTCTTTGGAATTCTTCACCTCTCCAGCTTTGCTTGGAGACATTGTGCCAAATTTTTGAGAGGCCTGAAAACATCTTCATTTGCTGATGCCTTTGGAAATTAGAATATTTGAATAGTCACGTGGTAGCATGACAACTGGACCAGGTACTTAAATGGCATACTTTCCTTGTTACCTGTCCTATAATGGAGCTGTCATTTCTTTTTAATGTACTTATGTAAACCACCAGTATGGCGTTGCCTTTGGGAGTATATCAACTACAAATAAAAAATTTAAAAAAGAAATTTAAGTGGGCAGGCAGGAGAGGTTCCTGTCTGCTTCATTCATGCAGGATAGCCATGGATAAACTATGGCGCTTAACCAGGCAGAGCCACTGATTATTAGCATTATCCAGATATTTCAAAGTGGACAGGAAAAGGGCATTCTGGAGGCAGAAGAGCCAGGAGCTATGTGGAGGACAGGAATATTCTGCCAATATAAACAGCAATTCTAACTTTGGTCACTTAGCTATCCGGATGCCAACACTGAATATCAAGTGGTGGCCTGAAGCTCATCCTGCACTCCCTCCCAATCAGCATCTTCCTTCCCGTGATCAGCCTCAGAACCCCTCCCACCCCCACCACCCCCCAATCAGCATCATCACCCCTCCTGCCCCAGCCCCGAGACCCACCAGGCCCCAAAGCCAAAACCTTTATCCACGCACATCGCCTCCTGCTTAGATGAGGGCAACTAACTCAGAAATCTCCCGCTGAACCGCCTCTCTCACCTTCAATCTATTCAAAATTCTCCTGCACGACTTATCTTCCACCAATTTGGCTCCATTCACATAACCTCTGTTTCATGTCACATCAATGAATCCCTACCCATTTCCATAAAGAGTTCAAACTTTTTGAACCTGCAAGTGTAATTGTTCTACAGCAACTTCAGTCTCTCTTCTCTTTCCTTGCATTCCTTCTCAGGAACTCCGTTCACAGGGTTAATCATTCTTATCTATGCTTGTCTCCCCCATCATCGACTCTATTCCTTCTGTTATGTTGTGCTGTACACGTGGAGCAAACTTGCAAAGTTGGTGGTCCTGTTCTGTCTCTGACCCTATACAAAGTTGCTCCTGCTTCTAAATTTTAACCCATTATTTGCCAGCATAATAAATGTTTTAATCATTTCTATTTTTGGACCTCCCTGTCTCTTATTTGGTTGTTCATCTGTCCTGAATAGAACGTGAGCTCGGTTGAGCACTCATTGTCTTAATGTTGTTTATATACAATGCTATATAAGTCTAATATAAGCATGCCAAAGAAATGATAACAAATGTGAGGAGCAATTTAGTATTTTCAGCTGAAAACCAATCCACTTAGTTCTGAAACTAAACTCTTCTAAAGATAATGGGCTAAAATGAGCCCGTTAGTTTTTCCATTTATGAAGACCCGTTGGTTAGTCTCCGTAATTTTATTGGAGGAAAAATGCAGTGGAAAAGGGAGGTTAAGTACAGAGAGGTCAGCAGAAATAGCACTGGAACTCACCTTGTAAATCGAGAAAAAAAAAACCCCAACCCAATTTCTTCCACAAAGCCTTATTGCTTGTATTGACTTTTACAAAATCTACTATAATAAAATGCTAAGTGCACATGCGCACTCCTACCCGCATGATCCATGATCCGTAGGTTCGTGGCTGGCAGGAGTGCGCATGCGTGCTTAGCTGTGCCAATGGCCGGCACATAAATTGTAAAGCGCGGGCCTCCCTGCCGTCCAGCTCCTCCAGGCATCGAAGCGGCAGTCTTCCATCCAGTCCACCGATGCGGCTTTTCTGTCTGCCCTCATCTTCAAAAAAGCCTGAGGATTGTGGCCGGCTGTAGCGAACCTCGCAGGCCGCATGTTCCCTCTGACGCACCAGATCGTGTTAGAGGGAACGTGCTACCGAGGTGTATAGCACCTGCAAGGTTCGCTACAGCCGGCCGCGATCCTCAGCAGGCTTTCTTGAAGAGGAGGGCAGACATGAACAACCAGGAAACCAGATGCTGGACAGGGGGAGCAGGTAAGAGGTGCTGCTGGACACGGGGGAGGTAAAAGGAAGGGAGAAGGGCTACTGCTGGACAGGGGGAACAGGGAAGATGTGCTGCTGGACACGGGGGAGGTAAAAGGAAGGGAGAAGGGCTACTGCTGGACAGGGTGAGCAGGCAAGGGGTGGTGGTGGACAGCCAAGGAAAGAGAGAAACAGAAAGAAAGACAGACAGATAGCGGCCAACGAGAGAGAAAGAGAAAGAAAGATAGACACACACATCTATTCTAGCACCCGTTAATGTAATGGGCTTAAAGACTAGTGTTTTAATAAGTTTCAAGTTTATGATTACTTGATATATTGTCTATTGTAGATATTTAAACGGTTTACAATAAAATAATAGTAAAAAGGATAAGATTGTGAAACTCTTGAACTGCCTTTCGGAAATCAAAAACTGGATGTCTGCCAATAAGCTACAATTAAACGCCTCCAAGATGGAACTCCTCTGGATCCACAAAGAACGCTGCAACCATGTCTGTATCTTACTGCACTGGGACTCGACTACTATGCCTACGAAAGACCAAGTGCGCAGCCTAGGAATACTCCTTGACTGCAACCTGTCGCTTTCCAACCAGATCTTTTTTACTACCTGCGACAACTCCGAAAAATAAGGAACTACTTTTCAGAGTCTGACTTTGCCCAACTACTCTGTGTCTTAGTACTCTTCTGCATAGATTATTGCAATGCACTACTCACGACGAAGAATGTACGATGGCTCCAGTGTGTTCAAAACGCGGCAATCAGACTTCGAAAAAACCTCCATACCCGTGACCCTGTCTCCCAGGCTCACTGGCTGCCTGCAGCCAACGTTGTGTCTTTAAGGGCCTGATGCTAGCGTTCAAATCCTTGCACGACATAGCACCAGGTTACGTGACAGCTAAACTTCCTCCGTATGTGCCTAACCGGATCCCTCTGCTCCCAGGATGAAATACGCCTCAAAACGCCCCCTTCAACTGCAAACCGCAAAGCGACGGTCCTACTCCCACTTCATACCGAGTCACTGGAATCGACTGCCCCCACAGATCAGATCCCTTGAAGGACTCCTCAGCTTTAGAAAAGCAATAAAAACATACCTCTTCACCTAAACCCCTGCCCTTGACCCA
This sequence comes from Geotrypetes seraphini, assembly GCF_902459505.1. Classification (NCBI taxonomy): domain Eukaryota; kingdom Metazoa; phylum Chordata; class Amphibia; order Gymnophiona; family Dermophiidae; genus Geotrypetes; species Geotrypetes seraphini. The sequence goes on from NC_047088.1 coordinate 12,626,457, forward strand.
CTGGACTACAAAGAAATGTATATTGGTACCAGAACCAGTATCTGTCACATAAGGAAACCTTACATTGTAAAATCTCGCACTGTAACTATGGAAAATCTAACCTGTAAACTGTCCATGTGTGTCAAATTAGGATAAAACTTGTACTGAAATGATGTGTTTAACCTGTAACCCGTTCTGAATAGAAAACAAATTAAATAAAGAAATAAATAAAAAATCCAACTCTATTAAAACTATGGGGATATCGCAGACTAAACCTAACTAACATGAAGCCAGGAGGAAAAGGTTTAAGTGCCAAGAACCGAGGTGTAGACTCTTTAGTGCATCTATCAGAGATTTATTTTTAGTATTCACATACCACTTACAGCCTAAGCGGTTTACGATCAGGTATGCAAACATTTTCCCCATCTGTCCTGGTGGGCTCACAATCTATCTAATGTACCTGGGGCAATGGGGAGATTAAGTGACTTACCCGGGGTCACAAGGAGCAGCATGGGTTTGAACCCACATCCCCAGGGTGCTGAGGCTGTAGCTTTAACCACTGCGCCACTCTAGAAATCTAAATGTAGTAAAAGTGAACCAAGTATTCGACAATGAAGCCATTGTGACATCACTGATGAAGCTGGCTCTTAGGCATTGGTGGAATGAGATATTATGATGTCACAATACCAGTTCTGGTTAGCTGAGGCTGAAGATTTTCACACTATTTATTCATTCAATGTTCTATACACTCCTCCCTTAATATTCGCAGGGGTTAGGGGCAAAGCTGGCCCGCGAATACTGAAAGTTCTCGAATAACTTTTGGGCCGACTCTGACCCACCCTCGCCTCCCTCTCGCCTTCTCCCCAGCATACCGGACCTTACCTGGTAGTCTAGTGGTCTTTTGGGGCAGGAGCGGTCTTCCTACGCGCTTGCCCCGTGCAGATCACTCATCCAAAATGGCTGCCGTGAGTTCCCGTAGTCTCTCAAGATTACAAAAGGAACTCACAGAAGCCATTTTGGATGAGTGATCTGCATGAGGCAGGAGCGGAGGAAGATTGCTCCTGCCCCGAAAGACTGCTAGACCACCAGGTAAGGTCTGGGGAGGTCCAGGAGGCAGGAGGGAGGTGGGGGTGATTCCAGTTTTAGGAAATCGTGAATAATCGAAATCATGAGTCCTAAAACCGCGAATCGGGAGGGGGAAGTATACCGTTCTCCCAGGGGGTCTCAGAAAAGTTTATATGAATTTGTTCAGGCACTCAAGCATTTTTCTCTGTCTATCCCAGCAGGCTCACTATCTAATGTATCTGGAGCAATGGGGAGATTAAGTGACTTGCCCAGGGTCACAAGGAGCAGCGTGGGTTTGAACCCACAACTTCAGGGTGCTGAGGCTGTAGCTGTAACCATTGTGCCACAAGCTCCGAAGGACATAAATACTAAGGCTGGAGCAGGTATTTTTTTCAGAGCACAAATAACAAAGGGATGTGAAATGGAGTAAAATGTAGGTGCTCCAGAGGATCTGCTCAAGAATTCTGTAATTACCAAGGCAATATATGAGCCACTTAAAAATAATTAATCATCAAAGAACTCAAGGTTAATCTTCCATTTCTTCTGCAGGCAAAAAGTAGCTATCCTAGCCTAATTTAAAGGCAGAAATTGGAGGTCACTATAGCTGCAGACTTGCTCAGAAAGGTTGAAGTCATCTTCTTAAATTTTCACATTAATTCCTCTGTGCAGTAAATTACACATCAAAACGCAAGAACCTCTCTTATTTTTTGTGGAGCTTCTAAACGCAGTAATGTATTATCCATATATCTAATTGTGGTTGGGTGGTGCAAGCTGTCCGTTCCTGCTAGGATGGGAACGTGGTAGGGGTGGGGGGGGGGGGAAAGCAGGAGGGAGGGGGAGAGAGACAGAGCAAAGAAAAATAAAAGCCAGTGTATTTGAGAGGAAGGAAAAGAAAGGGAGAGAAAGCAAGGAAAGAAGAAGGATGAAAGAGAAAGAACAGACTACTTCTACTATTTATCACTTCTACTGCACTGAAAGGCATAAGAAGTGCTGTACATTTGACATTTAATAGATGGTCCCTGCTCAGAAGAGCTTACAGTCTAACTTGTGGACAGACAGACATAACATATAGGGTTGGGAATGAAGAACCCAAGGTGAGAAGAGTTAGGAGTTGAAAGCAGTCTCAAAGAAGTGGGATTTTAACTTGGACTTGAACACTGTCAGAGATGGAGCCCACCTTAGGGATTCAGGCAGTTTGTTCCAGGCATACGGTGCAGCAAGATAGAAGGCATGGCAGAGGAGGAGAAAGGCACAGATAGGAGGGACCTACTGGCTGATTGCAGGGGGGGGTGGCAAGGAGAGAATGTAGGGGGAGAAAAGAGAAGGGAAATAATGAGAAGCTGCCGAGTGGATGCACTTGTAGGTCAGTAAGAGGTGTTTGAATTGTATTCAGAAACGGATGGGGAGCCAATGAAGTATAGCACCTCCCGTGGAATATGAGTCATGCAGCTGAATTTTGAAGGAAAGTAAAAAGGAGAGAGAGCAAGAGAAGAAGGGAAAAAGAGTAAATGGGAAGAAAGAAGAAGGACAGAGTATACCAGAACAGTGAGGGGAAGGAAGGGAGAGAAAGCATATGTGTGAGAAGGTGCCTGGGTCAGATCAGTTGTCGGGAGAGAGAAAGTGCCGAGACCACTGCAGATGTTTTGCAGGTGTCTTCTAGTAGCCAGCTTCTCCGCCCAGTTATCCTCATTCCACAACGCAAAAAAGTGGGGTGAAGGCACAGAGAAAATCATTTCAGCAAATACTGTAAGGCAATTCAAACATATTTCAGAACTCTAAAGTGTGCCATTTTGGTTAAAAGCTTAGAGTAATAACCCATTGGACTCAGGAGTCACAAAATGGAAAATTAATGACCTCCAGACTACAATGACTCACAGATTAATATAGAAGAAAAACTACTCCCTTTATTAAAAATTAACAACAAAGCAGTTTGACTCATTTGATATGCAAATACATATTACTGTACCGATTGTATGTTTAATTATTGGTCTCTGCTTTGAGCTGTAATTTGTTACTGGAAAAGCGATTCGTAAATTCAATTACTAGAGCTGGAAGGCTGAAATTAATATTGCATCTCAACCTTTTGCAGAGTGTTTGTATTGCCATTAGAAAATAGTTTGAATAAAAGTTCCACTACTGTTATTCCTGTCATGATCGGCGTTCACGAGTTTCGCTCCCTCCACCAGGTCTTTGAACATATGAAGCAGGTCCCAAGCAAAAGATTTCACCTCCAATTTGCAAGGAAGCACTAGCTAAAGGGTTCACTGTATATGATGGACTCTGAGCAGTAAAGCAATGACCATTTGAGCCTTGCTGGTTTTCCCAAGCCCCTTCCCAGAACACACACATATTTAGATCCTACCTCACCCCCGGGACAAAAGCTGATATTAAACTAAACTAAAACTTAAGTTTATAGACCGGGTCATCTCCAAAAACATGGAGCATGACTCAGTTAAAAACCATACAATTGAAAAATGAAAATAATGAAAATGATGAAGAAAGGAGGGACGAGAGAACTAGCCCAAGGTCATGAGAAAAATTAAGAGGAGTGGGTCGTTAAATATTTTGAAAATAATGATGTTTTCAGTGTTCTACGAAATAATTGAAAAGAATTTAGGTCTCATATATGATAATGCGTTTTAAACAAAATGTTATTAAACTTGAAACTTGTAAGTGAAATTATATTCCAAATCTTTGATAATTTAAACATATATGAATGCGCCAATTTTCCTCCAACCCAGAACCCACCCCCTCTCCTCTCTCCCCAGAGGTCCCAAGCACCTTGTCTTCCACCCCCACTCCACCCACCCCTACTAAACCGAGATCCAATGCATCTTCTTACTCTCTCTCCCTTTCTCCCAAGCCATCCCCTACAATCCCACCCATTCTTTCTTCCACTCTTTTTTCCTCCTTCCTTTATGTGGTGGAGTCCATTGCTGACTCAGACTGTAGGTAAAGATGAAAGCACAGCTATCGCTACCATTCAGAAGGCCTATGGGAAATTATATTAATCTGACTCTGGCATGTGAATGCAGATAGACCCTGAGGGCAGGGAGACTGTTACAGAGTCAGATTGATATAATTTCCCATAGGCCTTTGCTGACATAAGTAATGCCAACTAAAAATGCTGAATGGTAGCGATAGCTATGCTGACAAAAGTGAGCAAGCGGATGAATCAGACGGTGCTGTGGATTGAGGATAACAGGCAGCAGAGGCCAAAACAAGCAAACAGTATATTAGGAATTAATTGGATAGGAATGGGAAACAAAAACAGCTCATCATACTGCTTCTTCTGCATTCCATGGTCCATCCACACCTTAAATATTGCGTGCAATTCTGTTCGCCACATCTAAAAAAAAAGATGGAGCAGAATTGGAAGACATCCAAAGAAAGGTGACCAAAATGATTATGGAAATGGAACGACTCACCTGTGAGAAAAAGCTGGAGATTAGGGTTCTCCGGCTTGGAGAAGAGATTGCTGAAGGGAGAGATGGTGGAGACCTATAAAATTTTGAGCGGCATGAAATAGGTAAACTTGAATCAGCAGTTGCATAGCCACAACTCTAGCAAAAAGGGGTGAATGAATAGCCCTAATGGTTAATGCAGTGGCCCAAGAACCAGGGAAATAGGGTTCGATTCAGCTTCTTGTGACTCTGGGCAAGTCACTTAACCACCCCTCCCCCCACTGCTCCAAGTACAAAATAAGTACCTATATAGAATATTTATTTAAAAATTTATAAACCACTTAAAATCAAAGTGATGTACAAAATAACATAGTATAAAGACAAACCAAATGTGCATCAAGCAAAATTAACATTAACATATCAAACTTTATCAAGCTGGAGTTCTTACTTCATCTTGCAACATCACTACATTAACCCGTAGGGACAACGCAACCCCAGAATATATAGAACAGTTTTGATTATAACTACAGAAAAGCAGTGCATCAAATCCCATCCATCCCCTTTCCCTTGTCATCAAGCTGTCCTTATATACCACCCAAACCTTCACAACACTTCCAGGCGTTTTAATAATAATAACTTTATTTTTATATACCGCCATACCATAAACAGTTCTAAGCAGTTTACAAGGGAAGAGACTGTATACAGACAGCGACATTACAGCGAACTTACGAATTTACATTGGCATGTTAAGTTGAATCAAGTTTATCTGGAAGTGTATTGAAAGAACATCAGGTTGAGGTGGGGATCAGAGAAATTTGTCAAAGAGGTAGGTTTTTATTGACTTTCTAAACGTTTGGTACGAAGGTGCATTTGAGATGAAGTTGGTTAACCATTTGTTCCATTTGCTATAAAACAGTATTTGGCACGTTACCGAATTATCTTATTCCTCATTTTACTTTGAGTTATACTAACAAGAGTTCTCAAAGAATACACTTGTTTGCATATCCCTCAATAAAATGATGTCATTATAAAAGGTTCCTTGAGAGAACCTTTTCTTTCCAGGCGGCCAAATTTAATTTATGGTTGGCCAAAACTGTGTTAGAAGCTTCTTCTTATCTCGATTTTAGAAAACAGATAAAAACTCAATTATTTAACAGGCTGGGTTTTTAATGTATCTTATCCTTTTAACTTTTACTTTATTTTAACATTGTTGTATTCTTCTTATATTGTATGTATTTCTTTTACATTGAATGCAATTAATTTGTTTGAATCTTAAATGATGTGCATTGTTTGTATTATGCTTAACTGTTGTAAACCGCCTAGAACTCGCGGGTATGGTGGTATATAAAAATAAAATAATTATTATTTGCCTGCTTGGAATGATAGTGTTCTCTTGTAGGTGCAGCCCTTTAGGGATGGAAAAGCGAACAGGTTTTAGCGCCTGCTGCTATACATTTGCTTTACTGCAATAAGTATTGGGTAAGATATGTAGCCGAGAGCGCGAGGTTTAGGTCACTATCCGCGACGAGGGGATGCGACTGCAAGCGCTTCCTGTGGGACGACTGGCTGCTCATGCTTTAAACTGCATCTGATATTCACAGTTTTTCCAAATTCGCAGGCATTTCAAGAACGTAACCCCCCCCTGAATTTTGGGGGAGTACTGTACATTTATTTATTTAGTTTTCTATCCCATCCTCCCCAAAGAGTTCAGGATGGGTTACAGGCTAACATACATAATATACAGTTTATAGGTTGCAATTTGCCATGGTTACAGTGCAAGGTATTTCAGTACAAGTTTTTGTCCTAACACGACACATATCGAGGATTTTGTATCAATATACGTTTCTTTGTAATCTATCGGTCGTGGGTGGGGGAGTTAGGTAAACAGGTATGCTTTTATTGCTTTCCTAAGGTTGAGGCATCAGTCATATAGTCAAATAATATATGCATACAAAATTAATGACTGTTACCTTGTAACAAATCAGAGTAGCTAGCTATGAGTCCAGATGACAACAGAGTGCAAAGGGTTGAATCCTCTGTTGTTTCGATTGCTCTTTCTTTTCCTCTAGCCTTTTATTTTTCTTCTTTGGTTATGTTAAGATTCAAAAATTTAAGGATGAAAGATTATTAGCACTCGTCGGGGTGCATCTTTCGCCTTTACTGCACCTTTTATCTGGAATTCTCTTCCAGCCCAAATAAGGCCAGAAAACAACCTAGATAAATTCAATGGAAGTTTAAAATGCTTCCTCTTCAAAGACGCCTATGTAAGCTGACTCAGCTCCCTGATTACAAAAGCTATTTCTGTCCTCTGATTCTCTCCTCTGTTCTAATTTCTGTCTGCTCCTCCTCTTCCTCTTGTTTTTACTTTATATGTTTACTTTCCTTTAAATTTTGAAATTCTCCGTATTCTCCTCTTGTTTTCACCGTACGTTATGTCAGTATGTATTGTTTTTATTAAGTTATGTCCATGTTGTTTTTACTTAGCATGAAATTATAGGGCAGACTGGATGAACCGTTCAGGTCTTTTAATCTGCTGTCATTTACTATGTTACTATCTTGAAATTTGATGCACGTTTTGCTATAGTCTCATGCCTGCTTTTTAATTTATGCTATTTAATAAAGTATTAAAATCTAGCTGTTATTGAGTATTCATTTTAGAGATAATTTGCATTTCTTGCTCGTTCATGTAAATTAGCTCAGCCCCACATTTAATATTCCTGAAACACATAAATATGTTACTTCTATTTATATGTAGATTAACTTCCTATTGAACCAAGAAGGGAATTTATGAGTAGCATTGTTTTGAGAAAAATAATCATTTTTAATTAGGTTAAAATGCTGTGTTAAGAACCAATAATTTCATGCAAAAACAACTTATTCACTAGAATTAAAACACTATTTTTTGAAAGTATGTTTTTCAAGAAATGACAACCAAGAATTTTACAATGTTGATGTAAAAATAGTACTAAATGATTGGAGATACAATAGAGATGTTTAAATATCTTTTTCAAATGAAGGTAAACTCCAGCATGAGAGGGAATTGGATAAAGTTAAAAGGTGATAGGATCAGGAGTAATCTTAGGAGATACTTTTTACAGAAAGGGTGATAAATGCGTGGAATAGTCTCCCAGTACAGGTGGTAGAGACAAAGATTATGTCTGAATTCAAGAAAGTATAGGAGAGGTAGATGTAGGGCAGTGGGCTCAAACTTGCGGCCTGCCAGGTATTATTTTGAGGCCCTCGGTATGTTTATCATAATCACAAAAGTAAAAAAAACAGTTTATTGATCATATCTATCTGGCCCCTCTTCTAACCCTCAGTCAATCAATTGGATTAACTGTCTACGCCTATGAAGATGATTTACAACTTCTTCATACCATTGACCCCACTAACCAGAAGGATATTTCCACCATTGAGCTTAAATTGGCAAAAATTCATGATTGGCTAAACGCGAACATGCTTTCACTAAGCATTTCCAAAACAAGTACAGTTCTTTTTCCATGGAAAGAAGGTTTAGAATTAATCACTCCGGTTTCTATTGACAACGTCCCTCTGAAATCAACTACTGTACTTCTACTAAAATATTAGGTGTCCTTATCGATAATAAACTTTAATTTTGTTCCCAGATTAGTGCGCTGGTCAAAAACTGTTTCTATAAACTTAGGATGATTAGATCCCTGGTCCCTCTTCTTGATGTAAATTCTCTTACAGTGTTAACTCATTCTCTTTTATATCTAAAATGGATTATTGCAACTCACCATATAAAGGGCTGTGTCAAAAAGACATAAAACGTCTTCAACTCATACAAAATACTGCTATCAAAATTATTTCAGGTTCCAGAAAATTTGATCACATCATCCCTTTATTACAAAAAGCTCATTGGTTGCCTGTCTTACAGCAGATCACCTAAAAAATTGCACTGACTTTTAACATTAAACAGACTAATACTCCTGCATTCCTAGATAGATTATTAATTCCGTATGACTCTCCCAGAGCCTTAAGATCTGCCTCATAATATTCGCTCAACGTTCCATCCTTAAAGATAATTGATACTCGTCGTACTCTCATTTTTTCAGAAACTGCCCCATTAATCTGAAATTCTCTCCCTCTATTCCTCAGAGCCAAACAAAACTTGCAGAAATTTAAAAGTAGCCTAAAATGTTTGCTTTTTTCCAGATTGAACTCTTAATGCATCCTTCTACTTCTTCTTTTGACTACCTCTCCTCTTTACTACTGTTACCCTTCCACTTATGGCCTGTAACCACTTCCTATTCCTCTTCTTATATTGTACACCCTAACCTGCCAACCACAATGACCTCAGTGTTTGTATTTTTTGATTAAATGCTGTGAACCGCCTAGAACTCCCTGGTATGGCGGTATACAAAAATAAAATTATTATTATTTTTAAAGACGCCTTTAACTGATCTTACTTCCGTACACACCTATTTTCTCATGAATTAAGTCATTTCCCTTCCCTATTGTACTTTCCTTATATGTATTCTTTAAAAAAAAAAAAATTGTAGCTCTCCTATTTTTTTCCCAATGTTTTCATGTTACCTGTATGTTTGTAATGTTTGCTCATGTTTATTATCTAAAATGTTTGTTCCCCAGTTATTTTAAATTACTACGTACAATGCTTTGTACCTTTGGATAAGCGTTTAATCAAAATTTAAATAAACTATGAATATGTCTCTTTAGCTATAAATTACAATATTATTATTAAGACTTAGCCAAAAGGAAAGATTTATAAACTATAAAGAGTTTTACCTCATTTCTTTAATAAGACATTTACTATCTTTTCTGAGGCCCTCCAAGTACCTACAAATCCAAAATGTGGCCCTGCAAAGGGTTTGTTGAGTTTGAGACCACTGGTGTAGGGTTACCAGATTTTCCCTGAAGGAAAATCTGGACCCATGGTCATGCCCCCAGGCCCATCCAGTTCTGCCTGTGTCATGCCCTGTCCTCCCTTGTCCCAGCCCCACCCCCAGACAGCATCCGCGCATGCGTGGATGCAACACAATGACATCGCCATGTTGCATCCACGCATGCGTGGATGCCCCATCCCGATGCGATTTTGATGGGAACCTTTTCAAAACCTGGACAAAGTGCAGGTATTTGAAAAGCCATCCGGACCCCTGGACATGTCCTTGAAAAGGAGGACATGAAATCCAGACATCCGGTAACCCTAGGTAGGTGGAATCTCTCAGTGAGTGGAGATCGTGGTTACCCTGGATGGGCAGAATGGATGGACCATTTGGGCCTTAATCTGCCGTCATGTTTCTATGAGCTGAAATAACATTGATGCAGGACTTTGGATACGTACGCGAGCTGCTAAAGGGTTACTAAATGCCAGGTTTCCTCAGACAAAAGTTGTAAAATTAAAAAGCCACCCTGACTCCTGACGCAGTCCTCAAAAAGAGGACACATTGGGGGGTCCAGACGGCTTTTCAAAAAGCTTTCCTTTGGGCAGGAGAGCATCCACGCATGCGCAGATGTCCTGCTCGACGAACACAGGTAGGGGGGGGGGGGGGGGGGGCGGGGCTGGGATTGGAAGTGGGCTGGAGCAGGACCGGGGATGGGTGGAACGGGGGCGGGCCTAAGGGTCCAGATTTTCCAGACAGAAAATCTGGTAACTCTAGCACAGGGATCTCAAAGTCCCACCTTGAGGGCCGCAATCCAGTCGGGTTTTCAGGATTTCCTTAATGAATATGCATTGAAAGCAGTGCATGCACATAGATCTCATGTATATTCATTGGGAAAATCCTGAAAACCCCACTGGATTGCGGCCCTCAAGGAGGGATTTTGAGACCTCTGCCCTAGCACGACAGACAAACAGATTGCCAGGCTAAGGGTTACAGTTAAGAGGGGATGGTTAAACTGCTGGCTAGGGTTATGAGTTTGAAGGGGGGTTTTCAGCCTCCTTTTGAAGAAGGGGAGGGGCGTGGCCTGCATGGCATTTCCGGCGCTTGGCTTTGTAAAAGGGGCCCTTGGCATTTTGTCTCGATTTGATGCTCATAATTGATTTCTGTATATTTAAAACCTAATAAAATGTTAAAGTAGGTTATTATTTAACAACTTCATAATAGATACCAAGTCACACGCATTGGGGCTGCCGACTCTCCCTCCGGCCCGCGAACCAGCCCCCTCCCCCCCTCCTACCGTCAAACTGACGCGCGAGATCGTCCACCACCAATCCCGCAGCTTTCTTCCTCCGTTGATCCGCCCCCCTCGCCGGAAACAGGAAGTTGTTGCGTCAGAGTTCCCGTCGTTAAATTCTGCGCAGCCGCTCTTGCTGAATGCGCGGACTACAGCGAGGCTGACGCTGAAGCGTGCGCGGGCCCAGCAGCATCGGAGGTCAGCTGACCTACTGGCGCATGCGTGTGGCCACCTTCACGTGCAGTTAAATTGGCCACGTGCAATAGATCAGGGGATGGTTGCTGATATCTGGTTTTGAAGCCAGGACTCTGAGCTAGTTAACAGTGGTGGTAATTGTTAAATTATGCACCAGGAGTTATAAGAGCGCCACTGATGCTGATGCATAAGTTTTCACCTTCTTTTAAAAAAAAAAAAAAAATTATTTTCTTTGCATGGTTCAACAAATTAATTTTATGCATAAAACACATGCATAGACTTGGTGACAGAGTTAAAGGCAGACTGGGGGGCCAGCATAGGATATAGGTTTAGAGCAGGGGTGTCCAACCTGTGATCCGAGGGCTGCATGTGGCCCCGTGAAGTATTTTGTGCAGCCCCAGTTAAGAGCGATGCAGTGTTTGCTGTCCCCGTGTGTTTACTGTCTTGCCAGCTCCCTCCTCTGTCTTGCTTCAGCATTTGCGTGTTTGTGCGGCCCCAGAAAATTTTTTTTTGGCTAATGCGGCCCAGGGAAGCCAAAAGGTTGGACACCCCCTGGTTTAGAGTGAAAGTAAGCTGTTCTGAATTTAACCTAAACCAACTAAATACAGGGGAACGCCGATTATCTGGACTATCCTCGGCAGAGGGTAATCCGGGTAATCAAAAATCCGGATAATTGGACGTTAATATTTTTTATTGAAAACATCAATGCACACCCCCCTCCCTCTCTTCCTGAACAGGCACCAGCCCCCCTTCCAGACCCACAGGAAAGACCTCGCGCCTACCTTTTTTCACTGGTGGTCTGGCGGCAGCGCTGGGGCAGGAGCGATCCTACTTGATCCTGCCCATGCTCTGTCAGCGATGAAAATAGCTACAGAGACTTCCAGGGGCAGTCCCTCGAGGCTAAATGGGTATGCTACTGTATATCCTTTTAACACTAAATCCTACCCCCCCTTTTACAAAGCTGTGCAAGAGGTTTTTAGCGCCAGCCAGCAAGTTGAATGATCTGCGCTGATCCGACGCTCACAGGAACTCTATGGGCTCCTTTTACGAAGCTGCGTTAGCGGCTTTAGTGCGTGTGACTTTTAATCATTTGCTAACCCCTGCGCTAGCCGAAAAACTACCGCCTGCTCGAGAGGAGGCGGTAGCGGCTAATGCGTCCGGCGGTTTAGCATGCGCTATGATGCGCGTTAAACTGCTAATGCGGCTTCGTAAAAGGAGCCTTATGACTATCGGAGCAGTGCAGAGCATTCAGCCTGCTGATCAGTGCTAAAACCCTCTAGCATGATTTTGTAAAAGGGGGGTGGGGGTTAAATTGTCTCCTGCTTCTAACATTAAGGATATGCTTTTAACAAAAGATTTATGTTTGGTGTGGGATGTTTTAGTTCTAATTTGTGTATACAATAGAAACAGTTTCCATTTTTTAAAAAATATTGGACTTTTTAGGTTCTGATACCTCTTATTGGATCAACCTTAGAAAAATTCAAAAGTGACAGTTTGCACAGAGCAAAAAGGGAACATCGTATACACTGGTCTGAATTCTTGGTGGAACAATAGGTTTCTGTTGTTTTTATTCTTTCCAACCTAGAAAAACGGATAGAAATTAAAAAAAAAAAAAGAGAGAGAGATTGTGAATATCTGTTTGTTGTCTGTTAGACTGCGGACAAAATAACTGAAAATTTAATAGAAATTTGATATGCTGGGAAAACCAGTGAAAAGGCATATAAGAATGAGCCAGATTGGACTGAAAGGTCCAGAACACCCCCCCTCCCCCTCAAACAAAAAAAAAAAAAAACCCAACCCAACCCACTGCATATTTATGGGAGCAACAGTTTCACTTCCAGCTTCTATAGTTTATTAAAAACTTGATAAATCAACATTATAAACTCATTGAACATGGTGATGTCCAATAAAATCAACACAAATCAGAATAAAATGAAAGGAATGTCAGTAATAAATAGGGCAAGAAACATTCAAACCAGAAAAGAGAAGGGGGGAACGTGAGGGAGGGGAGAGGAACAGCGGTGTTGACACCCAAACTGCAGCTGCAACCAACAGACTAGTCTGATGAAGCAAAGAGGCCGAAAGCCCCTGTGGCCCCCATTCCAATGCCCCTGGTTGAGTGCCTTCAAAATTAAACTCACCCACTCCCCAGCCTTCCTAGATAAATATCTTATCCCCTATGCAACCTCAGGGGCCTTAAGATCTACTAACCAGAATTTGCTGACTCTTCCCCCACTTAAGGAACTCTTCTATACACACAACACCATTTTTTTCCGCTACAGCCCCTGCTCTCTGGAATGCTCTCCCATCTGACATTTGACTTGAAGAGTACCTCGATAAATTTAAGAGCAAACTTAAAACTTTTTTATTTTGGGATGCATATCAAATATGAGATAGGATCACATCTCCTGCTAACTCCACCCAAGATCAATGATGAAAGAGAACCGCTTTTAAGAAGCGACTTCCTCTCCCTTGTTTTTTCCCCCTCCCCCTCTTACCTTCCTTTTAAATTTTATTTCTACTTCGATGTGTTTTTTATTGCCCCAACCCCAGTACCTCTCATACCAAATTTGTCTATGTCTCGTCAATCACTTATGTTATATTTATAAAATTACCCCTTTTTTTTTATAATTGTACCTTAATTTTAGTACTGTAAATGGCAAATGAGGTTCAACGTGGATAAGTGCAAGGTGATGCGTGTCAGTAACAAAAATCATATGCACGAATATAGGATGTCCGGTGCTATACTTGGAGAGAGCCCCCAGGAAAGAGACTTGGGAGACAAGTCAATGAAACCGTCCATGCAATGTGCGGCAGCGGAGAAAAGGGCAAACAGAATGCTAGGAATGATTAAGAAGGGGATCACAAACAGATCTGAAAAGGTTATCATGCTGTTGTATAGGGCCATGGTGAGCCCCCACCTGGAATACTGCGTCCAACGCTGGTCACCGTACATGAAAAAGTACATAGTATTACTCGAAAGGGTCCAGAGAAGAGCGGCAAAAATGATTAAGGGACTGGAGGAGTTTCCATACAATGAGAGGCTAGAGAAACTGGGCCTCCTCTTCCTTGAAAAGAGGAGACTGAGAGGGGACATGATTGAAACATTCAAGATATTGAAGGGAATTGACTTAGTAGAGAAAGAGAGATTGTTTACCCTCTCCAAGGTGAAGAGAACGAGAGGGCACTCTCTAAAGTTAAAAGGGAATAGATTCCGTACAAACGTAAGGAGGTTCTTCACCCAGAGATTGGTAAAAATCTGGAACGCTCTTCCAGAGGTTGTTATAGGGGAAGCACCCTTCAAGGATTCAAGAAACGGTTGGATAAGTTCCTGCTGGAACAGAACAAAACATACGTAGGTAATGCTAGTCTCAAATAGGGCATGAGCGGACTGCTGGGCACTGGTCTGACCCAGCAGTGGGTCCATCTTATGTTCTAAATCGACTAGGTACTTGTCGATGGTCGGTATATCAAATATAGAATAAACTTTGAAACTAGGTGTGTAGGGAATAGTCTAATTGAAGAGGTTTCTGGGCAAGGGGGCCCAAGACACACAGTTTAAAAAGAACCTTTGATACGTGTAAACACGTGATCCGAGTAGGACGGATGCTTGAGGCTGTACTCTGATCGGCCAGACACCCTTGCTTACCTGATTTTCCACGAGTGTCACTTAGGAGAGGTTGTGTCTGCTGCTTCTGTATGTGATTTCAACAGCCTTTCCAGGGTTTTTGCACTGCTTTACCTCCTGAGAGGAACTGTTGGCCCGGACAGGCTAGAGATTCCCCTGTGATAGTGTCCCTCCTCTCGGCCTTGTGAATGAGCCAGGGAGCTGACTTGAAGCGAGGATCGGCCTTCCACATTCACTTCTCTGCACGTCCTACCTGGTTGTCATGGCAGCCAAGGCTTCAAAAAGAGAATCAGTGTTTGCTGCACCTACTGTGTTTGGGAGTTCAAATTATGAGACTGTTCCCCCAGAGAAGTGGATGTAGGTTCCAGTAAGCTATGGGCAGGGCCGGCTTAACCTAGAGACCAGGTGAGTCTCTGGCCCAGGGCTGTGACGTCACCAGTCCATAAGTAAAACTACCCTGACGCTGCTGCCTGGTTGTGGCTTCATAGGCCAGCTGCTGCGAGGGGGGGGGGCAGCACTTCCCTTCTCTGACGCTACTGCTTGACACTGATGCTGGCCTATCAAGCTGTATAAGAACATAAGAATAGCCTTACTGGGTCAGACCAATGGTCCATCAAGCCCAGTAGCCCGTTCTTATGGTAGCCAATCCAGGTCACTAGTACCTGGCCAAAACTCATGGAGTAGCAACATTCCTTTCAGAATCCTAAAGAATAGCTAGATTCTGGAATCCCAAAGAGTAACAAAAGATTCCGGAACCCCAAAGAGTAGCAACATTCCATGCTACAAATACAGGGCAAGCCATAACAGCCTATGGACTTTTCCTCCAGGAATTTGTCCAAACCTTTCTTAAAACCAGCTATGCTATCCGCTCTTACTACATCCTCTGGCTACATGTAGCATCACAGAAGGGAGAAGGAGACTGACCAAGGAGTAGGGCAAGAGCCTTGGTGCCCTAATCTCTTGAGCTGCCTCTGACTACGGGGAAGTGGGACAATGGCTCTGAATTGCAAAACCTATCCTTTTGAAATTTGTTGACAGTGACATCTAAGTGTTAAATATATTGCCACACTTTGAGGGGCATTTTCAGAACATATGTCTAAGTCCGATTTGGACGTATGGCACTGGACGACACGTCCAAATTCAACAGTAAGACAATGCCCATTTTCAAAAGGCAAACCACCATACGTCTATAAATGTATATAAATATATATATATATATATATATATATATATATATATATATATATATATATATATATTTATTTATTTATTTATTTTAAATCTTCTGTCTGGATGTTCTGGCCATTGGGATCCCTATATGAGTAGAGTAGGGTTTTGGGGGTGTAGTGGTTAGATTGGCTTATGGGCCTGGGTCCTCCTCTCTATGGTTCACTAGCCCACCCACCAGGCTACTTAAGATGCCTGTGTGCAGCTCTTCTAGAATGCCCCATACCAGATGCTCCTGTTTTAGAGACAGGTAGGTACCTTTTTTGTGTGGTGGGATGGGGGTCAATAAGCACTGGGGGAGTATGTCTTATTGGATGTCCTGGCAATTAGGACATCCAAGTGCTGATTTAGGATGCTTTTTGGACGTTTACATTTTTTGATTATGAGCCCCTTTGTTTCATTTTATTATACATTATAAACCAACAAAACGTGTGGCTAGTGCTCTGTTCAGACTAACTCACCCTTTCCAGGCCAATTTGTTTAAGTTTTGATGGGAAATCTAGTTAATGTTCCTCCCTTTCTAGAACTCCCATAGCTTTTGAAAAAAAAAATGCTCAAGATCCTACATTTTCATGTTTCTATCAGTTTACAACCAAAATCTTCTGTGGAGTGAGTGAAACCTCCTCTTTAGTTACTAAACAAGAAACTCAGTGGCGTACTAAGGGGGGGGTGGGGGGGAAGATCCGCCTTAGGGGGGGGGGGGATGCACAGCCGGCCAGGTCCGGAAAACTCTACCAGACCGATCAGCCTGCCTCTCCCCGACGTCAATTCTGCCGTTGGAGAGGAAGTTTGGACCAGCCAATCACTGCCTAGCTGGGCGGAACTTCCTCTCCGTGCAGGATGACGTCGGGGAGAGGAAGGCTGGTCGGCCCGACACAGTGAAGACGAGCTTGGGTGGCGGCTTTAGAAGGTGTAACTGAAAAAAAAAAAAGGAGGCCAGAACTGGGTCACTGAAGGCAGCATGTTTACTTCATTCATGCTGCCGGTGGCCCGAAGAGTTGCATCAGTGCTGCTGGGAAGAACAATGAGCAAGCACCGGATCCTTCCTGGGGGGGGGGGGGGGAGGAATAGCATGGGGAGGGTAAGAGAGATGCTGGAACGTGGGGATGGGGAGAAAAGATGCCAGACATCCAAGGGAAGCAAGGGAAGGGGCTGATAGAGATGCCAGACCACGGGAAGGAGGGAGGAAGGAAAGGGGGGGAAGAAATATTGGATGCACAGTCAGAAGAAGAAAGTGCAACCAGAGACTCACCAGGCAACAAGGTAGAAAAAATGATTTTATTTTAAATTTAGTGATCAAAACGTGTCTGAATTTATATCTGCTCTCTTTATTTTGCACTATGGCCCCCCTTTTACTAAACCACAATAGCGGTTTTTAGCGCAGGGAGCCTATGAGCGTCGAGAGCAGCCCTGGGCATTCAGCGCAGCTCCCTGCGCTAAAAACTGCTATCGTGGTTTAGTAAAAAGGGAGGGGTGTATTTGTCTATTTTTGTATGGTTGTTACTGAGGTGACAGTGCATAGAGTCATCTGCCTTGACCTCTTTGAAAAAACCCCAGAATAGGAATGATAATTAACATTTTCTCAGCGTACAGTGTGCTTTGTGGTTGTTGTTTTTTTTTTTTTTTTTATTGTTGATAGATCGTTTTGACTTGGTCATTTTAAATGTAGCTCGCAAGCCCAAAAAGTGTGGGCACCCCTGAGCTAGAGCATTGAAGTTGCGTGTTTCTGCCATAAAGGTCATCTGATGCAACCGGAAGTTGCATCAGAGACAACCTTTACAGCAGCCATATGCAACTACAACACTCCGGCTGCTGTAAGAAGGCAGTTTAGACATCGCCGGCCACAGGGCAGGGAGGTTTGTCGGACCGGGCCTGTTGTCCGGGGCGGAGGGGGGGGGGGAGAAAGCACCACGAAGGTAAGGGGCAGGAAGGGAGAAAGGAAGAAAAGATGGGGTGGAGAGGAAAGCAGGGTAAAACAGAGGGGGGAGAAGGACGCTGAAAGCACATGGGGAAGACAGAGTGGGAAGAAGATGCTGAATGGAAATGGGGAACAGAGAGTGGGGAGAAGATGCTTAAGGGAAATGAGGAACAAAAAGTGGGGAGAAGACGCTGGCAGGGAAGAAGACAGAGATGCCAGACTATGGGAGGAGCGGAAGGAAGAAGATGGGTGTCAGACCAATTTGGAAGGAGGGAGAAAGGGAGAGGCACAGTAACAGAGCAAATGGAAGATGCAGAGAGAAGAGGGACAGTGGATGGAAGGAAGAGAGTAACAAGAAGATGAGGAAAGCAGAAACCAGAGAAGACAAAGGTAGAACAAAAATTTTCTATTTATTTATTGCTTTAGGAGACCTGTGTCACTGTTTCTGTGGTGTTGCATTGTATGCAGAGTCCAGCTTCTTGCTGGTTCAATTTAACCTTTGTCTATGTATTTCTATTTTATCCCCCCTTTTACAAAACTGTGGAGCATTTTTTAGCGCCAGCCGTGGTGGTAGCAGCTCTGATGCTCAGAATTCTATGAGTGTTGGAGCTTTTACCACCGTGGCTAAAATTCACACTACAGTTTTGTAAAAGGGGGAGGGGTTAGTTTGTGATGACATATTCCATACTAGGCGAAGGTGTTTTCTGTGCTCTGTGTGTTCGAAAGACATGGTTTTCTGTTAGGATTGATCTGTACTAGTCTGGCTTGTTTAGTTTTACAATGGGTGTATTGATGTTGTACTGCTCACTGCAGTATGTAAGATGCTGCCTTTTCCTAGGTACTCATGTGTGACATGTGGCTTGTTACTAAAAATCATGTTTTTCGTACAGATGGGGGGGGTGCCAAAAAATGATGGGCCCCGGGTGTCACATATGCTAGGTACGCCACTGAAGAAACTATTCTACAAGCTGCAGTAAGCTATGTACCTCCAGACGGTGCAGGACATCGGATGTCTTATAACAGTAACTGTAAAATTTGCAGATATATTTCTTATTTGAAGTGGATAAAGACCACCGCGACCTTGGTAATGCTTCTTTAGCTTCAATCGCACATTACCCAGACTAAAATGCACTAAAGAGACTTAATGTTTCAATGTGAATTGTGCTACTTTCTGACACTGTAGTTTGGCCTTTAGGCTTTTTGGCAGGTTGGAATAGATTTCCAGAGCCTTCCCTTGCATGTGTAAATAAGAATCCAGTTCTCAGAGCAAAACAATAAATCAGCCTTCTCTCAATCTAAGGTTTGCTCACATTGAAATGACTCTGGCTCCTTTTCAAAACCACAGGCCAGACTCTCATAAATGCCTTCGCTTTTAAATTGAATTTTCACAAAGAAAAATACAGTAATCTACAGCTTACCACATATGAAAACGTTACCTGATGTTCTCTGTGAGACTCCACTGTCAGCCTTAAGAGACAAGAGAGCTAGAACTCATTTAGCGGTCTGTATATTAAGGTATGGTGTTGTGGATCTGAGTGTTATGTATCTTCACTGCCATTATTTCTAACAGCACTTGAATAATGGCTATGTTAGTTGTGTTATTCCAACCTTAATATCCGTCCATATACTGCAATGATTTAATGGTAAGAAATGGGACTAGATACCAACATTTTTCCCATAGAGTAATAGTTGATTAAATGCAAAAGCTTACATTTGGAGTCGGATGACAGCAGCCACCTCGGGAGACCCTTGATAAAGCGCAACGGCGCGAAACATGTCGGGTCAGGCTCCCAGATGTTGGCCAATGCAGAGATAAGTGCACATTATATATGATAAAATAGCTGAAGAAAATGAATATTTAAATATATATAAAAAACTAGAGATATTAGTATTGGACTATTGGTAAATGCACAAGAGCCAATGATGAAAGTCACCACGTAATTTCTTCCCGCGGTTCAGAATCCTAACAGCGGTGGAGTGGTGGGACTGAGGCTTTTGCATTTAATCAACTATTACTCTATGGAAAAAATTTTGATATCTAGTCCCATTTCTTACCATTAAATTATTTCTAACAGGGCATATTCACAAATGTTCAATTATTTGGTAGTAAGGCCCTGCCCATTGCATTCCAGAATGCACTGGATGGGGTGATGCCATTTTCATGACCATTCCGGAGGGAGGAGAGAAGGATGCCTACACCTTCCCTGCTTTCTAAGCTATGTTAAGACTGCATAGTTGGATGGCTCTAAGCCACTGGGAGGAGGGAGTCTCTGGCTTGCCTTGAGGCGGAGGTCTAGATTTGCATCAGGGGAGGGGGTGTCTGGGCCTCCCTCCCTTGGGGGAATGTTGGGGCCTGGACTGCCCCAGTATGGGGGGGGATGGTTCTGGCCTGAGCAGACCAGGGGGTCCCACTGGACCATCAGGGCTATGATTTTGGGGATCAGGATCCCACAAGGCCCCTTTGTGAGGAGACTTTTTTTTTTTTTAAAGGGTGGGGGCAGGTGACCCGATGCTTGATTTTAATATTGTTTTTGACTTTACAATCGGTGCTCAGTCACTGTCAGGAAAGTTAGTTCACAGTAATGAGCAGCAAATTGGGGAAGGGTGTGTGTGCAGTGGTTAGAGCTACAGCCTCAGCTCCCTGAGGTTGTGGGTTCAAATCCCACACTGCTACTTGTGACCCAGGGCAATTCACCTAATTCCCATTGCCCCAGGTACATTAGATAGAGTGGGAGCCCACTGGGACAGTTAGGGGAAAATGCTTGAGTACCTGAATTATTTGTAATCTGCATAGAATCGCTGCGATTTTAACATGGCATGAATTTGCATCCTTATTACTTTGAGCTCGTGTCATGCTGATTTTTTCAGCACAGGATTTGTAGTGGAGTTCTCTCTACCGCATGTAGGCACCAGTGCACAGTTCTTCGCCTAAATTACCGTATTTTCACGCATATAACGCGCGCGTTATACGCGTTTTTACCTACCGCGCATACCCCTCGCGCGTTATATGCGTGAGCGCGGTATACAAAAGTTTTAAAACATAGTTCCCACCCCGCCCGACGCCCGATTCACCCCCCCAGCAGGACCGCTCGCACCCCCACCCCGAACGACCGCTCGCACGCGCTCCCACCCGCACCCGCATCCACGATCGGAGCAAGAGGGAGCCCAAGCCCTCTTGCCCGGCCGACTCCCCGACGTCCGATACATCCCCCCCCCGGCAGGACCACTCGCACCCCCACCCCGAAGGACCGCCGACTTCCCGACAATATCGGGCCAGAAGGGAGCCCAAACCCTCCTGGCCACGGCGACCCCCTAACCCCACCCCGCACTACATTACGGGCAGGAGGGATCCCAGGCCCTCCTGCCCTCGACGCAAACCCCCCTCCCCCCCAACGACCGCCCCCCCCCAAGAACCTCCGACCGCCCCCCAGCCGACCCGCGATCCCCCTGGCGACCCCCACGACCCCCCCACCCCCCTTCCCCGTACCTTTGGTAGTTGGCCGGACAGACGGGAGCCAAACCCGCCTGTCCGGCAGGCAGCCAACGAAGGAATGAGACCGGATTGGCCCATCCATCCTAAAGCTCCGCCTACTGGTGGGGCCTAAGGCGCGTGGGCCAATCAGAATAGGCCCTGGAGCCTTAGGTCCCACCTGGGGGCGCGGCCTGAGGCACATGGGCCCAACCCGACCATGTGCCTCAGGCCGCGCCCCCAGGTGGGACCTAAGGCTCCAGGGCCTATTCTGATTGGCCCACGCGCCTTAGGCCCCACCAGTAGGCGGAGCTTTAGGATGGATGGGCCAATCCGGTCTCATTCCTTCGTTGGCTGCCTGCCGGACAGGCGGGTTTGGCTCCCGTCTGTCCGGCCAACTACCAAAGGTACGGGGAAGGGGGGTGGGGGGGTCGCCAGGGGGGTCGCGGGTCGGCTGGGGGGGCGGTCGGAGGTTCTTGGGGGGGCGGTCGTTGGGGGGGAGGGGGGTTTGCGTCGAGGGCAGGAGGGCCTGGGATCCCTCCTGCCCGTAATGTAGTGCGGGGTGGGGTTAGGGGATCGCCGTGGCCAGGAGGGTTTGGGCTCCCTTCTGGCCCAACTACCAAAGGTACGGGGAAGGGGGGTGGGGGGGTCGCCAGGGGGGTCGCGGGTCGGCTGGGGGGGCGGTCGGAGGTTCTTGGGGGGGCGGTCGTTGGGGGGGAGGGGGGTTTGCGTCGAGGGCAGGAGGGCCTGGGATCCCTCCTGCCCGTAATGTAGTGCGGGGTGGGGTTAGGGGGTCGCCGTGGCCAGGAGGATTTGGGCTCCCTCCTGGCCCGATATTGTTGGGGAGTCGGCGGTCCTTCGGGGGGGGAGGGATGTATCGGACGTCGGGGGGGGGGCATCATGCTTTCAGGATGGGGACAGACCTTCAAGGGGGGACAGTGCACGGAAGTCAGGGGGGGTGAACGGAGAGTCGGGACAGCGCACGGAAAGTCAGGGCGGGCGAAAGGAGCGTCGGGCAGCATGCGCGGTATACCAGTGAGCGCGGTATAACAAAGTTTTTGTACATATCATCGTGGTTTCTGCGCGCTATACCCGTGTGCGCGTTTTATACGGGTGCGCGTTATTTGCGTGAAAATACGGTAAGCTGCCATTTATAGAATTTGGTGGAATGTGTGTACTCAGATATTTTGTAAAATACATTTGCATAGCCCAGCTCTGCCTTTGCTTCACCCAAATGATGCAGATGATTTAAAAGTAGGTACATTTTTTTCTGCATGTATACACTTATGCAGTTTTTAAAAAGTCCTTTTCCACTTTAAACCCAGAACAAGCTTCAACATTACTCCCCTAATGTGGTCTTTTCTGTGCTATGCATGCTGAACTAACAGTGTTTGGTGCAGGGAAAAGAATTAGAGAACAGTTAACTGTGAATCTTTCGTAACAACATACACCTTGGCATACTGGAACAGACTGAAGGTTCATCAAGCCCAGTATCCTATTTCCAATCCAGGTCATAAGTACCTAGCTAGATCCCAAAAGAGTAAAATAGATTTTATGCTGCTTATCTTAGAAATAAGCAGTGGATTTTTCCATGTCTACCTTAATAATAGGGTATGGACTTTGTAGGAACTTGTTCAAACCTTTTCTTTTTAAACCCTGCTAAGCTAACTGCTTTTAC
Source organism: Geotrypetes seraphini (assembly GCF_902459505.1). Taxonomy (NCBI): domain Eukaryota; kingdom Metazoa; phylum Chordata; class Amphibia; order Gymnophiona; family Dermophiidae; genus Geotrypetes; species Geotrypetes seraphini. The sequence goes on from NC_047088.1 coordinate 12,649,176, forward strand.
CACATTCTTTAGCAACAAATTCTAGAGCTGAATTGCACATTGAGTAGAGCAATATTTTCTCCAGTTTGTTTTAATTTACTGTTTAGTAGCTGAAGACAGAGCCTCTGTGCTTACCAGGCGTCATGTATCTAATCATCATTTTTTGATAATTCTAATATTTCAATGAAAGGCACCACAACTTACAAATAATCTCTTTTTCAACAGCTCTCCCTAAAGGCATCCAGCCTGGTGTTCTGCAAGTGATAGCATCTCACTGCACACAACAGGAGGCAACATGGACTAATGCAAGGCATAGGATGAGGGGGCACTGGAGATTGTTTTTTCGTTCAGCAGTCCAAACAGAAAAGATTGTAATCTTGGTAATCGACGACTGCAGCTGCCTGCTGACAAATGCAATAGTCTGCACAGCTGAGAAATCTGATATGGTATTTTAAAAGATTTCCTTCGTGCTGCTGCTAGTGACAGGAATGAATGTGTTTTGACTGCTATTAAAGACTGCTTGTTTGGAATGGCTTCAGCAAAAGGATTGTTTCCATCAGGGCCCTGCAGGTGGCACAACATGAGTTTTATTTAACAGAGTCCAACGTGATTTGTAAAACAATCTGGGGGGAAAAAAAGCTAGCCAGTCCTATAATAAACTCCTCCGAGTTGCTGCTTAAACTGAAAGGACATGAGGGGTATAGATAGGTATAGATCACTACTCAGGCAATGGGCCGCCGTGGGAGCGGACCGCTGGGCAGGATGGACTCAGCGGAGGCAACTTCTTATGAATTCCACACTTCCCTTTAAGTTAATGTATTTTGAACCTTGCAATTAATATCCCTGGCGCTGTGAGCTCACTTGATGAGGGGAAGACATGTATATAGTTTCAGGTCCAGATTCTCAAAACTTAAGGTTGCCTATAACGCGGTCTCTAAACAGGTTCAAGCCAGTTTAGCGTGCATATATATTAGCAGCGGATTATCAAAATGGCTCACCATGCACTTTGTAGCATTAGATTTTAGCTGCCAAATTTCAGACCATTCTTCAAGCTTCGCCAGGTCTTTCTTCAGGTTGTTCACACCCTCCGGGGTGTCTACTCTATTGAAGATTTCCGCAAAATCCGCAAAGAGGCAAATCTTACCCGACGGCCCTGCAGCCATATCGTTTATACAAATGTTAAAAAGAGCAGGCCCAAGAACCGAACCTTGATGCACACTGCCTGGTAACATCCCTTTCCTGCTGTAAATTAGACACACCTGCCCAGTACTCTATAGCTACGCACGTAACTGTTCAGAATATCCCTGATTGGCCCACGCTTCAGCCGTGGCCACGCCCGCTTTTGGGATACACGCTATGGGAGTTAGGTGCACTGCCAGTTAGAGTTCAAATTCCAGTGATTCTCTACCAATGCTTTTTTCAGGATTGGTAAATTTACTTCATTTCATTTATTTAATTTTTCAAATCCCATTTTTCCCAAAGAGCTCAGAACGGGTTACATAATATACAGTTATGCTATGATTACAGTACAGATTTATGATCTAAGCTTTTATCCTAACTTGACATACACTAGGGATCTAATACCAATATATGTATAATGTACAGTTTATAGGATAAATTTGCCACAGTTATAGTGGAAGTGAAAATTTTTATCCTAACGTGACACAGGCGTTTCCATTCCTCAGTTACATAACTTATGCTTCTATTTTACCTGTGTGTTAGGTCAATATTGCATATTAATTGGCAGTAATATGCATAATGTGAGAATTTTTTTTTTTTTGCTGCAACACACATTGAATATTAATGAGTTGGATGCAAATCAGTTTATTATGCAAAATGAATTATGCAACTTGTGTTAAACCTTGCAAGCTGTGTTTTTCATGGAAAGTTAATAGCACCTCAAGAGATGCTAGGCTGTTACCATATGGCTCTTTGCTCCTGGGGAGCAACTTAAAAGAGTCGTGCTAAATACACCTGCTAATTGGAGGTGTGACTCTTCCCTTGTACATTGAGTTCCAGCCTTTACCCTTTCTTCATGCAGGCTCTGCGATTCCCCCTCTCCCGCCTTAGAATATTTTGCACAAATTTGATTATATTTATACTGTTATTTCAAGCATCAGAATTAACTACCCTTGCCAAACAGAAAGGGAATGCAACATCTAGAAATGTAGAAAATCTCTCTGGCTTCTCCCCTCCCTTTGGCAATGGTGAAGCAGGTGGGCTTCTCTTGGAGTGGAGTGGAGGAATGGCCTAGAGGTTAAAGCAATTGCACTCTGAGGTCGTGTGAGCTCAAGTCCTACTGCAGCTCCTTATGTGACTCTGGGCAAGTCACTTAACACAAAACAAGTATGTTTATTAAAACTTAGGGCTAGATTCACTAAGGGCACGGATTGGATTCGTTCCGTGTCCAGGGGGCTGATTCACGAATCGTCCCGATGCAAATGAGGGCGATTGGAATCACGCCCCCAACCGCCTGCCTGGATCGGCCTGTGCATGCGCTGGCCCTCCGAGCCCAGCAGAGCTAAATTTTACTTTTTAAAACTGGTGTTAACTTTTTTGCGAGCCCGTGGTTATAACCCACTTTAAGCCTGCAGGTTAAAACCACAGGCTTGTACTATAGGGAAGGGCAAGAGAGTCGGGGCGGCAGGAGAGATTTGGGGCGAGAGCAGGGGGCAGCAGCAGAGATTCGGGGCGAGAGCAGGAGATTTGGGCAGGCAGGAGATCAGGGCTGAGACCAGAGAAGCAGGGCAGAGAGCAGGACGGCAGAAGGCAAGGCTGTCGGAAAGGACTTGAGCGACTGGTCCTCGGCAATCGCTTATTTTTGGATCAATCAGCAAGGTCGGTGACTCGGTGCCCCTCTTTTTTTAGTGAATCGCTTTCTGCCTATATTTGAATGCCATTCCCCCTCATTTGCATGCACGGATCGGAGGATGATTGAGACAGAGGTTAGTGAATCGGGTAGGAGGGAAATCGGGTCGTAAAGGGTTAGGGTAAGTGGTCGGAGGTTGATCGGTAGTCTTTGTGAATCTAGCAGTGCCATCCCCCTTTACCCTTTTGCACTTTCAGTAGTGGAAGGGCATATGGCTGTTTTTATGTTCTTTATTCTTGAATTTACTGTAGTTCAACCCTCTCCCTTTGTTTAATTGTATGTCAGTCTTTGCTTAGGTATTTTGTCGTACATGGTTTTGTTTTAATTTTTATAGACTCCCATTTTATTTCACATCACCTAGAACAGGGGTGTCCAACCTGTGGCCCCAGGGCTGCATGCAGCCCCGTGAAGTATTTTGTGCGTCCCTGGTCGAGGACGATGCAGTGTTTTCCTCTGCTGCCTCCGGGTGTTTACCATCTTGCCGACTCCCTCCTGTGTCTTGCTGCAGTTTGTGCGGCCCCAGAAACATTTTTTTCGGCCAATGTGAAGCCAAAAGGTTGGACACCCCTGTCCTAGAATCAATGATAGGCAATTAATCAAATCCTTAATAAACTTAAACTTATAAACGCGGCTGCTCAGTGCCAGTGCCCGGACATGGCCTTGGCACTGAATATCCAAGTATAATGCCGGCAGCAGCCAAAAAAAAGCGTTGACCGGCACAGGCTGAATATTTACCACAAAAGATTTGTCACTGTTACCCAGATATTTATTTATTAAAAAATTTATATACTGCATAAAACTCTGTGGTTTCCATATCATATACATAAAATCTTGTTTCTCTGCAAGTACCACATATGACATAGACATGTCTAAACAACATCGTAATCGTCCCTGCTATGAGCAGGGATAAAACGCAAATTCAATCAGTTCAGAAATACAAGCAGGCTTTCAATCATAATTGCAATCGATGTAGGCACTGACTCTTATGTGTTTGTGAACCACTGTGGCCGTGTGTTTTGGCATTTCTCTTGCCGCCTATTCAAGATATCATGGGCGGTGCTTGTTACACGTCCTTGCATACATTTGTGGCCAGTTTCTCCTGAGGCAGGCGTTTTGCACCAAAACCCAGTTCTTCATCAAGTGTTTTTTTTAGTGGATGCATAATAAACATTACCCTTGTGTTAGAATCTTTTTTTTGTTTGACTTTATTGTCCTATGGAGGCTTTTTTTCTTCTTTTGTTTATTTTGTGAACTATGCTGCATATCTTTTTAGTGATTTAGAAAGAGGCAAATGCACGCAGGATGTCAGCGCGCTGGATTAAAAGGTAAGTTTAAAGTGCTCTGAGGAATTAATTTGGGACATTGGGATGTAGCCCGTACCTTGAGGGCGACGCCTGGGGTGACCCCGTATGCTTGGTTGCGGGAAACGCATTATTGGGTGACCTTACGCGCCTATTACACTTGTACACATAAGAACATAAGAAGTTGCCTCCGCTGAGGCAGACCAGAGGTCCATCTCGCCCAGCGGTCCGCTCCCGCGGCGGCCCATCAGGCCCATTGCCTGAGCAATGGTCCCAGACTATCCCTATAACCTACCGCTACTCTTATCTGTACCCTTCAATTCCTTTATCCTCTAGGAACCTATCCAAACCTTCTTTGAAGCCTTGTAATGTGCTCTGGCCTATCACAGCCTCCGGAAGCGCGTTCCATGTGTCCACCACCCTCTGGGTGAAAAAGAACTTTCTGGCATTTGTTTTAAACCTGTCTCCTTTTAATTTTTCCGAGTGCCCCCTTGTACTTGTGGTTCCCCGTAATCTGAAAAATCTGTCCCTGTCTACTTTTTCTATACCCTTCATGATCTTGAAGGTTTCTATCATGTCTCCTCTAAGTCTCCGCTTTTCCAGGGAGAACAGCCCCAGCTTTTTCAGTCTGTCAGTATATGAGAGGTTTTCCATACCTCTTATCAGTTTAGTTGCTCTTCTCTGGACTCCCTCAAGTACCGCCATGTCCTTTTTGAGGTATGGCGACCAATATTGGACACAGTACTCCAGATGCGGTCGCACCATTGCACGATACAGTGGCAGGATGACCTCCTTTGTCCTGGTCGTGATACCCTTCTTAATGATACCCAACATTCTGTTTGCTTTTCTTGAGGCTGTGGCGCACTGTGCCGACGCCTTTAAAGACGTGTCCACCATCACTCCCAGGTCTCTTTCAAGGTTACTTACCCCTAGCAGTGATCCTTCCATTTTGTAGCTGAACATTGGGTTCTTTTTCCCTACATGCATGACCTTGCATTTCCCTACATTAAAGTTCATTTGCCATTTTTTGGCCCATTTTTCTAGCGTCGTTAGGTCCTTTTGCAGATCTTCGCAGTCTTCCATGGTTTCAACCCTGCGGTAGAGTTTGGTGTCATCCGCAAATTTAATAACTTCGCAATTTGTTCCCGCCTCCAGGTCATTAATAAATATATTGAACAGGAGCGGTCCCAGCACCGACCCCTGCGGAACTCCGCTCGTGACCCCATGCCAGTCTGAGTAATGGCCCTTCACTCCAACCCTCTGTTTCCTGTCTGCCAGCCAGTTTTTGATCCATCGGTGGACCTCCCCTTGCACCCCGTGTCTCCACAGCTTTTTAAGCAGTCTTTCGTGCGGTACCTTGTCAAAGGCTTTTTGAAAGTCAAGGTAAATGATGTCAATGGATTCCCCTTTATCCACCTGTCTGTTTACCCCCTCAAAGAAGTACAATAAGTTTGTGAGGCATGACCTACCCTTGCAGAAGCCGTGCTGGCTCGACTTTAGCTGTCCATTGTTTTCTATGTGTTCACAGATACTGTCCTTAATCAGTGCTTCCATCATTTTTCCCGGGACCGAGGTCAAGCTCACCGGCCTGTAGTTCCCTGGGTCCCCCCTTGAACCCTTCTTGAAGATGGGTGTGACATTTGCAATTTTCCAATCCTCCGGGATCTCTCCAGTTTTTAAGGATAGGTTACATATTTGGCGAAGTGGCTCTGCTATTACGTTCCTTAGTTCCTTGAGTACCCTTGGGTGAATGCCGTCCGGACCTGGCGATTTGTCGCTCTTTAGTCTGTCTATCTGCCTGAGGACATCCTCTTGGCTTACCTCTAGTTGGACCAGCTTTTCATCCCGATCCCCATTTACGATGTCCTCCGGTTCCGGAATATTGGATGTATCCTCCCTCGTGAAGACTGACGTGAAGAACTTATTTAACCTGTCTGCTATCTCTTTTTCCTCTTTTACCACTCCTTTTTTGTCTCCATCATCCAATGGCCCCACTTCTTCCCTTGCCGGTTGTATTCAAGTGGAGGTCTCCCTACACCGCTGTGTCATAAATGTGGGACGAGGAGGGGGACACACTTTGGGACATGCCTTCTGGACCTGCCCCATTATCCAGCGCTTCTGGAGGCATATAATCTCTTACATGTCAGGGTTAATTGGGAGAGCCCTGCCCACTTTGTCTAGGATTTGCCTGAGGCTTTTGGCCATTTGCCTAGGGGGCATCGGGCTCTGTGCAGGAAGATGAGTTTACTGGCCAGGAAATGTATTCTTCAGTGCTGAATGGTCCCTGACCCTCCGGCGTTTTGGCATTGGCGGAACCAGTTGCATCAGTTGACCATCTGGGAGGCGCGAGATGCCGGAGGGGCTAGGAAGCGAAGGATGTTCTTGAATATCTGGGAGCCATATCTGCAAGCCTTGCATCCAAAGGGCCGCAGTGCGATCTTAAGATGGGTGTCATAACCTGGGCGCTCAGATGGTTGGGCTGGGAGAGTAATGGCGAGTTCTGATGGGGCGTACTATTTGGGGAGGTGAGGGATATTGGAGGTTCTGGCACTTAGTCATGGATAGGAAAGTGGGCTTTGGTGGGGGAGGGGGTGGTGCGGCATCTTCGGGGCTCGGGGTGCCTTTCCACCCTCATTAGTCTCACTCGCCCTCTGTAGAGTAGGATGGGGGGAGAGTTTGGTTGATGTTACTCTTCTTTTGTCCATGCTTGTTGTATTATTGTATATGATGCATCATTGTACTTTGAACCTTAGGGGTGCCCTGGCGTTGTCTGTGCTGTTGTTTGCATCAATAAAAATTGCTCTGAGGGGGAGGGGTTGTGGGGAACCCTCCAGTGTATTTAGACCAGTTGCCGCTGCCGTTGGGGGGTTTGTGACACCCCCCCCCCATTACAGAGGAAAGTGTAATTTTTCCCAGTGTTTTAATGAAAAATTACAGTTTCCTCTGTAAGTGTGTGTGTGTGTACTCCCCCCAACAAAAGTAGCAACTGTTGTAAGTAAAGTGCTTTAAACTTACCTTTTAATCTGGTGCGCTGATGTCCTACGCACATTTGTCTTAGTGGGTTTGTCTGTGCGCGATTGTCCAGCGCGGTTTAGTCCCGTCACCCTAATTATTTCTTAGTAATAAATAAAATGACTTGTCTAAAGTTCTGTTCGTGGCAATGGCGTTGGCTAGGCAGACAGAAGAGTTTTTGCATGCCTCTTGGGTGAAGCCAGGACTGACTGTTTTCCTACCGTGAAGCTTCAGTGGACAGTCACAGATCGTGAGGGTTGCAGTTGGAAAGGCCTCGCCATGTCTGGGAAGGCAGAACTGACTTTTCAGCCATCTCGCCGTGGCTTTCTTCAGAGTGGGCTCAGAGGTCTGCAGTTCCTCTTTATACACAGTGGTTCCTCAAACTTGATTGGCTAGGGCCTTGGCGGTGGTGCCCCTCCCACGCTCCCTCTCCAAGCCCCGCTCCCGCATGCATGCCCCCCTTCAACATGCTCCTCGCGATCCCAACAACATCACTTCCTGTGCATGACACCCGGACGTGATGTCAGCGGGAGAGACGACACAGTCGCGAGGTGCATGTTACAGCTGTTGCTCGCAGCGGTGAACAACTGGAGGTACAGAGAAGGGAAGGGGACGCGCGTGTGCGTGGCGAAGGGAGGAGTGGAACGTGGTGCCTACTCTGCCCCCCTCCCCTTACTTTGCCTCTGGGCTAGGGCTTGAAGTGATTGAGGCAGTCAAGTCTGTTGGTCATGAATTTGAATTTTGGAGGAAAAGACCATCGGCCACAAATTTGAATGTTAAAGATGTCCTCCCTGTAAAGCTGGATTATGCCTTCATTCAATTGGATTGGATTGATCCAGTTGAAGGGAATGGGATCTAGTGAGCATGTGGCGGGTCTAATGGAGGTGTGAACTTTTGACAGAAAATAATTAAAAGTTGACGATGATTATGGGAATGCGTTAGGTTTAGAGCAGGGATCTCAAAGTCCCTCCTTGAGGGCCGGAATCCAGTCAGGTTTTCAGGATTTCCCCAATGAATATGCATTGAAAGCAGTGCGTGCACATAGATCTCATGCATATTCATTGGGGAAATCCTGAAAGCCCGACCGGATTGCGGCCCTCAAGGAGGGACTTTGAGACCCCTGGTTTAGAGGCCTTCAGATTGCTGAGAGGAGAGGGCAATAGAAGGCTGGTGCCTGAAGAAGGCTCAAAATAACTAGGTACAGTAGTTACAAGGCTGTTAAATTGTATCCGATTGATATATAAGATGTACCAAGTAATATTAAGAGCAGGAGAAGACTTCAAGAGCTGAGGGAGATTTTTCTCTCCGCAGGATTGTCTACATGGCCACACATAGTGACTCTGCAAATGGCGCCTCAGCGTTCCTTTCCCAGCCATGAGGGGAGAACGAATAACGACGTCCCGCTGTTGTAACAAACTTTATTTCACATACACAACAGCGACGACGGGAACAATGGGCAGCTAAGACCTAACCGGCAGAGAGAGGTATTCCCACGTCCCCCCAAAAAAGTAGTTTATGGAAAAAAACCCATTAAAAAATAAACTTTCCAATTGATTGTCATATTTCAACCTTTTTAAACGATGTATCCAATGCTGTTTTAGCTGGATATTAAAGAGTAAGAAAGTGGACATATAATCAAAGAAGAAAAAGAAAATGAGAAGAAAAGAAAAAGAAAATAAAAGTAGGAAGAAATTTTACAACATAGAGGAGGTTTTTATGACTACTAATGACTGATTAACGTGTGAGCAGGTCAGGAATGTTTATGTTCCAAATTCCTATCTCCCTGAGCTCTTGTAGGCTTTTCCTTCTCTTAATATTACTTGTTACATTTTATGAGGAAGCCTGAGTGCTGGTCTTGACAAGCGGAATTAATACGAGGTTGGAAGACCCATGTTGACCGCCTACCAGGATTAGCTCTAGAGGAGGGGGAGAATGGGGGTAGATGGGGGCAGTCAGTAAGGTAGGGCTCTTCTTCCCGCCTCGGCCAATCAAACTGTTTGGTTGGCCGAGTTCTAGAAGGTTCTGTGGAGGGGGTATTTATGCCGGGACCTCCGAGGATCAGGACCTTCCTGATCTTCGGAGGCAGCTTTCCCTCCCTCTCTTCTTAGGGCAGTTCTTTGGAATTGGGGGGCTTTCGGAATGCCGCGGCGGGGGCATCCCAAGCTACCGAGCACTGGGGGGGGGGGGGGGGGGGGGGGGGCTCATCCAGCTAGCAGTTAGAGGGTGTGAGTTTGGAGAGCGAGCGCCATTGGCTCTGGTCACCAGTAAAGGGGCATGGAAGCTCATGCCACCCCCCAGGCTCTAGCCGAGGATGGCGGGGTAAAATGGGGAGTTAAGTTTAAAGTATGTTATTATGGTAGCTCAGGTCTGATGTTTTTGCTGTTTGGTTATCTTTATGGTTCCAGTAAACAGAGCCGTGGCCTAATTTCACCATCTAAAGTGTTGGGTGTTTTTGTTCAGAGTGTTAATAAATGTTACGAGTCCAAGAATAGGAAGGGAAGGGGGAGGGGGGAAGTGGTCAACTGGGCCTTTCCAGGTCCAGGTGTTAATACCAATCGGATACAATTGAACAGCCTTTTGAGTCTTTTTAGTAGACATTATTTTGAGAGTACTTGGGGCTCCTTTTGCGAAGGTGCGCTAGCGTTTTTAGCGCACGCACCGGATTAGCGTGCGCTATAGTGCGCGCTAGCCGAAAAACTGCCGCCCGCTGAAGAGGAAGCGGTAGCGTCTAGCGTGCGCGGCATATTAGCACGCGCTATTGGGCGCGTTAAGGCCCTAACGCGCCTTCGTAAAAGGAGCCCGTGGTGTCTGGAGAAGTGACACGACCATAACATACAGACTCGATCTTAGAGGTTCTTCAGTGGTAGGTGAAGTTAGAACGGGGCAAGGCTGACCTTTATTTATTGACCCTTAACTCAATGAAGCCAAATCAACTCAGAAAGCTTTACTGTAGTACCCTTTTCCCATGTGGCTTGAACTGTTTTTCCTTGGAGTTGGAATAAAAGTTGTCCACCGGTTGAAAACCACTAAAAAGCCCCTATAATTTCTGGTGCCAGGTGCAATATTTTTCACAATGTTGTTAAAATAACATATCATGAGCTAGTTATGACACAAAGCCCAAGAAAGCTATGAATCTCATCATGCTTAATGGCATCGATGTTCGTTAGTAGGATTAATGGTTCCAAGGATAATAACGTTTAAATGCTTTTGTTCCAGAGGCTTAGAGGTTTGAGGGCTAATACCTGCTGACAGCTTTTAAATGGAAAAATCATCCACAGTTAGCCTCATGCGGTATTAATCCAAAGGCTGATTTTACCTGGAGCACAGGAGGCTGAAACTGGATAAAAAATAAAAACATGTTTTACAGAATTAAGTCAAAGGCTAAAATGCAAAAGAAGTGAATGAAAACGATTTGTGGCAGCTGAAGGTTTGAATACAAGCATAGGTTTTTAACTCCATTTCCCCCACCCCTCACCAGTGCCGATGGATACAGGATTCACATGTGGAGGCTCCCACTCCATCCAAATTTCCAATTTCAGAAGGGGGCAGCAGTCCATACACATTGTCAAGAGAGACGTGTGTTTTGCACAGTCGAGCGCAGTAAAAATTTCTTCGTAGCAGTTAATCAATGTCACTAAGGCATTCATTGCTGCTCCAACAAAAATTTCTCCATTAGAATAAGATTACAAAATGTCCTCATTCTCCGATATTTTCACAAATAACATCCAGCCTCCTGAGGCAGGCCCTTCAGGCCGAAACACGATCGTGTTGACTCGTGATTATTCAATAAAGTGACATTTCACCAGAGGTCGCCTTCGCTGTTGTTTTCGCTTTCCGTTCTTGAGAAGACGATATCTCCCGTTTCTTTCTATTGCAAGACAAGGCACAGCAAGGGGGAGGATGGGGAGATGCTGGACACTACAGAAGGGAGAAATAAATAGGAAAGGAGAGATGCTGCACACCAAGGGGAAGAGTAAATAAGGAAGAAGAGAAATGCTGGACACCATGGGAGGGATAGGGAAGGGGAGAGATGCTGGACACTATAGAAATAAGGTAGAGAATAGATGCTAGTCATCACAGCAGGTGGAAGTGAAAGAGCAAAATGCTTGACACCTAAGGGAGGAGGTAGGGAAGGAGAGAAATATTAGAAACCTAAGGAGGGAGATAGGGAAAGAAATACTGGACACCATGGGGCCTAAGGTAGAGAAGGAGAGAGATTCAAGACCCCATGGGTGGGAGGAAAGGAAGGAGAGATGCTAGACTTTACAGGGAGACAGGGGAGATGCTGGACTATGGAAATGAAAGGGATATGCTAATTGTGGAGGGAAGGGTCTTCAGCTGCTCTGAGGTGGGGGTGAAGCACGTATTTGAAGGTTTGCTTGGGACAGAGGTCTGCAACCTTTTTAAAGCAAAAAGGCATTTTATCCTAAATGCTTGACCCAAGATTTACAAAGAGCCACAATGGGTAGAGAAGGGGGTTTGAGATATATTTTTATTTATTCAAGTTTTATAACATTATTACATATACATAATAATAAAGTAAGGAACATAAATAAAATTAATACATCAACCACAAGGCTATCACATATCACATAACTTCCTCTAGTCCTCATAACTATGGGAGGGCAAGTACTATATATTCTAACAAATGTCATATAAACATGATCATATAGACCAAAACATATTAGTGTTTAGAAATTCAAAACTCCAAATAATTAATTATGTAGTAGCAGAGGATATACTAATGGATTCTTGATGTTGCAAAAATTGTTCTAATTGAGTTGAGTCCCAATAAACATAATCATTTTCCTTAAATTTAATCAAGCATTTACAAGGAAATTTTAAATAAAATGTGGCTCCTAAAGCCAACACCCTAGATTTCAAAGCCAAAAAAGATTTTCTTCTCAATTGTGTTGCTTGGGCCACATCAGGAAAAATCAATACATTATCTCCGCAAAATTTAGTCTGCTTATTCTGAAAATAAGCTTTCATTATCAAGGATTTATCTATCTCTCTAGAACAAGTTATAAGAAGTGTAGATCTAGTTTGGATTATATCCTGTGAGTCTTCTAAAAATCCAGTTAAGTCAAAATCAATTTGTTCCAACTGATCTATACCTAATTCTGTGGGAACTTTTTTCCTCTGAGGAATATAATACAAATTTGTCAGAGGCAAATTTTCTGCGTCCGTCATCCCCAAAATTTCCTTAAAATATCTTTTAACCAATATTTCTGGAGATAATAAATGTGTTTTGGGGAAATTAACTAGGCGCAGATTTTTTGCTCTGTATAAGTTCTCCATTTTCTCAAATTTCATATGAGTGATATGAAAATCCTTAACTGCTGTTGTAGAAACTGCTTGTAGTGTCACCACTTGAGACTCTGTTGTTCTAATCGATTTTTCCATAATTTTTAAATTTGAATCAACATTTGCAAACTTTTCAATCACCTCTTGCGAAAATTTTTCATTTTGTTGAACCACAGATTTTAATAACCCCTCCATACGAGTATTAATTTGCCAAAGATCTTTCAAAGTAACTTCCTGAGGTTCAGTCGGAGGCTCTCTGGGAAACAAAGCCTCACCTTGAAAAGATAAGGCTTTGGGCATCACCCCATAGACCAATGAAGGTGATCCCACCTGCCCAGAGAATTCCCCCGACTGACTATTGGAGCCTATCTTGGGCTCCAAAACATCAGGATTATTCGGTGGAGGGGGAGGAGTTCTACCTGGGGGGCTAAGGGATGCCCCCGATAGCGAATCCGCTCCTTGGCTGTGACCTAAAGTACTGGTTGGAATAAAGTGTTTATCAATGGGACCTAATAATATCGGTGTGGACACCTTAGCTTTACCTTTCCTTTTCCCCATAGCAGTAAATGTTAATACATACAGTTCCTCCCGTTCCTCCCAGTGTCTCCAAGGGGCTCCCAAGGGGCAAACGTGCCCCTTAGGGCACGCCCCTTTGGCCACGCCCTGCGGCCGCGCGCCGCAGTCGCGGCGTCCTTTTAGCCCCGGAGGAAGGACCCGCGTGACGTCAGTGCTGCTGTCTCCGCGGGTGCCCGACCGAAAACCAGCTCCGACTCTCCAGCTTCCAGATGGCAAAGAAGCGCTGCAGTCCAGGGCACACTCAAAGTCCACCAAGATGGTAACACCCAAAACAACCTGCCTCTCCGGTCTCCTGCAGTCGCGGCGTCCTTTTAGCCCCGGAGGAAGGACCCGCGTGACGTCAGTGCTGCTGTCTCCGCGGGTGCCCGACCGAAAACCAGCTCCGACTCTCCAGCTTCCAGATGGCAAAGAAGCGCTGCAGTCCAGGGCACACTCAAAGTCCACCAAGATGGTAACACCCAAAACAACCTGCCTCTCCGGTCTCCTGCAGTCGCGGCGTCCTTTTAGCCCCGGAGGAAGGACCCGCGTGACGTCAGTGCTGCTGTCTCCGCGGGTGCCCGACCGAAAACCAGCTCCGACTCTCCAGCTTCCAGATGGCAAAGAAGCGCTGCAGTCCAGGGCACACTCAAAGTCCACCAAGATGGTAACACCCAAAACAACCTGCCTCTCCGGTCTCCTGCAGTCGCGGCGTCCTTTTAGCCCCGGAGGAAGGACCCGCGTGACGTCAGTGCTGCTGTCTCCGCGGGTGCCCGACCGAAAACCAGCTCCGACTCTCCAGCTTCCAGATGGCAAAGAAGCGCTGCAGTCCAGGGCACACTCAAAGTCCACCAAGATGGTAACACCCAAAACAACCTGCCTCTCCCTGAGATATATTTTTAATGCAATATGGGTATTTAACACAATAACAAAATTTAAAGTACTTATAGAAAATACAAAACAATGAGACTTTTGACACTATTTCCGCACAGAGTTTCACATCCAACATTTCTCCCTCTCTCATCCCCTGGACCTTGTGCAGCAACTTTTTTTCCTGCTCACCAGCCCCATACCCAACATTTCTCCTATCACCCCTTTCCTGCACCATTCTGCATCTCTCCCTCTGTTCCCACCACCATGCCCAACATCCCTCCCTCTTGCATTCCTTTCCATCTGTCCCACTGTTCCCTCTCTACTACCACATCCAACATTTCTCCCTCTCATCTCTCTCTTCCCCATGCATCTCTACCTCACTCCTCTCCCTCCCCTCTTCTTCCCTATGCTTAACAATTCTCCTCGTTCTTCTTTTCCCCATGTGCACCATCTCTCTTACCCTCTCATTCAGACGCCCATGTCTAACAGCTCCCTTTCTATTTCCTCCCCCACCTCAGCATCTCTTTCCTTCCCTCCCTCTGTCCTTCCCTCCTATGTCCAAGTTCATGCTCCCTGCCTCCATTCTGTGTCCCAAATTCACCCTCCCTCCATTCTGTGCTCCAAGTTTCCGCCACCCTCTTCTGGTATGTACCTGTCACCTGGTGGCCTCCTCCTTCCTTCCAAGCAGCCACATGTGTTTCTTCACGATTCCAGCACGCTGCTCACGGCTGACCCGGAAGGCTTCCCTCTGACTTAAGAGGGCTGATGACACCTTATAGGCTGAGAGTCTCTAATCTTAAGGGAAGCATAGTACTCCTTTCTGTTGATACATCACAGGGGAGAGCTATAGAAATGATAAGTAGTAGTAGGAGAGAGTGTGGCACAATGGATAAAGCTATGGCCTCAGCACCCTGAGGTTGTGGGTTTAAATCCATGCTGCTCCTTATGACCCTGGGCAAGTCACTTAATCCCCCAATTGTCCCAGGTACATTCGATAGGTTGTAAGCCTTCTGGGACAGACAGGGAAAAATGCTTGCATACCAGATTAAATTCATGTAAAGCAATCTGAGCTCCTGTGGGAGAACAATATCGAAAATGGAATAAATAAATCTGTGTGTTTTTAGTATTTTCCATTTTGTTTACGTCATCTAGATATAACACTTTGAATATACAGATATAAATCTCAGAGGCAAACAAAAATGTTTGGTTGGGCTGTACCATGTTGAAGAGACCTTCGTTAGCAAAGCAGCGAGATTGGCATCCACTGCAACTTCCCATATGTCTTTTGAAGGAACAAGCTTGGGTGCCCTCTGTTTGCCATCACAAGCAACTGCTGTCACCATCTGGCCCACTCTCTGTTAGCAGGGTGGAAAAAAAAGGCACATTTCAACATTTGTAAAGAAATACAAAACTAATATTACTTGGAAGCCTACAATCTGTTTAGCTTATGTGTAGGAGATACAGAGAGTCCTGAGCAATGCAGAGCTGGTACTGAGAGCAAATAAGCCATACGTTCACCCCAGCGACTCACGACTTAATTGCTGCCCTCCCTCTTCTTAAGACCAGCACTGTGGGCATATTCAAACCACATGACCAGTATTTCAATGGGTTCATAGACAACCCCGCGAAAGACAAAGGTGCGCGCCGACAACTGAGCGTAAGACGGAGGCGCGCGCCGAAGAAAATTACAGTTTTTAGGGGCTCCGACGGGGGGTTTTGTTGGGGAGCCCCCCCAGTTTACTTAATAGAGATCGCGCCGGCGTTGTGGGGGGTTTGGGGGGTTGTAACCCTCCACATTTTACTGTAAACTTTACATTTTCCCTAAAAACAGGGAAAAAGTGTTCAGTAAAATGTGGGGGGTTACAACCCCCCAAACCCCCCCACAACGCGGCGCGATCTCTATTAAGTAAAGTGGGGGGATTCCCCCCCACGCCCCCCTGTCGGAGCCCTAAAAACAGTAATTTTCTGTGGCGCACACCTCCGCGCTGCGCTCAATTGTCTGCGCGCGCCTTTGTCCCGGCGCGATTTTGACCTGACACCATTTCAATGAGTACATTGAAATACTACCCTTTTGACGTATGCTGACGACATTTTTATATTGCTTGAGGTTGACTCAGATCTAGTTAACTTGACATCTAATATTAATCATTGTATAGCCAAATTACAGTCTTGAGCACTGATGGTCCAGATGAAGTTAAATGCTGCTAAGACAAAACTTCTTAGTTTACGTCCAAAATTAGACTCCTTACCTTCTGCTGTGATCTTAGATTTGGGAGAGTCTTTGGAAATGGAGTTCTCCTCATTAGTACTAGGTGTTCTCATTGATTCTTCACTGACATTCAAATATCAAATGAATTCCCTTGTAAACAAAGGTTTTTTCAGCCTTTGGGTTCAAGCACTTTTCTGTTTTGGTCCAATCAATTATTCTGGCACGTCTGGACTATTGTAATTCAATGTATGTGGGTTTATCCAAGGCTAGTCTGCAGAGTCTTCAGCTGATACAGAACACAGCTGCTAGACTCATTTTTGGTAGGAATAAGTATGATCATGTGTCCCCTCTGCTCAAAGAACTTCATTGGCTTCTGGTCCATCTGAGAATGCATTTAAGATTGTATTTGGCCTCGTTATTACTTTTGTCCCTTTGGAATGGAACGCATGTAGATCTCATCTGGCTAGAAGTTCTCAGAAATTAACACTCTCCTTTCCCTCTTTTAGGGGCAAAATTAAATCTATTAGGATCTTTAGTCACTCCTTTTCCCTTAAAATTGACAGAGCTCTGGAACAACTTGCCGCTCTCACTAAGAACCTTAGGTCCCTTCTTATCTTTTAGGAAAGCCCTGAAGACTGTTCTATTTGCCAAACATTTTGGAAATTAACTTTCCTTCCTCTCCCAAACCAGTTTCGTGTCTGTTCCTTTCCTCTGTATTATTATTTGATCTTAATGTTAACCGAGTCGAGCTCCATATTGGTTGATGACCCGTTTTATAAAACTAAGTTTATTTATTATTATTTTATTGATTTAAAAATGTATATACCGCATGAAAACTATGTGGTTTACAAAATTACCCTAATCAAGTTGGAAAATCAATAAAGCATGTAGTATGTATGGAAACTTACTTCATCCAGGATGTATTGAACCATGCATAATTGCCGTAAAACAGAAACTTGTGCTCCAGATTAGAGAATGACACGGGGAAAAAATCTGTCCCCGTCACCAGCCCACCATCCTCTGCACCGCCCCGTCACCGCCGTTCCCTTCACCGCCCCGTCACCGTCACCGCCATCCCTTTCACCGCCCCGTCACCGCCACTGCCATCCCATTCACCGCCCCGTCACCGCCGTTCCCTTCACCGCCCCGGCACCGCCACTGCCATCCCTTTCACCGCCTCATCACCGCCACTGCCATCCCATTCACCGCCCCGTCACCGTCCCCACTGCATCCATATAAGCCTTAGTACTGTAATATTTAGCTTATTCCTTTCTTATAAATCAAAGTTCCTGCTGCTGAACTAGAGAAAGAGATGTTCAGCTGGCAGGGCTTTGTTTATAAATTTTTATCAACACAACTAATATACTATTTTATCCTAAAGCAAAAAATAAATGAATAAATAGAATTTTTTTTTCTACCTTTGTTGTCTGGTTTCTGCTTTCCACATCTTCTCATTCAATTCCTTCCATCCACTGTGTGTCTTCTCTCTGCGTCTTCCATTTGCTGTTACTGTGCCTCTCCCTTAACCCCCCCCCCAATTGGTCTAGCACCCATCTTCTTCCCTCCGCTCCCGCATAGTCTGGATCTGTCTTCTTCCCACTCTGTCTTCCACATTTCCCTTGGGGGTCTGTTCCTCTCCACCCTCCTTCAATGTCTGTTCTATTCCTTTCCACCACCACCCTTCCCTCCCTCCTTTACCATCTGTTCCTTTCTACTACCCTTCAGCTCCTCTCGCGTGGCCTATCTACCTTCCTTCCTCTTATTTTCATGGCACGTTACAATGTAATTTGTGCAAGCCACTGGAGCCTGCAAGCTCAGTCCCTGTCCCATCCCCACAAACCATCTCGCTTCTGTGCTCCTATTTTCTCCATTTCTAATATCTCCCCTATGTATCTGTCATTGCCCCCCCTGTGTCCATATACCATCCCCATGGCATGTCCCCTTTATGTCTCTGTCCCTATGCCCCATGCACATAATTTCCCCTCTTTCTGTTACCTTCCTGTGTCCAGATTTCCCCTATCTTCCTCTTCCATACCAGTGTGTCTCTTCTTTTCAACCCCATCTAGCTTTTTTCCCTCTTTCTTCCCCCCCCCCCCCCTGCTTCTAGCATCTGGCTCACCTGCCAGTCCTTCCCTTTCTTTCCTGCTGTGGGTTTTTCTTTCCGACTTCATCCCCTTGGCCCAGAATCCTTTTCCCTTTCACTCCCTCCTTCCAATTTGAGCCGGGAACACTAGCGATCGCACGGTCCCCGCAGCCACTACCTGCCTGCCCAATCGATCCTAGTGTTTAGCCAGCTCTCTCCCTTCTCCTCACCTTAGTTTATAGGTTTTCTTTTTCGGCGACCTGCACGCTTTCCCAAAGAGCCGCGCATGCGCGGCTGCTCAGTGTTCAATCTTCTGCTCTGCTGCAACTTCCTGTTTCCGGTTGCGCCAGAGCAGAAGATCGAAACTGAGCATCAGCGGGTGCGCGGCTCTCTGATAGCGTGCGGGTCGCCGAAAAAGAAAATCTACAAACTAAGGTGAGGAGAAGGGAGAGAGCTGGCTAAACACTAGAATCGATTGGGCAGGCGGGTGTGAGCTGCGGGGACCGCGTGATCCTTCATGCCTCACTGCGGGGACAAGACCATTCACCGCCCCGCGGGCGGTGAATGGCCTTGTCCCCGTCGCCGCAGCGACTGCTAGTTTTCTTCCCCGTTTTCGGCGGGTGACCCGCGGCTAAAATGCGGTGGCCGCGGGTAAACCGCCACCATGTCATTCTCTACTCCAGATTTCAAGTTGGAATCAACTAAGATCCCCAGATATTTCAATGCGTTTACTAATCTGATCAGTATAAGAAGATTTGTATTACCACATATCCAGCTTGCAATGGTTTTATCTATAGTTAAAAACCAAATGACTAGCCTGTAGCCAATCCGACAGTGTAAGGAAATGAGATCTGTAGGGCTAATTAGGTGATTAGCTGAGAAGCTAATTTGCTAATACAGTAATTACTCTATTAGAGTTAGTGGCTAATTATCTCTCCAGACCCAAAGTTAATGCAGGTATTTTGGCCGTTGGCAGAAAATTATCTGTGTAGCAACACACAGCAAGCTCACAATTTTGTATGAAAGGGCTTAGAAAAATGTTGAACAAAATGGGGGAGATTGCCCAATTCTGGGGGACACCCCAGCCTAGATTGTAATTCTTGGGAAAAGTTTGTTCAGCTAGACATGAAGAAAACCATTGTAGGACCTTTCCTGTCAAACCAATAAATTGCAGTCAAAATAAAAGAAGTGAGTGATATATTAAGGACTCCTTTTACAAAGCTGGCGTTAGTTCTAACTGCGTAGCATGCGGTAATATCCTGCGTGCGCTAAAAATGCTAGCACACCTTAGTAAAAGGAATCCTAAGTTGTGGCCCTGCATGCAGAATCTGGTTTCTTTGGGGTTTCAGTTTAATTTGGCGTCCCCACTTTTCTATTTTTCATTTCTTGTCCTTTGTTTTTTACCAGGTGAGATAAAACTAAGATAAAGGATTTTTTTTTTTGTTTTTTAATCTTATTGTTCCAGTTTGGAAGTCTGTTGCAGTCCATCTTGTTGTTCCCCCAATTCACAGAGGCCACTGAAAACCTGAAATCTCATGTGCTTTATCTGCCATAATGCTTCCCAATCTCTTCCTCCTTTGTCTTAGCCTGGGCCTCCTGCAGCTGAGAGCATCTTTAAGGCTGGCTGCTAATTACCAGGGAAACTCTACTTGATTAGACTATCAGCAGATGAAAAGCTTCTTTCTCTGGAAGCTTATTAAAGTTTCTTTAATCTGGCCAGTAAGCTCAAAATCCTGATTAAAATGTGCTGTTTGTATTCTTGGCGGGTGCAGAAGAAAATGTATTAACTGTAGATTACAGAAGTGAAAATGAGTAACAAATTCTGTTTCACAATATCAGATACTTCCCATAAAAAAATGGCAGTAATGCCTGTGTCCTTCAGAACATTAATTTACCTTTTGCTGTTTTCCCCTGTCTTTTTCCTAATTCGCCCCCCCCCCCCCATTTGTTTCTGAGATATTTTACTTCCTATACATTTGCATTGTTATAAAATAAAAGGCCAGCTCTGGAGTTCCTGACTTCATAAATCTCCTGCTGTGAGGGTTTTTATTTTTCAGCTTTTCATTCTGTAAAGTAGGACCCTGTTGATAAACAGAACAGCAGCACCACAGGTCACAGTTTAATTGTTTGTAATGTCACAGTGTTGCATCAGTGTGATAGTGCTGAGACAATGTGATAATACACAGAGCCATGTTTTATTTCACACAACAGATGTCCATTTGAGGGAGTTTTGAAGTATTATCATGTCAACTGCTGCTTATTTTGCCCCATAAATGACAAGAAGAACTGGGAGGCAGAGCCAGTCTGGACTGTCTGTTTATTAGATGCTCCAAGTTTCCACTTTGCTGGATAGCAACAGCAAGACAACTTGAGAGAAGAACAATTAATCACTAGGAATGAATTGTTTCTCTGACAAAAATCCCTGGGGAACGCTCTTGTTTTCTTTTAGGTCATCAGCTGTCTTTCAGAATGAAGTGAAGGAATTCTGCTGTTACCTAAGGCAGTCGAAATGCCTGTGTGTCCACTTTTTACGCAATGGAGTCGGTTCTGGGCTGCTCAAAGCACTCACTGGAGACAGGAGCGGGCCCAGCAGATTTTGTCCCACGCCACAAAATAAAGTGTTCACAGCCATGGGTGGGTCTAGGCCCACCCAAAACTGAACCACTGTTGCCATTCCTGTCTTCAAGAAAGTAGATGGACTGGCTCGGCTGAAGCTCACTCTGAGGCGAGAACCAGGGCGATATGTGACTGCTGAAGAGAGGAATCTTAAAGAGATGAGGTTGTTAGGGGGGGGGGGTGCAAGTGAGACTGGGGAGAGAAAATCAGGGGCGGGAAACTGCACGGTGAAACTAGGAAGTTCTTCTTCACTGAAAGGGTGGTTGATCACTGGAATAGTCTTCCACTCCAGGTTAATGAGGCCAGCAGCGTGCCAGATTTTAAGGCCAGATGGGATAGACATGTGGGATCTATCCGCAAAGATAAATAGGGAGGGTCATTAGAGTGGGCAGACTGGATGGGCCGTGGCCCTTATCTGCCGTCTATTTCTATGTTTCTATGATTGCTTAAAGTCTGTAAATGTTGCTGGTTGAAAATTTGAGCTGAGAAGAGAGTGTGCTTGCAAGAAAGGGTGCAAATGACTGGATGATAGCTCAAAGAGTAATTTTAGCTGGGGGGGGGCAGGAAGCTATTTATTTCTTTTTTTAATATTTATATATACTATTTATAACCTAAACAGTTTATATTTAGGTACTCAAGCATTTGTCCTTGTCCGTCCTGGCGGACAATGGAGGGATTAAGGGTCTTGCCCAGGGTCACAAGGGGCCGTGTGGGATTTGAACCCACAATCACTGCACCACACACTCCCCCTAGAGCTAGGCAGAAGAAAGTTGCTGTCTGTAAGGAAAGTCCTTTTAGGTAGGAAAGGTGATATTTATTGATTTAATTCGTTTTTCGATCCCGTTCTCCCCAACGGGTTAACATACAGTACAGACAACGGTTTACAGTTTGTTAGACGTGGAGGGGCATAATCAAAGGAAATGTCCAAGTCTGTTTTGGGCCTAGGGCACTAGTCACCCAGTCGGCAGCATCCAAAGCCCATTCTCAAAAAATATGCCCAAGATATATATATATAGTTTTTGAGAATCCTCTATCTCGACATCCAGGCGTTTGATTATCCAGACTGCCAAGTCATCCATCATTATACCGCATTGTCCAAGACCCAAACACCCAGAAAAAGACCTTTTCGATATGGGAGGGGCCAGCATTATGATGGACTGGCCACACAGACATGGCAACAGAGTAGTGGGGCACCTTAAAGGGCACTGCTGTGAACTTCACAAAAAGGGTGCCACATAAATATCTCACCACAACTCCCTTGCAGGTCATGGTGAGCCACCCCAAACCCACTATACCCACCTGCCTACCACCCCAATAGCTCTTATGACTGCATGGGCCACCTATATGGCAGGAGAGTAGAGTTTTTTGGGGGGGCTCACATTTTCCACCATGAATGCAATGGTTAGAGTGGCTTATGGGCCTGGGTCCTCCTCTCTATGGTTCACTAGCCCAACCCCCAGACTACTTAAGCTACCTCTGTGCAGCTCTACTAGGCTTTCCTATGCCAGGTGCTGATGTTCCGGAGGCAGGTATGTACATTTTCATTCCAATTTTTGTGGAGGTGCAATGGGGGGGGAGGGGGGGGGTCAGTGAACACAGGGGGAGTGTGTGGGGTTTTTTTTTTAACCTGGTCTCTGCAGTGGTTATCTGGTCACTTTGGATACCCTTTGGGCACGTATACCCGATTTTAGATTGCCTTCCCCCGTACATTTTTGGCGATCTCTCTGATGTCACTTCCGGGGACCCGCACCTAGGAAGTGATGTCGAAGGGAGCCAACACCGACGTGGGCAGCATGCTGCTCACACCGGAGAAGTTGAAAAGGTAAGGGGAAAGGGAAGGGGCCGCGTGCACGGCAGGGAGGGGGCACCACTGCCACGGGGGCTGCTCACCCCTACTACGCCACTGCTCTCAGTGGAGGTAGTGTGGGGCAAAAGTTGATATTTAAATGCAAGTAGTCATAAAATGAGCCCAGAGAATCCTGGGTTCTGTAGCAACAAAGCTAAAGACCGGTAAGGTCTGTGGTATCGCAATACTGGTGGTTTTTATCTTCTCTCATTCTCATGCTCCAGAAGCTCATATACTGAACCAAGGCTTCATTTAAACTCTTCCAGCGGCTGGAGAGTGTCTCACCACTAATCTGAGACAGAGGAGAGTGCATGTAAGAAAGTTCCCAGCCCCTTAATTGTCCTGTTCGCCTGTTAATTAAATTGTAAGCTCTACTGAGCAGGGACTGTCTCTTGTATGTTTTAATGTATAGAGCTAGGTATGTCTAGCAGTGCTACAGAGACGATAGCTAGCAGTAGTAAGTAGTATGTACATAGCAGAGATGAATGTAACACATGAAAGCCATGGAATTAACATCTGCCGAAGCCTAAGAGAATGAGTTAACATCTGTTTGAAGCATATCATCAAGCCTTCAACCTTAACATCTGTAAACTTCAGTCATCTTTCAGGAACATCCGTGATGTCAAGGAAGAGGACCAATGACACGAATGTTTCTGAAAGCTGAGTTCATTCAACAATATGAGGCCAAACCATGACAGATGGTGCTGCTTCAAAGATTAGGGGAAACTCAATGAAGTTACAGGGAAATCCTTTTAAAACCAATAGGAGGAAATAGTTAAGCTCTGGAAAGTGTTGCCAGAGGTTGTGGTAAGAGCGGATAGCGTAGTTGGTTTTAAGAAGTTCCTGGAGGAAAAGTCCATAGTCTGTTATTGAGAAAGACACAGGGGAAGCCACTGCTTGCCCTGGATCAGTAGCATGGAATGTTGTTACTCTTTGGGATTCTAGAATCTTGCTGTTCTTTAGGATTCTGAATGGAATGTTGCTACTCTTTGGGTTGTGGCTAGATACCAATGACCTGGATCGGCCACCATGAAAACGGGCTAGATGGACTTTTGGTCTGACTCAGTAAAGCTATTCTTATATTCAGAGGTTTCATATGTGTGCTAACTCCTCCAGTTTGCTGGACCAGGATCCACCTCTCACGGGGGTCTGATTGATCAGGAAAACGACTGGTCACAGCAGCAAAACAAAAAAAAAAAAAGGAGGAAGAATTCCTCGTGAGATCTACCAGGGAGTAGAGGAGCGAGGATGAAATACCAAAATGTGCTTCACTATGGAGTAGAGATCAAGAGTGAACTCGACACAGCAGTGATGTCTATTAATGTCGTAGGGATATGTATTGGAATTCTTGGAGGAAATATTTGTTTTTATTATAATCTGCATGTAACTAATAGGATCTTGAGGAATATAGATCTGAACTTTAGGAAAGCAGTAAAAACAGAACTCTTCACCTAATCCCCTGCCCGTGACCGATGGATTACAACGGTACCAGAACCCAGTAAGTGTCACGTAAGGAAAGATTATAAGGTAAAGTCTTGTATTATAACTATGGCAAATCCAACCTGTAAACCATCTGTGTGTCAAATAGGATAAGAATAACCAGGGCAAATTGTAACCAGTAAACAGTATATTGTATATATTAGAATTAGACCCTTAATATGTGTCTAGCTAGGAAAAAACTTAGAAATTTGTACTGAAATTATGGAAAATCTAGTGTAAATTGTAACCTGTTAACTACATACTACCGTGTTTCCCCGAAAACAAGACCTAGTGCCTTTTTTGGTTCGAAAATTTATATAAGATAGTGTCTTATTTTCAGGGAGATCTTATTTTTTTTTCATGTACAATAATCATCTCTCCCTTCCTGTCCTCCACCCCAATTCTTCCTATTTCCTTTCTCTCCCCCACATGTGCAGCATCTTTCCTCCCCTCTCACCCATCCCCTTGTGTAGCATCTTTCTATCCCTCCCCCTCTCATCCCCCTGTGCAGCAGAACCCTTGCAGCCTAGATCCCTCCCTTCCCTTGTGCAGCAGAACCCTTGCAGCTTCTATCCCTCCCTCCTTCCCATCCCTTGTGCAGCAGAACCCTTGCAGTTTATATCCCTCCCATCCCCCCATGGAAAATTTTTTAATTCCTCCCATCCCCCTCTCCCTGCTGACCCTTTCATCTCTCCTACCCATCCGAACCCTGACCGTGAGACCGAAATACAGTACCTTATAACAAACTGCATCATCGGCAGCACAGGCCCCATTGTGGCGTTCTCACTTCAGATGGGTGGGAGAGATGGAAGGGTTGTAGGGGGAGAGCTGCTGCCGCCAGCGACTAGGGCTTATTTTTAGGGTAGGCCTTATTTTCGGGGAAACACGATGTGTATGTTTAACCTGTAACCTGTTCTGAGCTCTTTGGGGACAACGGGTTAGAAATCGAAATCAGTCAATAAATGTGTTTTCGTATCGTGCCAGCATCAGGAGTCATATGTTCAACTGAACAAATGCTATTCGTCATGGACCTGATGGGCCGCCGCGGGTGCAGATTGCCGGGCGCGATGGACCTCTGGTCTGACCCAGTGGAGGCAACTTCTTATGTTCTTATGACTGAACTGCTGCCACTGGACTTTGGGTGGAATTATAAATTGAAATTCACTACGATATTTGTGTGACGTCATTTCTAGAACATGTGTCTCCTGATGCAGACATTATCACCGAAACACGGCCGTGTCAAGTCCACTCGGTGCCAACCGTAGTGAAGCACAAGCTTTATCGCTTCTCCTTGCTGGAATTAAAGTACCATTTTGGCAATTCAAAACTACTTTTCTTTGCCTTTTAGTATTTCGTCTTCATTCCCCTACTTCCTGAAGTCACAGCAACCTCATTAAGCCTAAGGGAACAAGAGAGTTACTTGAATTTGTAGCAAGGCTTTCAAGAATAATTGTACGCCTGAAGTTCAGTCTGCATGCTTAAATAGCTATCACTCGCGCTGGGCAGCTTTTCAGGTTTATTTGGCAGGTCAGGTTTTCCTTTCTGAAGCAGCTAAAGATGTATTTGGATGGCAGTGCAATGCAGAAGTGACACCCCACGCGTGGATCTGAGTGGTAGTGGACAGCCCTCCCTGGTGGGGGGGGGGGGGGTGAAGATGTTCTTCAGGTTTGACAAGCCCTGGGCACAGATATAGGTTTTCTACACAGTCAAATCAGGCCTAAATTGAAAGGGCTTCTGGAGAGAAAGAGTAGAGTTTTCAAGGTTTTATTAAAATTTGATTTAATCGTGTATCCAATTTCTAAGTGAGTTTACAATATAAAAATAAAAGAAAAAAACAGAGCATGAACATAATAAAAATGCCATTAACACATACAGAGAGGAAACAATTACAAAGAAAACATCTACTAATTAATACTTGGCATATTAAAAGGGGATAAATGAGACAGACAGACGGGAGACAAAAGGAAATAGGGTTAGAAATACAATTTTAGATAGGAACGAAAGCCAAATGAGGAAAATACAAAAGGAAAGGGCTCATTGCTGCTTAATTCCTTAAGGGACCCACGGCCACGCCCCCAGCACCACCCTCCTTAACCTGGTCATGCGTCAGGATGGCATCCAGGATGTCACCGCATCCGTGCCCGACGTCAGAAGCTTTTCAAAACCCGGACAAGGAGGACATGTCTGGTAACCCTAAGAAAGAGCCCCCATGTTCTCATGCCAGCGTGATTAGCTCTCTGCATTAACACTTTATGGTCTTCCAGCTTGATTTCTTTCAGAAGAGGAGATTTATGAGCTTTGATGTACAGATTGCTTCATTTCTGGCAACTCATTTGCTAGAGGGGTCTTTTCAGCTCTTCTGCTTTTCCTGGAAATCTGTGGGTGTCTCCCTCTTTTATTATGTAGAAACATAGAGAATGACACGGGGAAAAAATCTGTCCCCGTCCCCGCCCCGTCCCCGCCAACCCTTTCACCGCCCCGTCACCACCACTGCCATCCCATTCACCGCCCCGTCACCGTCACCGCAGCATGCATAAAAGCCTCAAACAGGTATGATTTTATATACTTATCTTTATTAACGTATTCCCATGGGTTACATACTGAACATGTGCTGGATTCCTCCATTCTTGCAGCACATGTTCAGGAATAGGATTCAGTAACCCATGGGAATGGACACAGCACACTACTACACTAGTACTCAGATTAAAAAAAAAAAACAGAACCAGCTCCCAGCTCAGCCAGACTCCCGTCTCCAACCGGTCAAAGAATCCCACTCAGATTAAAAAAAAAAAAGAACCAGCTCCCAGCTCAGCCAGACTCCCGTCTCCAACCGGTCAAAGAATTTCCCCCCCCCCCCCTGCCGCCAACCCTGGGCAGGCAAGTAGTAGGAAAGTGTGCACCTTACCTCTACTTGTAGCGCCAAAGTTTTCAATGAAATTTCAGCTCCTCCAAGTCTGCAGCAATGACTCCTCTCCAATCCGGGCAGCGACTCCCAAAAAAATCCTGGGCTTACTTCTCAGCTGCGAAATCCCCCAATTTCCAATTGCTACTGCAACCCATTAAATATCACGTGTGGCAGTAGCGATTTGGTCCCCTTCTTGAGCAGGAAAGAACTGACTAATGAGGAGCCAGAATATTGAAGGGGGCGGAGTCAGGCAACGTGCAAGTTGGGTGGAGAGAGACGAGTTGGAGGAGGCCACATGGCCGACAAGCATGGCCGCCGGAAAAAAATCAGACACCCGTCCCGAAGTGAACCGAACACACGGTGAAGACCCGGTAAATCGCGGTATGTAGAAGGGGATACATTTGCCTGCGGGGACAAATCTTTTCACCGTTTTTGTGGGCGGTGAAAACTTTTGTCCCCGTGTCTGCAGCGATTTGGCTATGGAGTCTCCATAGCCCGCAGCCAAACCGCAGCCACGCCGCGGTTCCCCACGGGGATCGCTCTGAAACATATGACTTAGCTCCTGCTTTATTATGTAGGAGTCGTTCCCCTGGTCAATATGTCTTGCATGTCTGTACCAATTACTCTCTATTTATGGACGGATCTGTGCTGGGGTCCTGTCCTTTCTAATATTGGTATGGTCCCCTTTGTGTGCCTGTTGAATCTTGAGATCACTGGGAAAGAGAGCTAAGTTCTGTATCTAATTCTGTACCTATTGAGAAAAGGTTTCGTGAATCAGACACATCCATTTCCATGTTGAAGATTTGGGGATCATTTTGGATTTGCCATATTTAACTCGAATGTTGTCAGATGCAACAGCATGAACCGTTAACACTATTACAAGTAAGACTTACCAACAAGAACGGCTAGAGGCGGTCGTATTGGGCTGGATTTTAGAAAAGAACACCCACAAAAGAAGGTTCAAAAAGGCCCCCCCCTTTTTATAAAAGGTAATCTGAATGGATTATTGCCAAGTTATCTTTATGATTATTTCAAATCCGTAAAGAGGAAACATTTACGCATACTATGATTCTTTGGCTTTCCATCAGTAAAGAGACGTGATTATAAACGATTCTTTGGTAAAATGTTATGGAGAAAACAAGTTGGTATTTACATACAATTTTTTTCCTCTTATTTAGTTTTCAGAAAAACACTGAAAACATATCTCTTTGGCAAATATCGTGATTAATTCTGTACTTTCCAGAATTCACTTCAAATGCTCCTGTCTGGCTTTCAAGATAATTCATGGCATCCTTCCGCCACTAATCCCTCTATCCTTCCTCGCCCAAACACCTGCTACCACCAGATCCGCCCACAGACATAAACTATCCTTCCCCTCTCTACATGGCATCCCCCACGCAGGCAAACTGGGAAGATCCCTCCTCTCCAAAATCACGGGCCTTTGGAACGATCTCACTATCCCGCTGCGGAACCTGGGCTCCCTCCAACAATTCCGAAAACAACTGAAAACCTGGCTTTTCTCTAATATATAACATCTCCTGCTTACTTCCCCTCTTTTTCATATGCTCTTGTAAACTCTCTCTCCCCTCTCTTCTTGTATTTTTAAGCTTTGTAAACCGTGTCGAGCTCCGCTTCCGTGGAGATGATGCGGTATATAAACTTAAGGCTTAGTTTAGTTTAGTTTAATTCGTTATGATTATACTATGTTAGGTTTTTTGTTTTTTTTTTTTTTTTTTTAATAAACAATGCACTTTATTTATTTATTCAATTTTCTATACTATTCTTCCCAGAGAGCTCAGAATGGTTTATATGAATTTATTCAGGTACTCAAACTTTTCCCTGTCTGTCCCAGCAGGCTCACAGTAGAGAGTTGCACGGGGACAGAAATCCCACCCATTCCCGCCAGGATCCTCTCCGTCCCCACCCATCCCCGCAAGGAATTACCTCCATCCCCGCCTGTCCCCATAAAAAGCAGCAATTACTTCTGACAGGATCATCAATTCCACAGTTTCTTTTGTGTTTGCGCTGCTGTTTTCCTTGTGGAATCTCTTTGGTGGAACCCTTTTTTTGTTTTCTGTTCAGGTAATTAATTTATAAACCCCCTCTTTTACTAAGGCTGACGTATCCATTATATTATATGGACGAACCCTGCTTCCAAAGCCTTCCATCTCCGTGGGAGTCCTGTTGACTAGAGGGGGTTCCCCAATGGGAGTCCCGTGAGCCAGAGGGGGTCCCTGTGGGAGTCCCGTGGGTTAGGGGGTTTCCTGCGGGACCACCATGGAACCCGCGGGATTCCCGTGATCCCCGTTCCCGTGCAGACCTCTAGCTCACAGTCAGTCTGTCTAATGTACCTGGGGCAATGGGGAATTAAGTGACTTGCCCAGGGTCATAAGGAGCAGCGTGGGGGTTTAAACCCACAACTTCTCAGTAGAGAAGGGTAAATAGTGGAGTTCTATTTACCAAGTGAAAACTACCAATTTTGCAAACCCAGGGGCTCAACAACAATAATCACAAACCACAAAACCCTCTCAAAAAATGCAAATCTATCTTCAGAAAGACTGCTTGTGAATAATGTTAAAACCTTGTTAAGAAGGAGGAAAAAAGCCTCAGATTCAAGCCTCCCACTGTCGCCCCTGCATGCGGGCAGGCATGCATGAACAGCTTTAAATATAACCAACCCCAAATGTTCAGCGTTCATTAAAGTTTCAAACTTGAATAAATTAGTGTCCCATGTTTAATCAAACTTATCTGCTTGACGGCTTAGTTAAACTTCTTCACCGTTCCACTTATCTTGAGTTTCTGCTCAAATCATTTAAAGCACATTCAGAGTTGTATGTATGTTAGTATTTTTTGATTTGTAAACCGCACAGAACCTCTTCCCAGAGGTCATCTGGGAAATTACAAACTGGAAAACCTGACTTCAGTGTCAAGCAAAATAGTGAAAACTATTATAGACACGAAGACGTAGACAAACATGGTTTTATAGATTAAGAACTGGTTGAAAGATAGAAAACAGAGAATAGGTTTAAATGATCAATATGAAATATGGGGTTCAACACACACATATATATATTACATTACATTAAATTACATTAGGGATTTCTATTCCGCCATTCCGCCTGTGATAGGCCGGAGCACGTTACAAGGCTTCAAAGAAAGTTTGGATAGATTCCTAGAGGATAAAGGAATTGAGGGGTACAGATAGGAGTAGAGGTAGGTCATAGGGATAGTCAGGGACCACTGCTCAAGCAATGGGCCTGATGGGCCGCCGCGGGAGCGGACCGCTGGCGAGATGGACCTCTGGTCTGCCTCAGCGGAGGCAACTTCTTATGTTCTTATTACCTTGCAGTTCAAGGCGGATTACAAAAGAATTATCCAAGATGTATTACAACAAGAACTTACAAAAAAAAAAAAAAAATTGGTCATTTTCAAAAAGAGTGAGAAATGGGTAAGGTTATTTGTTTGGGGTAGTTGGCTTTAGTGAGAGGTGGAGTTTGAGACTTGCGGTATTATTTCTTTTTTCAGAGTTTTCTTGAAGAGTATGGTCTTTATTTCTTTTCTAAAAGTCTTGTAGTCGAGGGATGCCATCAGTAGATTGGCGATTTGGTTGTCTAGTTTGGCTGCTTGAGTGGCCAGGAGGCCATCATATAGTTTTTTCCGTTTGACCTCCTTAATTGGGGGGTATGAGAATGGGGTATGAGTTTTCCTATGTCTGGTTGAAGTGTTGTGGATGAGGCGGTTATTCAGGTAGTTTGGACTGTCTCTGTATAAAGTCTTAAATAGTAGGCAGTAGAATTTAAATTGCATTCTTGCTGGGATTGGAAGCCAGTGCGATTGGAGATAAGCTTCTGTAATGTGATCATGTTTCTTTAATGAGTAGATGAGTCTTAGTGCTGTGTTTTGGATAGTTTGTAGTTTTGTTATGGTTGTAGGGCATGGGAGGTAGAGGATATTACAGTAGTCAAGTAGGCCTAGTATTAAGGACTGAACTATGAGCTGGAATTGAGTTTTCTCAAAGAATTTCCGAACTTGTCTTAAGTTTCTCATGACTAAGAATGACTTTTGTATTGTTTTATTGATTTGCAGTTGCATGGTATCCACACAGCTCACAAATTAAATATAGAAAACAAGCAAAAGCTATGAAATAATCGTAAAAGACAAGAGCTGCTAAATTATTTTTTTTAAATGGAGGAAAAGCTTCGGAACCCCGTGAGGGAGGAAACCCTTCTCGAACTAGAAAGGGCTGATAACTTCACAGGCAGAAAAAACTCCGAAGCGACTTTAAATTCTCAAAGGGACAATTTTTCAAAAATGTCACAGTCTCAAAAATAATAAAGCAAAATCTTTTAAACTTATCTTACAGCGTGTGAAGCAAACAAGCTCTCAGCCCGGGCCGACGATGGCCAGCATTTCACCTCGCGGCTGCATCAGGGCATCAAAGGGACGGAGCTTATAGCTGGCACAAATCTGCGCTCAAAGATGCCCATAGATTTGTGCTGGCTACAAGCTCAGTCCCTTTGCTTGCTTCACACGCTGTAAGATAAGTTAAAATGATTTTCGGCTTCTTTTACAAAGCCGCGCTAGCGGTCTCGCTGCGCTAACGGCCCCGAAGCCCATAGAGATTTAAAGGGCTTCGGGGCTGCTGCTGCGCGGCTTTGTAAAAGAGGCCGTTTGTTTTTGCTTTATTATTTTGAGACTTTGACATTTGCGATCTATATTATTCATGCAGTCATTAATATTTGCTTACTTTGCTTATGTAGTACAGTGGTACCTTGGATTACGAGCATAATCCGTTCCAGGAGCATACTCGTAATCCAAAATGCTCCTTTATCAAAGCGAGTTTCCCCATAGGAAATAATGGAAACTCGCTTTGATACGTTCCCACCCCCCGAGGCCAGCGGCGCTGCTCTATCCCCCCCCCCACGAGAACCAGCATTGCTTCTCCCGAAGGCCCCCCTGCGATACGGCACCCCACTGCCGCGATCCGGCAACCCCCCCCCCCCCCCGCTTCGTACTGTCATCTGGAGAGAACGTGAACTCGCAGGCCTAGAGCATGCGCAGATGCTCAAGGCTCAGCAAGAAGAGGAGGCCAATCTTCGGGCACCGGCACTAACGCACAGGACATGCCAGTGCCGGTGCCCAGATGACAGTAAGAAGCAGCGGGGAGGGGGGGGTGCCCAATCACTGCAGGGGGGATTCCCGATCGTGGTGGGGGGGGTGCCGGATTGCGGAGGGAAGGGTACCGGATCGCGGGGGGGAGGGTGCCGGATCGCGGGGGGAGGGTGCCGCTCGCAAATCGAGGCACACTCGGTTTCCAAGGTGCCGATTTTGCAAATGTTTTGCTCGTCTTGCAAAACACTCGCAAACCGTTGCACTCGTAAACTGAGGTACCACTGTATATTTGTTGGAAATTTATAAATAATAATAAAAAGATTTTGTTTTTGGATCGCTAAAAGCAATCACTTTTTTTTTTAGTGCATGGGGAAGCCATGTTAGAGCATCAATCGCGCTACTAGTTTACATGGCATTTTAATATTAATCAGCTTTTTTGTATGGTCAGATTGGGGAATGAGCAATTGTGCAGAAAAACAGGCATTTTCCTCCCCCCCTACCTATCGCTTTTCCTTTCTCTATGTTCTTTTCTCCAAAGATTGTGGTTCTTGCCCATCTCCCATCTCTTTGAAGTAAGTCTGTATGTCATGTTATTTGGTGTACTAACGTACCCTGGTATTGTCTTCCACTGTTAAATTTTAATCTGATTATTGTAATACATTGTATCATGGTATAACTCAGAAAGAAATAAGAAGACTACAAATTATACAAAATACAGCAATAAAAATTATTACTAATTTAAAAAAAAAAAAAATTATGATCATGTCACACCTGTATTACAAAAAGCACACTGGCTACCAATCTCGCATAGAATAATTTATAAAATCTCACCGATAACCTTTAAAATCCAACAAACTAACCAATATTTCTGGATCGTCTTCTAATACCATATTCTCCAATTAGGACATTCAGATCAACTGAACAGCATCTGCTGACTATCCTCTCTTTGAAAGTAATAGGTACTAGGAGATCTACTATTTTTTTCGGTTATAGCACCCCAGATCTGGACCAACTTACCAATCTGCTTACGTGGTGAATCCTCACTAGAAAAAATTTAAAAGCTCTTTAAAAAGTTACTTGTATAAGGACACATTTGAGACATAGAAAGCATCATTCATCTATCATTAATGCATATGCTCTAATACCTAATTTTAATCAGACTTTACGTATAGGTCACAATCTTCTTTACCTTCTCCTCCAGGCTTAGCCATGCTTTCAAGATTATTTTTATTACCCTCCAGTTGTTTTTTCCCTAAATGTATCTCTGTTTTCTTTAAAGATTGTAGTTCACCCTCAATCCCTTTTGTACTGGTAAATATTTGTACATATACACTGTGGGGCTCATAATCGAAAGAGAAAAACATCCAAAAAATGGCCTATGTCGGCACTTGGACGAACATTTCCCAAATACGTCCAAGCGCCGATAATAAAAACGGGTTTTGGACGTATTTCTAAACGACCTAGGCCTACATAGTGCCACTGAACGACCAAAGCTAAACAGGGCATTTCGGGAGGAGTGTCCAGGGCAGGAGTTGCGTGGGACGTGGGTCGGCTTAGACTTAATCATACAGCATGTATAACTGAAAGTTATACAGCCCAGGATCGACGGAACTTGGACATTGTGACTTAGACCATTTAAAACCAAAAACCCACCTAAAGTGACCAGATAAGCACTGCAAACACATAATACAGACCCCCACACACTACCCCAGTGATCACCAACCCCCCCCCCATAAAAATATTAATCACACCTTTAAAATTCAGCCTCCAGACCATCATCACCTGGCCACCTGGCATAGGAAAGCCTAGTCGTCCAGCCCAGAGGCAGCTTAAGTTGTCTTGGGGGTGGGTTAGGGACCCATAGAGAGGAGGACCCATGCCCATAAGCCCCTGTAATCACTGCATTGATACTGAAACATGTGCACTGCCCTATGCACCCCCAAAACCCTTTTGTATTGGCATATAAGTGGCTCCTGCAGCCATAAGGGCTATTGGGGTGGTAGATAAGTGGGTCTAGGGCAGCGATGGCGAACCTATGGCACGCGTGCCAGCTGTGGCACGCGAAGGCCTTGCAGCTGGCATGCGGGAAGGTCCGCAATAGAGAGCTGCACGGGTCACGGGGATCCCGTGGGGACGCCTCCGAGGGTCGCGGGGTTCCTGCGGGGCTGGATGTACTAAGTCGCGCGGTTTGTCTCCCTACCTGCTCTGCTTGCAGCACAGAGCCGAACGGAAGTCTTCCCGACATCAGCGCTGACATCAGAGGGGAGGGAGGGCTTAAACAAAGCCCTCCCTCCCTCCGACGTCAGCGCTGACGTCGGGAAGACTTCCATTCGGCTCTGTGCTGCAGGCAGGGTAGGTAAGGAGGAGTAGCCTCGCGGCTATCAAGGGAGGGGGCGGTCCGCCCCGCCCCGTGTGCAGCAAAGCCGGCCAGATCCCCTTACTTTTGTGGAGCTAACCCAACCGACCGACAACAGCCCTGGTCCGACAAACCTCCCTGCCCTTAACCGCGAATCTAAATTACCTTCTTACAGCAGCTGTAAGAAGGAAATTTAGATTCGCGGTTAAGGGCAGGGAGGTTTGTCAGACCGGGGCTGTTGTCGGTTGGTCGGGGAAATGCCACAAAAGTAAGGGGACCTGGCCGGCTGTGCTGCACCCGGGGCGGGAGAGAAGGAGGGGGGAGAAGGACGCTGAAAGCACTGGGGAAGACAAAGGGGTGGAGAAGGACGCTGAAAGGCCATGGGGAAGACGGGGTGGGGGGGAAGGACACTGAAAGCATTTGTGGAAGACAGAAGGGGGAGAAGGACGCTGACAGGACATGGGGAAGATGGGGGGGGAGAGAGAAGGATGCTGAAAGCACATGGGGAAGACAAAGGGGTGGAGAAGGACGCTGAAAGGACATGGGGGGTGTGGAGAAGGATGCTGAAAGGACATGGGGAAGATGGGGGGGGGGGGAGAAGGACGCTGAAAGGAAATGGGAAAGAGAGAGTGGGGAGAAGACGCTGGCAGGGAAGAAGACAGAGATGCCAGACTATGGGGGGAGCGGAGGGAAGAAGATGGGTGCCAGACCAATTGGAAGGGGGAGAAAGGGAGAGGCACAGTAACAGAGCAAATGGAAGACGCAGAAGGAAGAGAGAAAGTGGATGGAAGGAACTGAATGAGAACATGAGGAAAGCAGAAACCAGGCAACAAAGGTAGGAAAAGAATTCTATTTCTTTTTTTCTTGCTTCAGGATAAAGTAGTATATTAGTTGTGTTGATAAAAATTTATAAACAAAAGAGGCTCTGGTAGAAACCCGTTTACAAAGTGTGTATTCTTCCCAATTAATATTTCCAAATTAATAAAGTCTTTTTGCTTATTTGTAAATGGGTTTCTACCAGAGCCTTTAATTCAGTAGCATAATTAAATGAAATAACTATTTCTGAAGTTTATAGGGACGGGCGGGGACGGAGGACATTCCTCGCGGGGACGGGTGGGGACGGAGGTATTCCTCACGGGGACGGGTGGGATTCCTCACAGGGACGGGTGGGGACGGGTGAGACTTTGGCGGGGACGGGTGGGGACGGGTGGGATTTCTGTCCCCACGCAACTCTCTAGTCCGCAATTAAGATATGCGGCGCGGCGGGAGGCGAGTGTGCCGGTGTCTGCTTTGCAGCTCACCTGGCAACAGGGCCGGACTGGCCATTGGGAGGACCGGGCATTGTCCCGGTGGGCCGCGGCCCATCCTCCTGTGCTGGCTGCAGTCCTGTGAGTGGATGTTTAGCCTGCCTGTCTTCCCCTTAGTATCCTATGAGCCAGGCAGTGTGTGAGGGGGAAGTGGGGGGAGGAAGAGAAACTTCACACTGAGTCTGTCACAGGAACTCAGTGAGGCTGTAGTGTGACTCCACATGTGACATCTGTAATCAGGAACAGTTCCTAGTGCTCCCATGCTAGAGAGGTGAGGATATGGGGGGATGTTAATGTGTCTAATAATGTGCTCCTCTGTAAAAACCTCTGTATCTTCCATGGGGGACATGCTAAATTCGAGGAAATAAAAAAGCTGCTTATGATGATTGCATAGAGAAGTTCAGTAAGCTGAGAGGAGGGCTGGGCTCTCTGTGAACAACCAACACACTAATCCTCTGCGCTGTACCTTATGGAAAACTCAATATAGCAAAAAACAGTAAAGTGTATATGTGGCCCTTCACAGTGCTTTTGTAAACATCATAATAAAATAACAAAGGCTCCAATAATGAAAAATAAAAGTCCTTTTCCCATACACTCAGGTTGCACAAGTCCGGTTTTCACCCGGACAGTATATTTTTTGACCAAAACGGATGTCTACAATTAGTAAAATTCACCAATCACATATTTTTTTATGGGGACGGATTTGTATACAGCACTTCATTAGATTTTTTTTTATTATACAAATTTTATCTTTTTGTAGACTTGAAGTCTTGAACAAAGAAAATGAGTACAGCAAAAAAAAGCAAAAACAGATAGTGGAAGACCATTCCAAGATGCCTAGACAGAGTACATATGGAGTGATTGAACGCAGTGGGAAAGCATTGTGTATTATGTGTAATGAAAGTGTTGTGTCTCGCACATCAAGTGTCAAACGTCACTTTGAGACCAACCATAACAGTGTTGCTGAACTTGGTTTAGCTCAAAGAAAAGAGTTCCTTGTAGGAAAATTAAAGAAATATCATTCCCAGTCTCTTAGTTTTAGCAACTATCTTTCAAAAACTAATCATCTTACAGTTGCCAGCTTTCAAATTTCACTGTGCAAGGCAAAACATGGTAAGCCCCTCTCTGATGGAGATTTTATCAAAAAGGCAATTTTGGCTGGGAGTAATTCACTCTTCCATGATTTCCAAAACAAGGATAAAATTGTGCAGCGCATCTCTGAGATGCCGCTAAGCAGAAATACTGCAAAAGATAGGGTTCTGCGAATGGCTGCTGATGTTAGTCAACAGCTTACTTGCGACTTACAAAAAGCACCCTTCTACTCCATGTGCTTGGATGAAAGTACAGATATTACTAACCATGCAAGACTAGCGTTCATTTTGCGTTATGCTACTGGTGACATCATGAGAGAAGAGCTGGTAAAACTGCTGTCTTTGCCTGGAAGAACACAAGGGATAGATATCCACAATGCTGTGATGGAGGCTTTTTCATCACTAGACATAAGTCCAGAAAAAGTGGTTTCAGTTACTAGCGATGGAGCACCTAGCATGGTGGGGACAACATCAGGATTCATTCATTTCTTTGCTAAGGAAGCAAAACATCCACTGATTCAATTTCACTGCATAATACATCGAGAGGCTCTCTGCGCCAAAGAAAGCAGCAAAAAACTTGACGATGTCCTCAAAGATGTAACAAAAATGGTGAACTTCATCATGGCGCGTGCTCTTAATTTTCAACAATTTCAAGCCCTTCTTGATGAGGTTCAGGCACAATATAACACTTTACTGATGTACAATAATGTCGGTGGCTGAGCAGAGGACGAGTGTTAGAGAGATTTGTGGCCTGCTTGGAAGAAGTTAGGCTATTTATGAACGAAAAGGGGGAAGACTATCCTCAACTCACCAACATGGCCTGGCTTACCAACCTCATGTTCTTTACAGATTTTACTAACCACTTTAATGTACTAAACAAAAAATTACAAGGCATGGGAAAAAACAGCAGAAAGCATGTTTAGTGACATCAAAGCTTTTGAGAGAAAATTGCATGTTTTTGAAAAAGACCTTGAGAGTGGACAGCTAAAATATTTTCCCAACCTAAAAATACATTTGGATAATTCTACAACATTTGTGGACAGTCATAAGAAACACCAGGAAATCCACAAAGCATATTCCACCATTGTAGCCGAAGCAAAGGAGAATTTTAGTAAAAGATTTTCTCAGTTCCGTAAGATGGAGACAACCCTTTCATTTATAACTTCCCCAGAAAAGTCCACATTTGAAGATCTTGATCTTTCCTGCTTACAGTGGTTGGATATTCAAAATTTGGAAATGGAGCTACTGGAATTTCAAGAAAGCTCTATCTGGAAAAGTAAATTCAATGACCTGCGTGCGGCTCTTGAACGTATTGAGTGTGAAAGGGTGACAAATGAAATCACTGCTAGCAGTTCTGAAAATGAAATCCTAAAAGCGTGGAATTCTCTGCCAGACAATTTTAAGTCCATGAAAGCACTTGGGATTGCTCTTCTTACTTTGTTTGGGTCATCCTATGCTTGTGAGCAGCTGTTTTCGGCTTTGAATCATATAAAATCTGATGCTAGAAACAGATTAACGGATGACATGAGTGCTGCATGTGTTGCTCTGAAATTAACGCACTATGAGCCAAGGATTGACAAGTTATCAGCATGCATGCAACAACAAAAATCACATTAATTTTTTTCAGAGCATGCCCAATGCATATGTTTACATGAAGCAGTGTTTTCAGTTTGCAGTTAAGACACTTTCTAAGTTATTTAAATATTATTTAAAGATGTTATTTAAAAAAGGGACTTTACATGGCCCTGTTGTATTCCAATCTGGAATTTCCAATAAAAACGGTTGGTTTAATTGAAAGCTCTTTTGTTTTCTTTACATCATATTATTAGAAATGTAATGATTTAACAATTTTTTTCTAATTTGATTGTAAATTTTACAAAAAAACATGTATAGACTCTTTGGGAATGCACACCGAGTCTTGACACAGTTAACAGTTTTAAGAAGTTTATCTTTTTTTTTTACTCAGGATACATTTGACATGTTATGTGAATAATGCATTTAAAATATATTGTGTAACTGAATCAAATTATTCCTAAATTCATTAAATTGAATGAAATCATTAAAACATTATAAATTGCCAATAAATTGAAATGAAAACCAAAGGATTGTGAATCAAATTGATTCACAACCTTTACATACCAATACAAAGATTCCAACCTTTAAAAATGATGTTACATAGTTCAGGCAACTTTATAAAGAGTTTTTAGATACTAAAATCTTGTTATTAAGGTTTAATTGACGTGCTGGCACTTTGAGGAAATTCTTTGGTTTTGTGCGGCAGTTTGGGCACTCGGGCTCAAAAAGGTTAGCCATCACTGGTCTAGGGGATTCTGGAGGTGGTTTGGGGGGCTCACCATCACCTATAAGGGAGCTGTAGTGAGGAGAAGCCATGGCACCCTTTTTGTGAAGTTCACAGCGGTGCCCTGTAAGGTACCCCACTATTTAGGTGGCATGTCTGGGTGTGCAGTCCATCACTTTGCAGACCCCTCCCTCAGGGCTTGTTCTAGGCGTTTTGGACTTGGACGGAAGGTTGGACGGAAATGTGGTATAAAGATGGACGATTTAGCGGCTTGGACGATCAGATCAGCAGGACGTATAATTACACGATTTTCAAAAGTAAAAAAAAGTTGGACGTATCTTTCAAAAATGTGTCTTAAGCTGTTTTTTTTACTTTGGACGACTTGCGAAATGGACGTAAATGGACTTAGACGTCCCTTTCGATTATGCCCTCTGTATGTTTATTTGTATAAAGTTGTTTTATTATTTGTCTCCTAATTTTAAACTGTCATACGCATTGAAGTATCTGACATTGCGTTTACAACAAATTTTTAATAAACTTGAAAATTGATTTTATCATTTCTTCTCTATTTCTTCTATAGTATTATTTTTGTACACCGCCTAGAAGTTTGATTAGGCGGCATAAGGAATTTTAAATACACTTGAAAACAGGTTTAACGACGATTGCTGGTTTTGGTGCATCTGGCCCTAGGTGTCATCATTGAGGATACATTGGTTCAATGTGCTGTAGCGGCAGTGGCTAAAAAAGCAAATATAATGCTCGGAATTAGCAGGAAAGGATGGAAAACTAAGTATGAAAGTGTTATAATGCCCTTGTATCGCTCTATGATATGGCCACACCTCAAATACTGTGTGCATTTCTGGTCACCATATCTCAAAAAGGATATAGCGGAATTGGAAAAGTAACAGGGAAGGGTGACAAAAATGATAAAAGGGATGGGACGACTTCCCTATGAGGAACGGCTACAGAGGCCGAGGCTCTTCAGTTTGGAGAAGAGATGGCTCAGGGGTGATATGAAAGGGGTCTATGAAATACTGAGTGGAGTGTAAAGGGTAGATGTGAATCACTTGTTTACTCTGTCCAAAAATACTGGGACTAAGGGTCATGCGATGAAGCTACTAAGTAGTAGATTTAAAATAGACCAGAGAAAATATTTCTTCACACAGTGTGCAATTAAACTCTGAAATTCGTTGGCAGAGAATGTGATGAAATCAGTGAGCTCTAGAATGTTGCTACTTAGGATTTTAAAGTGTTCGAGGCTTGTGCAGATGAGGACGGAGCTTAGGCATTGGTGGAATGAGGCATTATGACATCACAATCTGAGCGCTAGAATGTTGCTATTTAGGATTTTAAAGTGTTTGAGGCTTGTGCAGATGAGGACGGAGCTTAGGCATTGGTGGAATGAGGCATTATGACATCACAATCTGAGCGCTAGAATGTTGCTATTTAGGATTTTAAAGTGTTTGAGGCTTGTGCAGATGAGGACGGAGCTTAGGCATTGGTGGAATGAGGCATTATGACATCACAATCTGAGCGCTAGAATATTGCTACTTAGGATTTTAAAGTGTTTGAGGCTTGTGCAGATGAGGACGGAGCTTAGGCACTGGTGGAATGAGGCATTATGACATCACAATCTGAGCTCTAGAATGTTGCTACTTAGGATTTTAAAGTGTTTGAGGCTTGTGCAGATGAGGACGGAGCTTAGGCACTGGTGGAATGAGGCATTATGACATCACAATCTGAGCGCTAGAATGTTGCTATTTAGGATTTTAAAGTGTTTGAGGCTTGTGCAGATGAGGACGGAGCTTAGGCATTGGTGGAATGAGGCATTATGACATCACAATCTGAGCGCTAGAATGTTGCTATTTAGGATTTTAAAGTGTTTGAGGCTTGTGCAGATGAGGACGGAGCTTAGGCATTGGTGGAATGAGGCATTATGACATCACAATCTGAGCGCTAGAATGTTGCTACTTAGGATTTTAAAGTGTTCGAGGCTTGTGCAGATGAGGACGGAGCTTAGGCATTGGTGGAATGAGGCATTATGACATCACAATCTGAGCGCTAGAATGTTGCTACTTAGGATTTTAAAGTGTTCGAGGCTTGTGCAGATGAGGACGGAGCTTAGGCATTGGTGGAATGAGGCATTATGACATCACAATCTGAGCGCTAGAATGTTGCTACTTAGGATTTTAAAGAGTTTGAGGCTTGTGCAGATGAGGACAGAACTTGCAGGAATGTGACAGGGACAGGAAAAGAACTTGCAGGGACGGTAAGGGGAAAATGAGTTCCCGTGGGGATGGGGAAAAATTTGTCCCTGTGTCATTCTCTACTCCTGAGCCTATCTTAACTTCATCCTATCCCCTCTCATTTCAGAGCTTCCTTTCAAATGAAAGATACCTATATGCATTTACACCATATAGGTATTTAATCTATCATATCTCCCCTTTGCTTCAAAGTATACAGATTGAGATCTTTAAATCTGTCCCTATATGCCTTATGATGAAGACCAAGCACCATTTTAGTAGCCTTCCTCTGGATTGATTCCATCCTTTTTATATCTTTTTGAAGGCACGGCCTCCAGAATTGTACACAATATTCTAAATGGGGTCTCAAGTCTTATACAGGGGCATCGATATCTGCTTTTTCCTACGTGCCATACCTCTCCCTATGCACCCAGTTCTTTATTGGACCATTGACAAAAATACAAGTGAGAAAACAATGGTGTTCTGTAGGGCCTGGTTGCAATGGCACCTATATCTCGTGGAACAAGGCGCACATCGCTGCCAGAGGTAGCCAGGCTTTTTGACTATGTCCAATGCAGAAACAAGAAATCTCCCTTCTCAAACAATAAAATAATTCAAGAAAAATGAAACAGAACTCTCATGCACAGTCTCATCCAAGAAAGACTTTCTTCTTACACAAATAATTCATTGAATGTCGCCTTAAAGGCTCAATGGTGCTCCCCCATTCCCTGGAAGCAGCAAGTGCAGGGATATATTTCCCTGGAGTGTGTAACGGAGCACTCAGGCGAGAACTAATTTCAGTGTCAAGACATTAGTCGCAGAAGATGTGGAAAAGAGGGCCAGGAATGTGATTTCTATTATAGGCTCCATCTTTCTTCATTTCTCCTCCTCGTTCTCCCTGCTGTGGGCAGTGGGCATGTGACAACTGACATATCTAGCTCCTGGAGGATACTGCAGCAGTGTAACTGCCATATAAGAGTATCCTTAACTAGCAGAATTGAAGCTTCGTTCTGCCGCCCTTATTCACACCAGCTATTTAATTTGTCACATTGAGCTCAACATAACAAAAATTAATTTAACTTCAAATGCAATAAACTAATGGTGAATTAGTTGAAACACAGTGGGGCTAGTATATGGAACACAACTAACATAATTTATTTCAAGTCGTGTGTGTGTATCTGGGTTCTCTTGTATGTTTTGTGAGGGTAGCATTCAAAACACAGCTAATAAAATTATTTCCAAGCCATGTGTGTGTGTGTGTGTGTGTGCGTGGACACACAGCTGCATGTGTGTGTGTCTGTGTTGTGTGTTTCTTTGACCTAAAGATAGGGGGTGGTTTAAATGGAGCAGTACATGTCTGTTGGTTTAGAACAGGGGTCCTCGAGAGCCGTATTCCAGTCGGGTTTTCAGGATTTCCCCAATGAATATGCAGGAGATCTATTTGCATGCACTGCTTTCAGTGTATATTCATTGGGAAAATCCTGAAAACCCAACTGGAATACGGCTCTCGAGGACTGGAGTTCCCTACCCCTGGTTTAGAATATGAAACCAAATTTTATGCTATACATGTATCTAACCACTAGATGTCACTGTCAATAGATTTGAAAAGTAAACAGCACTAACCCCAAAATAGCCTTTATTTATCGACAGGCTTTTGATCCCAAATGAATTTTCACGTTCACTTCGCTCATCACATCGCTAATGGTCCCTTCTGTTCGACAA
The DNA here is from genome assembly GCF_902459505.1 of Geotrypetes seraphini. NCBI lineage: Eukaryota > Metazoa > Chordata > Amphibia > Gymnophiona > Dermophiidae > Geotrypetes > Geotrypetes seraphini. The sequence continues at coordinate 12,692,337 of NC_047088.1, forward strand.
TTATTTTATGATACAACACGCAAGTCTGTTTATTCAGTGGTTGCACCCACTTTGTGGAACGCCTCCCTTTGGACCAAAGACAGGAGACAACTCTAACAAATTCAACTCCGGCCTCAAAACCTTTCTCTTTAAAGATACCTACGAGATTTATAGCTAAGATTAAACGCATATGAGACTCGGACAAAGGCCACGTATCGGACAATTCCCTACTCAATCCGTTCAAAATGCTGCTGTGCGATTCATATTCTGTGAGAGCCGCTATTTTCACGTTACCCCTCTCCTCAAGTCACTTCATTGGCTTCCCGTCCATTGCCGAATACAGTTTAAACTCCTCTTGCTGACCTACAAGTGCGTTCGCTCTGAAGCCCCCCAATATCTCTCCTCGCTCATCTCCCCCTATGCTCCCCTCCCCCCATGATCTCAGCTCGTTGGGCAAGCCCCTCTTATCTGTACCCTTCTCTTCCACTGCCAACTCCAGACTCCGTCCCTTCTTTCATGTGCCTGAATCAATATGTCGTGCTCCGTCCCTGGCAGTGTTCAAATCCAAGCTAAAGGCCCACTTTTTTGAAACTGCTTTCAACTCTTCAACTCCCCCTCACTGCTGTCAGATACCTAGACAAGTTTCAAGTTTATTTAAAATTTCTTATACCGCCCAATCAACCTTCTAGGCGGTGCACAAAATCATAAAAACATACTTTAGCTAAAATACAAATTTAAGCTGACAAAGCATCACCAAACAGTAACAATAACTTACGAAGACTTTTAAAAACAAAGACAAACAGGAACAAAAGGTAAAAAGGCAAGAACTACAATAGTCAAAGTAAAAGAGAACAATTAGGGAAAATACAATAGGAGGGGCTGCTTTAAATAATGTTGAACTCAGTTGCCCTTAAAAGGACAGTTAAGTCTCGAAGGCATCAAGAAAGAGAAATGTCTTTAGCTTCGTCTTTAAGTTATTAAGAATTGATTCTTCACGTAAGTAATTTGGGATACTATTCCAGAGAGAAGGGGCAGTAACAGAAAAGATAGTAGACCTCATTGTATTATATACTTCAGTGACGCAATAGAAAGAAGATTATTGGCTGTCGATCTTAGAGGCTTAGAAGGATTATAAGGGGTAAGAAGATTATTAATAAATTTGGGTTGATTGTTTTGTCTGGTCTTAAATGTTAACAGAAGAATTTTGTAAGTGTTTCTGTGTTCCACTGGCAACCAATGGGCTTCTTGGTCGGATATCTTTGAATTGAATATAATCTTTAGAGCGGTGTTCTGTATTATCTGGAGCTTTCTTATTTCTTTTTTAGTTATGGCTTTATAAAGGACATTACAATAGTCAACGCATGAAATCACAAGAGAATGAATCAAGATGTTCAAAGACACAGCATCTAATAGACCCATTATAATCTCCCCAACCCTGAAATGTCCTGTCTAAATTAGATTGTAAGCTCTTCTGAGCAGGGACTGTCTATTGTGTGTTTGAATGTACAGCGTTGCATACGCCTTTCAGTGCTACAGAAATAATAAATAGTAGTCGTAGTCTTACTCCCCTTTGTTCTTCCCGTTCTCCTTCCTTTTTATTTTTATGAAATGTATCCCATCCATTTCCCTTTTGTATCGTCGGTTATATCTTGTAATTTGTGTTGTCATCTCCCCATTTTTACTTATATTTTAAACAATGTACACCGCTCTGGCAATTAAAGCGATATATTATGCGTAAATAAACTTGAAAGGGATATGGGAAATGTAAGACACGGTAAGCTTCGAGCTCCTTTTCACATCAGCCTCACTGTGAGCCGGTTGAAGCCGCAGACACCGCACTCCTACAAAGCTTAGAGGCAGACTGAGAAGACCTTCTGCAGTCCATCACTCCCTCCCTAGGCCCTCTCGCTTTCTCTGTTTAATTGACTGCCCTTTCCACTCATGGAACATTTATCTTACTATAAAAATGACCTTTTGGGTTGTTCATGCTCCAGGACTCCTGGGCCACATCTGTTTAGACGACTGGCTGGAAGTCTATGTCTTATATTTAACTGAATTAGGATGCTTGGACTCGGAGGGGTTCTTCTGAATCCTTGACCATTCTTTTCCGAATGTGGTCATTCATCCACATCCTCCACTTTATTATCGCCCGAGAGTTTCTTACCTTATAGCTGAGCCAGGGCTGAGCAGGCAGAAAGTCGGGGGTGGGGGGAAGGGGGCAGGAGTTCAAAAATCACTCCTGTCTATTGTCTCCTCTGTGATGATTGTGGTACAGTGGGGGAGGGTGGGGGGGGGGGGGTACTAGGAGTTGGCATCCATGCTCAATGGCCAATCTAATCAACAGGCGCAGATAATGCAACCTGGTAACATAACACGCTTAAAAAAGTCAAGCAATTGTACAACCCCCACCCCCCAAAATACAACAATATAAGAGAATGTGTTTTAGTTCTTTTTCCCTGTCTCCTGTTCATCAGTGAGTATTGAAATGCCTTCCACTCCCTCTTCGGTGTCTACTCTGTTACAAATCTTGGTATCATCTGCAAAAAGGCACACTTTTCCTTCTAACCCTTCAGCAATGTCACTCCTGTTCAATATGTTTGTGAGTGACATTGCTGAAGGGTTAGAAGGAAAAGTGTGCCTTTTTGCAGATGATACCAAGATTTGTAACAGAGTAGACACCGAAGAGGGAGTGGAAAATATGAAAAAGGATCTGCAAAAGTTAGAGGAATGGTCTAATGCCTGGCAACTAAAATTCAATGCAAAGAAATGCAGAGTAATGCATTTGGGGATTAATAATAGGAAGGAACCGTATATGCTGGGAGGAGAGAAACTGATATGCACGGACGGGGAGAGGGACCTTGGGGTGATAGTGTCCGAAGATCTAAAGGCGAAAAAACAGTGTGACAAGGCAGTGGCTGCTGCCAGAAGGATGCTGGGCTGTATAAAGAGAGGCGTAGTCAGTAGAAGGAAGAAGGTGTTGATGCCCCTGTACAGGTCATTGGTGAGGCCCCACTTGGAGTATTGTGTTCAGTTTTGGAGACCGTATCTGGCGAAAGACGTAAGAAGACTTGAGGCGGTCCAGAGGAGGACGACGAAAATGATAGGAGGTTTACCCAGAAGACGTATGAGGAGAGACTGGAAGCCCTGAATATGTATACCCTAGAGGAAAGGAGAGACAGGGGAGATATGATTCAGACGTTCAAATACTTAAAGGGTATTAACGTAGAACAAAATCTTTTCCAGAGAAAGGAAAATGGTAAAACCAGAGGACAGAATTTGAGGTTGAGGGGTGGTAGATTCAGGGGCAATGTTAGGAAATTCTACTTTACGGAGAGGGTAGTGGATGCCTGGAATGCGCTCCCGAGAGAGGTGGTGGAGAGTAAAACTGTGACTGAGTTCAAAGAAGCGTGGGATGAACACAGAAGATTTAGAATCAGAAAATAATATTAAATATTGAACTAGGCCAGTTACTGGGCAGACTTGCACGGTCTGTGTCTGTATATGGCCGTTTGGTGGAAGATGGACTGGGGAGGGCTTCAATGGCTGGGAGGGTGTAGATGGGCTGGAGTAAGTCTTAACAGAGATTTTGGCAGTTGGAACCCAAGCACAGTACCGGGTAAAGCTTTGGATTCTTGCCCAGAAATAGCTAAGAAGAAAAAAATTAAAAATTTAAATTGAATCAGGTTGGGCAGATTGGATGGACCATTCTGGTCTTTATCTGCCGTCATCTACTATGTTACTATGTTCGTCCAGGCATATGTTGTAAGTGACTCCATGCTTGACAGTATTGATTTCTTTCTGGATTTACTGTGAGGTGCTTTGAATTATGTTTTTATTGAGAAAGTTTATTAGAGACCTTATGTTATATGTTTTGTTAGTCATTTTATTATGTAAGCTTTATGTTACCTGTATAGAATTGTTGCTTGTGCGGGCTACACATAAATAAAACACTCCTAGCAGAATTCTGCGCAAAAATTCTGAATATTCTCCGTAAAACTTTTGAAAATTCTGCGTACAATATTTCAAAATTTTGCAAAGTTTATATGTATCCTGAGGCCTGAAATTCCTTCCTGCCTTTTCCTCTCAGGTTCCAGCCTTCTCAGTTCCCTCTCTCACTCCAACTGCACTACTCTCTCACTTGTAACCCTAAGAAGGAAGCCTGTGCAAGTTTAAAGGCAGATGGTAAGTAACTAACATGTGGCTTGTCTGAACAAAACTGATTGTGAAAATGCACCCTGTTGTCTGTTCTTCTGCTCCTAAATATGAGCGTCTTAAAAGTTTCAAGTGCAAGGCACCTAAAACATGGAACTCCCTCCCCATTCAAATAAGGAAAGAGCGTCTTCTAGACAAATTTAAGAGCAAGTTAAAATGCTTTCTTTTTAAAGCAGCTTTTGACTGCTAGCGTGCTGGATTAGGATCACGCAACAAACTCCGACCTCTGCTCCATCCTAAACCTTTTTGGTTTAAACCTCCCTGTTGTTTATTCCTTTTTTGTCTTACTTTCTATCAAAAATTGTATTTCTTTCCCTTTTTTTTCCTTCTCGTAGGGTATGTCTGTGCGTCAAGTCTAAGTTGCGTGTATAGTTCCCCTGTAAATTGTAATTTTAATTATGTACATCACTTTGAATTTTGCAGGTCTCTGAGTTACAAAATTCCTCTAAACTAAACTAAACTAAGCCTTAAGTTTATATATCGCATCATCTCTACGGAAGTGGAGCTCAACACGGTTTACAAAGCTTAAAAATATAAGAAGAGAGAGGAGAAAGATTTACAAGAGCATATGAACAGAGGGGATGTAAACAGGAGAAGAAATGTTATATGTTAGAGAAAAGCCAGGTTTTCAGTTGTTTTCGGAATAGTTGGAGGGAGCCCAGGTTCCGCAGTGGGATAGTGAGATCGTTCCAAAGGCCCGTGATTTTGGAGAGGAGGGATCTTCCCAGTTTGCCTGCGTGGAGGATGCCGTGTAGAGAGGGGAAGGATAGTTTATGTCTGTGAGCGGATCTGGTGGTAGCAGGTGTCAAGGCGGTGAAGGATAGAGGGATTAGGGGCGGAAGGATGCCGTGAATGATCTTGAAAGCCAGGCAGGAGCATTTGAAATGAATTTTGGAAAATACTGGAAGTCAGTGAAGATTGGTAAGTAGTGGGAGACGTGATCAAATTTGCACTATAAGGATAAAGTATTGCTGACTAAGAAGATTGAGAACCTGGAGAATGCAAATAGGAATTTAAACCTAAGATTGATTCATTTTCCAGTCTCCAGACTACAATCACCTAAGGAATTATTTCAACAGTTAAACCCCCATTACAGAACTTGTATTACTTAAATATTCCTAAAGGAAAACAGGACTTGGAACATCAAGCAGCAGAACTGAATATTACAGAAATTCTAGAATTGTCACAATGTGAAATTTCTGCAAGGGCTACACTTCTTGTGACTTTTGTCTGTCTACATGACAAAGAAGCTATTCTTCGTCTATTCTTATAGCCAAGAATGTTGAATTTTTGGGTAGTAAAGTAGCTATTTTTCCTGATGTTTCTAAGTGGACGCAGTCTCGGCGGAAAAAATTTCTAATGTTACGTCAATCTGTATTGAGTTTAGGAGCTACTTTCCAGCTGTGCTTCTTTCCTTGCAAATGTTGTATTAATTATCAAGCTAATAGATATGTTTTCTATGAACCAGATCAGTTACAATTTTTCTTGGAGGGCAAAGGTGCTTCGGTAGCCCCAGAGATGCCAACTGATAGAAACATAGAAACATAGAATATGACGTCAGAAAAGGGCCTACGGCCCAACAAGTCTGCCCACTCAAATAACCCTCCCCTCTAAGTTCCTCTTTGAAGTGAGCCCACGTGTTGATCCCATTTGATCTTAAAATCAGTCACGTTACTGGCCTCAACTACCTGAAGTGGAAGATTATTCCAACGGTCGACCACTCTTTCGGTGAAGAAGTACTTCTTAGTGTCACCATGGAATCTCCCTCCCCTGATTTTCAGCGGATGCCCCCTTGTCGCCGTAGGGCCTGTAAGGAAGAAGATATCTTCTTCCACCTCAATGCGGCCAGTAACGTATTTGAACGTCTCTATCATGTAACCCCTCTCTCTGCGTTCCTCGAGAGAGTAAAGGTGCAACTTACCTAGTCGTTCTTCATAAGGGACATCCTTGAGCCCTGAGACCATCTTGGTGGCCAATCGTTGAACCGATTCCATTCTTAGCACATCCTTCCGATAGTGTGGCCTCCAAAACTGTACACAGTACTCCAGATGGACCTGTACAGCGGCATCACCACCTGATATCATTGTCCAGACCGTTTAATATTTCATACAAATGATCAATGCTCTGTATATTGTCATGTTTTTCCCTTTTCCTGAATTCAACTTGACAGTGCTTGAATCTCTTCTTAGTAGTGGACTATTCTCATTGTACATGTATCATTATTGTATGTAATATTTCCTTATTGGATGTTAATTTTCATGTTTTTCTTTGATGTTAAATAAAGATAAATATATGGAAAAAAAATTTTTTTTGATTAAGGGATTAATCAAATTTTTAATAAACTTGAAACGGTCACGTGATGTCGAGCTGCTGAGCGGACGTCGGTGGGGTAGGCTCCCGATCCCGTTCCCACCTTCAGCGCATATCGAACCCCCGAGAGCCGCGATTTTGCCGTGGTTGTCCGGTGCTTGGGTCGCGGTTGCCTTCCACCTGCTTATTTTCGCCAGCTAGGGGCTTTATGACCAGCAGATTGCCCCGTCGGGAGAGGGATCGCGGCCGTGCGGGTGATTCCAAGATGGCCGACCGCGAGTCCCCCCCGCCGCTCCAGGCGCCGACCGCGTGGGTCTCAGAGATCGTGGCCGAAGTAAAGCTGCTCCTGGAGGGATCTCTGACCTCGAAATTGCAGCCGATAGTGGACAAATTAGACACGGTGGATGCGCGTCTGGAGACACTGCAGGGTGAGTTTTCTTCCTTCCAGCACCGTTTTACTGCCTTGGAGGATCGAGTACAGCAACGTGAGGGGGATCATCAGCTACTCCGTGCTCAGCTCTCTACACTGGAAGCTAAGATTGAGGACCTTGAGAATAGGTCCCGCCGGGGAAACCTGCGCCTGGTTGGCCTGCCTGAGTCGGTGAAGGATGGTGAGCTCCATACCTTTTTGGAATCTTGGCTGCAGCGCACTCTGAATCTAACCACAACGCATGGTCCCCTGCGAATTGAACGTGCTCATCGTTTGGGTCCGCTGGGTGAGCCGGGCTCGAGAGCTCGCACCGTTATCCTTAAGCTGTTGAACTCAGCCCACAAACAAGAGATTTTGCGAGCTATTCGTACTTCGGGCCCCCTGATGTATGACAACTCCAGGGTGCTGTGTTTCCAGGATTATTCACCAGCTTTGCAAGCCAAGAGGAAGGAATTCACCCCCATCTGTTCCCAGCTGTTTCGGAAGAAAGTGCCTTTTGCCTTGCTGTATCCAGCCCGGTTGCGGATCAGGCATGCTGGTCAGACCCACTTCTTCACTGTGGCGGATGCTGCTCTCCGATTTCTCCAGTCCATGCAGGCACCGGACCCGGATCCTTGACTGATTTGGGTTTAGTCCCTCTGTTTTAGGTTGGTCTTCTGTTTGGAGCATGGATCCCTGTGTACTGCCTCTGATTGTCGTCTCCTGGAGGTCTCCGCGCCTGGCAGACCGCTCACGGGGGGGCCTGATTGCTGCTGTGCCTTCCTTTGCTGGCTTGGAGGCCTGTTCCGGAGCCTGGGGCGCTGGACTGATCAGGACTTTATGCGACAATCTCTTATCCTTCTTCACGGACGGTGTGGATGGTAGGGGGGGGTGGGCCTGTGTGTGTTGGTGGGGTGGCCATGCTTTTCACTGGAGGGGGGGTCTCTATTTCTTGAGGGTGTTGTCTGGTTGAGGGAGGGGTGTGCACGAGTCTGACAAGGGTGGGAATGGTTGCATGCTGGGTGGGTGAATTTGGAAGGCACGGGTGGAGGCTCTTAGAGCCATTATATACTGTCTTTAGTATCTTCCCTGGTTGGATTTGTGGATAACCGATTTTTCTACCCGGCCTGCTCCTGGACAGTTTACTTGTTGTGGGAATTGTGTATGTACTGGCTGGGTGGGATTTCTGGATGTTCTTCTTCTTGATTGTCTATAGGTGGGGATGCTTGTTTGGAGGGGGGGGATTACTGTAGGATTAGTTTGATGGGAGGGGGAATTGGGAGCTGATCCACAGGACCCTTGGACCACTAGTGGGTCGCATGAGGGAGGGGGATGGGGGGGTGGGGGTGAGGGGGGGCGGGGAGGGTGGATATGCTTGGGTTTCTGCTTGTTCTCTCTTTATCTCCTGTTCTTTCTCTTTTTTCTTCTTTTCTACTTCTGTATTCCTGGTGCCCTGTGGTTGGCTTTTTCTCCTTTGGTGGATGCTCGGGTCCAGATGGAGGTTCTGGGAGCGGGTCGCTGGCTGGGACGGCCTTGCTCTCGGTTTTCTGTATGGATTTTTGCCTGATTTTTGTCTATATCCTTTTTCTTATGAAGCCTCTTAGATGTATTTCCTGGAACATAAATGGTGTCACTTCGCCTATTAAACGACATAAGATTTTGAGAGCCCTGAACCGTCAGAGAGCTGATTTGGTCTTTTTGCAGGAGACGCATCTGTCAGCGGCGGAGCATGCTAAACTTCAGACCTGGTGGGTTGGTCAACATTTAGGGGCCCCTGCGAACAACCGTAAGGCCGGAGTTTTGATTTTGATTCGGAAGGGGTTACCCTTTGTTCTTCAACAGCAGTGGTCGGATCCTGGAGGTAGGTATATCATCGCCAAGGTACTAGTTAATCGTCAGCCCCTGATTCTTTGTAATGTTTATGCTCCTAACAACTATGACTCTCGATTTTTCTCCTCACTTATTCGCCATCTTGGCCAACATTCGGATGTGCCCATGCTTGTAGGGGGGGATTTTAATTGTGTTCATGACCCCATGCTGGATAAATCCATCCCTGCTCCCCAGGATCGGTTGCATCCGACTAGGGGTATTTCTTTACTTTGTTCATCGTTGGACGTTATTGATGTTTGGCGGACGCTTCACCCGGGAGAGCGTGACTACACTCATATTTCTAGAGCTCATGCGTCCTTGTCCCGGATTGATTATTGGTTGACCTCTAGCGCTTTGTTTTCTCAGATTGAATCGGCCACGATTGGTTCCTTTGACGTTTCTGATCATGCCATGCTTTTGTTAATCTTGCATTTGGATGTCTCTCCTCCAGGTTCCTTTCGTTGGCGATTTCCGCTCCGTTTGTATAAGGACCCGAAATTTCAGGAATTCCTGCTTCACAAGTGGTCTGACTATCAACTCCATAATATTGACCATCGGGCTGATTCTACGCTTTTCTGGGAGGCTGCGAAAGCGGTCCTCCGCGGTGAGATCATGGCCTATTCCAGCCATCAACGTCGTGCTCGGGATAGGGAGCTGTTACAGTTGGAACGAAGGATTGGGAACCTCCGTCGGCTTTATAGTCTGTCTCACGCTTCCTCTTTGCGATCCCAGCTCTTAGCCTCCCAGTGTAAGCTTCAGGAATTGTTGCATGCTAGAACGGTCAAGTCACTCGCTTATTATAGATATCAATTTTTTCGCCATGGGAATCAACGAGGGGCGCTTCTGGCAAAGGTGGTCCGTCGTTCGGCGGGACGCACACATATCTTGCAACTTCAATCGGCTGGGGGAGGTATGGTCAGGACGGATGCCGAGATTAACGCAGTATTTTTTGACTATTATAAGACGCTCTATTCCCCACAATCTGATTTAATGGACGGCACGGCATATTTGGATGGCCTCTCCCTGCCATGCTTGGCTGATATGGCGGTAGGTAAACTTAATGCCCCTATAACGGCTGAGGAGGTGGCAGGCGTCATACAGAAGGGGTCCTTGTTAAGGGCCCCCGGACCAGATGGTTTCCGGATGGAATTCTATAAACTCCTACTCCCTACGGTGGCTCCAGTCTTGGCTGATACCTTCACAGCAGCTATTCGACGGGGTGCCCTTCCGGAGTCTCTCACTTCGGCTCAGATAGTTGTGTTATTGAAACCCCATAAGGATGCAGCCCTCTCTTCTTCTTATCGCCCCATTTCGCTGCTGAATGTGGAGGCCAAGCTGTTCGCCAAGGTTTTGGCTAATCGATTGGCTTCTGTTCTTCCTGAGTTGATTGCTTCCCCTCAGGTGGGATTTGTGCAGGGGCGTACCAGTGTGAAAAACATTAGATCTATATTGGCATCTTTGGAATTCGTGGAGAGAACCCAACTCCCTTCTCTATTGGTCAGCTTCGATGCTGAAAAGGCTTTCGATCGGGTCTCTTGGAATTTTCTATTTGAGGTGTTAACTCGGTATGGTGTTACGGGTTTTTTTCAGGATGCGATTCGGGTGCTGTATCACTCTCCTACAGCTTTTGTTTGGGCCAATGGACTTTGTTCTCCTTCATTCCCCATTTGTCGTGGCACACGTCAGGGCTGCCCCCTTTCCCCATTGCTTTTTGCTTTGTCGTTGGACCCTTTGATCCGTGATATTCAGAGTAATGGAGCTATTTCGGGTATTCGAATTGGTTCTTCCGAATTCAAAATCTCGGCATTTGCGGACGATCTCCTGGTCCATATCTCGGATCCCGCAATCTCTCTTTCTAATCTGATGGCCACTTTTCAAGAATATGGAGACTATTCGGGTTTTAAGCTTAACCTTGATAAATCTCTGGCAGTGGCCACAGCCTCGGTTTTGCGGGACTCTTGGCCTGGACCCTTTCCTCTTCAATGGGCTTCTTCTTCGTTTCGTTATTTAGGGATTCTGCTGACGCCTCGTACTTCCGAGTTATATCGTGTTAACATTGATTCTTTGTTCAGTTCTTCGGCTGAGTGTTTTGCTCGTTGGTCTCCTCTTCCTCTGTCCTTGTCGGGTAGGATTAATTTGTTTAATATGGTCCTTTTCCCAAAATGGCTTTATACTTTGCAGCTGCTCCCTTTATGGCTCTTGAAACGGGATATCACTAAATTACATTCTATGCTTTCTCGATTCTGTTGGGGGGGACGGCGACCACGGGTGGCGCTGCGTTATCTGTTCGGCGCGTGGGGTGGAGGGGGACTGGGGTTACCACACTTTCGGTTATATAATGCTGCCTGTTTGATGCGTTTTCTAGGGGAGTGGCTTTCGGATCGCCAGGATTTTACTCCAAAAGTTTATGAGAAAGAACTTTTTGCACCTTGGCATATTCTGTCTTTGGTGCATACGCCCCGTTCTGCCTTGCCAGTGGCTCTTCGGGGGAGTTTGGTGTTGCATTCACTACGCGCGGTTTGGTCTTATGTGTTGGACTCCTGGAATGGTACTCCCTCGATTACTAGATACTTACCTATTCAGGGGAATCTGCATTTCAGCCCCGGCATGGAGACTGCTAGTTTTCGTAAGTTGGCATCCCGGGGCTTCACGTTGCTTACCCATGTTCTCCAGGCGGATGGTTCTTTAATGTCCTGGGATGCTCTGGTCCGGTCGGGTGTTTTTTCAGTGGGTGACTTTCTTGCGTATCGGCAGCTTCATCATTATGTTCGATCACTCCCCCGAACCGCTCTGGCTTTTCCTATTGAGGACAGATTTGCGGCGCTGCTGGATCCCTACTTGGAAGATGGGTTCACAGTTTCTGGTCTTTATAAGGACTTCCATCGTTTATTGGGTCCGGCTGACCGCGCTGTTCTGCACGCCCGTTGGTGCCAGGATCTGGGGATAGCACGGGAAGCTTTAGATCTCCCTTCCTTGATTGCAAGAATCCCGGGAGTCTCCGTTAATGCAGATCTACGGGAATGTCAGTTTAGGGTTCTTCATCGGGGCTATTTTACGAAAAGTCAGTTATATTATTCGGGTTACGCGGACTCTCCTTTATGCCCTAAGTGTCTACAACAACCCCATTCGTTTATCCATGCTTTTTGGTCTTGTGTGAAAATCAAACGTTTTTGGCGGCAGGTTGTAACTTATGTGGAAAGCGTCCTAGGCCATGCTTTACCTTTCTCTGCCGCTGGTCTCTTGCTAGATAAGTATGAGGCCTTCCGCTTGTCTGCTTTGGGTCAGCGGCAGTTTATGAGACGGGTGGGGGTAGTAGGGAAGAAGGTTATACTATCAGTTTGGATTGGGGACTCTTCTCCATCCTTTTGGGACTGGAGGAATCGTTTGCATGCTCTGCTGCTGCTGGAGTGTAAAGATGCGTCTTACAGCTTACGACGGAAGCGACTCTTTCTTCGGATCTGGGATTCTTACCTTTTTTCATTATCACCACGGGCTAGAAGTGACATTCTAAATTCCTTGTGACTTTTTCTGAGACCTGGGCTTGATTTCCATCTTTGAGGGGCGCCAGGTATACTTTTCTTTCCTCTTTTTCTTCTCTCTTTCAGTGTTGGGGCTACTTCTTGTATTGGGCAGTGGGCTATCTGAGTCCAAGCCTACTGCATTATAATTTTTTCCCGCTTCAGACTCGGGGGTTTGGGGAGGGGGGGTGGGGTGGGTGGGATTGTTGGATCTACTATTTTGTTTATGCTGTTTCTTCTGTTCTTGTGGTTCTGACATATTGGTCTGTTATGTGTTATTTGATAATAAAAAATCGATTCAACATAATAAACTTGAAACTTGAAGCACCGACGGGTGCTGACACTTTCGCTTACTGGAAAACCTTGCGTATGTGAAGCCTGCACGCTCCCCCACCACGCAATTTGGGCGCGCATAAAATTTGCATGCAGTTGCTTCCTGCACGCTAGTACAAGCCCCACGCTCACGATATCCACGCAGTGACGTAGCGAGGGTGAGCGGTGCCTGGGGCGGTAGCACCCCCTATCCTGACTTCTTCCTCGCCCCCCCACCCCGCCACACGCGCATCCCCTTCCCCGAACCTCGTTAATTTTTACGGCATGAGCAGTGTCACAAACTTGCTGTTCGTGTCGTGTCGGCTCTCCCTTTGATGTCACTTACTAGGTGCGGGACCCGGAAGTGATGACAGAGAGCCAACACTGACGCGGGCAGCAAGTTCGTGATAGTGCTCAGCGGCTGGGAAAATTAAAGAGGTACGAGGGAAGGGGCACACACACGCGGCAGGGAGGTCAGAGAGGAGGGTGGGTGCCAGTGCCCCCTCCAAGATGGCACCTAGGATGGACCAGTCCCCTGCCCCCCATGCATGGCTGTACTGCGAGTCTTTCTGCAGTAGGTTCTGACAATACAATAAGGAATCTTTGCGGTTTACAATAAGAGAGAGAACAAGTTCTTGAGGCTATTAAGGGGAGAAGATGAAGGGTAAGAGAATGGCTATAAAGAGAAGAGATAAGTCTTAATTTTTACTGGAAGTCAAGGTAAGTGGTGAGTTGTTTCAGGTATGTTGGCAGTTTGTTCCATATAAGACAGTGGTCTCAAACTCGCGGCCTGGGGGCTACATTCTGGGGCCCTCGGTATGTTTATCATAATGACAAAGTAAACTAAAACAGTTTCTTGATCATATGTCTCTGTAGCTAGGTGTCAGGTCAAAACCGCGGAAGACAAAGGCGCGCGCCGACAACTGAGCGCAGCGCGGAGGCGCACGCCAAAGAAAATAACTGTTTTTAGGGGCTCCGACGGGGGTGTGTGGGAGGGGAACCCCCCCACTTTACTTTATACAGATCGCGCCGCGTTGTGGGGGCGTTGTGGGGGTTTGGGGGGTTGTAACCCCCCACATTTTACTGAAAACTTCACTTTTTCCCTAAAAACAGGGAAAAAGTTAAGTTTACAGTATAATGAGGGGAGTTACAACCCCCCAAACCACCCACAACGCCGCTGTGATCTGTATTAAGTAAAGTGAGGTGGCTCCCCAACAAAACCCCGCATCGGAGCCCCTAAAAACTGTCATTTTCTTCGGCGTGCGCCTCCATCTTGCGCTCAGTTGTCTGCGCGCGCATTTGTCTTCCACGGTTTTGTCTATGAACCCTGTAGTTATAAATGACAATATTATTATTAAGACTTAGCCAAAAGGAAAGATTTATAAACTATAAAGAGTTTTACCTCATGCAAAATTGTCATTTCTTTAAAAAGACATTAACTATTTTCAAAGGTCCTCCAAGTACCTACAAATCCCAAATGTGGCCCTGCAAAGGGTTGGAGTTGGAGACCGCTGATATAAGAGGTGCTTTTAATCCCTTCAGAATCTTGCTAAAGCTGTGTGGTTATCCTATTAATTCACTTTAAAGGTAATAATATATAATATTATTGTTTATAATTAGGATAAGAAGGGGATAAAAAATTGTTTAATGTATTAATTGTGATGATAACAATGTATTTTCACACAGTTTTTCTGATTCTTCAATTGTATACATTATAAAAGTTTGAAATGTCAATAAAGATTTACAAAAAAAAAAAAAAAAAGAAGGTACTAAATAATGCTTTTGCTTGGTTCCTGTTCTGACCTCCCTCCTTGGATGGGCTGGATGGGTGGTTTTGGGGTTTTTTTCTTTTGGTTACTGTTGTTTGGAGGTGAGAAGGGGGAGTGGTGGGGTTCTGGGACTTGGGATATATTTGCGTATGGCTTTTGGTGCACCTGTGTGTTCTTTGTTGTATTCATTGCCTTTTTCTTTGCCTCTGCTGTGATCAATAAAAAATTGTTTCCAGTAAAAATAAAACAAAACAAAAAAAACCATACAGGATGGACTAGCAAAACATATTTTCTTCAAAATCTTAGCAGAAAAACCATTTAGCCACGGCAGGTTGGGGGTTGCTCCACATCCGAAGGGCAAATGATGTGATAATTAACGTGTGCTGTTAATCTGGTGACATCAACAGGAGAACAGTCCAAAACAACTGCTAAGGGACCTGTCTTTTTCCATGCCCCTAGCTGAGAAGTCTTAGAGATTCTCCCCATGCAAACTCTTCAGGGCTAAGGGTTCGTTTTGTGACCAGAATGGACCTCACCTCAGCATGAAGATGATCTCATTCTCTCAGTCGCTGCTAATTCTCATCTCAGCCCTTGCATGGTTCTAAACAAAAGTTTCCTTCTGGAGTTTGTAGAGCATAATATGCCTTTGGAAAGTCTTTGTATTCATGCTGGAGACATCCATAGAACTGAGCGAGACAATTTCATGGTCTCCATTAGCATTTAAGGGTCTTTTCCTTCTCTAGACACAGTACAGAATAGTCACCTGGCACTGACAGTACACCATTAAAAGCGCGGAGGACAATGGCGAGCCAACAATCCCTCGCCGACATTTGAGCGCTGGACATATGCGTGCTGCCACTTCTACTGCTTTCAGGCCTTCTGTTTTACGCTCTGAGGGGGTGTGTGAGGGGGGAAACCCCCCCCCCAACTACATTTAGAACTCCTCGCGCTCCTGTTCTCCTTCCTGTTTTTGCTCTTCGGGAATTTTCAGTGTACTGAGGATTCCCCCCCCACACCCCCCCAAGAGGAGTGTGAGGACTTCTAAGTATAGTGTGCATGGAGGGGGGGGGTGTTCTCCCCACACTCCCCCGTAGAGCGCAAAAGGGAAGGCCTCAAAGCGGCAGAAGCGGTGGCACGCAAACATTGGTGCGCCGTTATCCTCCGCGGTTTTGACACGTCACCGGCATTGATATACTTATCTAACTGAAATGCTGTTCTTGTACTTTTCTTCTGGAACTCGATGTCCAGTTTTCTTGTTTGCGGCTTTTAACTTGTGGAAATGGGAATGTCCCACAGGATCACAACTTCTTCATTTTCTCCAGGTCTTGATCCCAGTGCTTTTTGCGGTACAGCTGCGTCATGGAGGTTGATAGTCAAAGCAATGTAAAGGCTCCCAGCCAGTTAAATTTCTCATTTGGGATTTTCTGCTCATATTCAATGGTATTTAACTGCTCACTGCCACTGAATATCATTCAGCACTAACTGATAAACTGGAAGCTGGATATTTTGTGGGTGGTCCAGGGTGGTGGAGTTGGCACTTAACCTCCTAAGATGAATCAAACCATATAAAATACAGTCCTATCTTTATCCAGTTTCACTTAGGTCATTAAGGGCTAGATTCACTAAGCAAACTGATCATGTACTAACCCCTTTGCAACCCAATTTTCCTCCGACCTGATTCACTAACCTCTGTGCCGATTCTGATCTGTGCATGTAAATGAGGGAAAACAGCATGCAAAGTAGGCAGGGACGGGATTCACTAAACAAATCTGGGACACTAACTGCTGGGGACCAGTCGCACACGTCCCTGCCGACTCTCTTGCCGCCCTGCTCTCTGCCCCGACTCTCCTGCTCTGAGCTCTGTCCCAACTCTCGTACCCCGACTCGAGCCCGTGGTTTTAACCCGCTTTAAACCCGCGGGTTAAAACCAAGGGCTCGCGAGTAAAAAACAAGCAAGGACATCAAACGCATGCGCAGACCATCTACAGGCAAAGTAGATGGTTTGCGGATGTGTCTGGATCACTGGAGAGCGATCTGTGAGGTCGGTGGGGAGCGTTCCTCCAATTGCCCCCCTTTGAATACAGGCCTGTTGGGAATCAGTTGGCCTGCGTCGGATCGGACACTGAGTGGACTGACTCTGCCTAAGTGCTGAATAGCGGATAGCTTGGCTGCACCAGTGGCTCAGATCTACCTTTTGGGGTGGGCTGACAGTTAACTAGGATGAGCCCTTCTAAGCTCTTCACTAGAGAATGACACGGTGACAAATTCATCACCGTTCCCGTCCCCGCGGATAACCTCGGGAAACCATCTTCATGTCATTCTTTAAGGAAAGAGGGAAGAATCAGAGTATGAATGGCCACAACCACTGACCCTCAAGCTTTGAGGTTGAAACAGACAGTACAGAATGACAGTCTCTGGTATCCAGAGCAGATATTGTGATGTCATAATGCCTCATTCCACCAATGCCTAAGAGCCAATCACATCAGTGATGTCACAATGGCTTCATTATCCTTGGCTCACATAAGAATCAGAGTATGAATGGCCACAACCACTGACCCGCAAGCTTTGCTTTGAAGAATGCTGGTGTAGAAGGACTGAGGTTGAAATAGACACTAGAAAATGACATGGGATTATTTCCCGCGGTTATCCGTGGGGACGGGAACGGTGATGAATTTTGTCACCGTGTCATTCTCTACTCCTCACCCTTAGGTTAGCATTTCCTTTGCCTTCCCAACCCCCCCTGCCTAAGGTTGGAAAATCTGGACCTCCTGGACCAGCCTCCAGGCCCGCCCAGTTCCACCATCCCTACCCTGTTAGGCTCCAGTCCTGCCCCCAATTCCGCTCTAGCTCCCCCCCCCCAACTGCCTGCTCTTGTCGGGTAGGGCATCCACGTATGTGTGAATGCAACATGACGTCACACTCACATGCGTGTGATGTCATCACATAGCATCCGTGCCTCCTGCCCGATGACGATTTCTTAGAAGCTTTTTAAAACCCAGACAAAGTGCTGGATTTTGAAAAGCCATCCAGACCCCCGTACATGCCCTGGGCAAGCCACTTAATCCCCCCATTGCCCCAGGTATATTAGATAGATTGTGAGCCTGCCAGGACAGACAGGGAAAAATGCTTGAATACCTGATTAAATTCATGTAAAGTGTTCTGAGTTCCCCTGGGAGAACGGTATAGAAAATTGAATAAAAAAAATAAAAAGACATGTCCTCAAAAGGAGGACATGTCCGGCGAAATCCGGGCGTCTGGTAACTCTACCCCTGCCCCCTCTCTGAATCTCTCAGTCCCTCCCTGGTATACCTCAGAGGCTAGAGAAACTGGGCCTCTTCTCCCTTGAAAAGAGGAGACTGAGAAGGGACATGATCGAAACATTCAAGGTACTGAAGGGAATAGACATAGTAGATAGAGACAGGTTGTTCACCCTCTCCAAGGTAGGGAGAACGAGAGGACACTCTCTAAAGTTGAAAGGGGATAGATTCCATACAAACGTAAGGAAGTTCTTCTTCACCCAGAGAGTGGTAGAAAACTGGAACGCTCTTCCGGAATCTGTTATAGGGGAAAACACCCTCCAGGGACTCAAGACAAAGTAGATAAAGACAGGTTGTTCACCCTCTCCAAGGTGGAGAGAACGAGAGGGCACTCTCTAAAGTTGAAAGGGGATAGATTCCGTACAAACGTAAGGAAGTTCTTCTTCACCCAGAGAGTGGTGAAAAACTGGAACGCTCTTCCGGAGTCTGTTGTAGGGGAAAACACCCTCCAGGGATTCAAGACAAAGTTCGACAAGTTCCTGCTGAACCAGAAAGTACGCAGGTAAGTCTAGACTCAGTTAGGACACTGGTATTTGACCTAAGGGCCGCCGCTTGAGTGGACTGCTGGGCATGATGGACCACTGGTCTGACCCAGTAGCAACAATTCTTATGTTCACTGCCTGTGCCGCTCCCTGCAGACTTCCCTCTTCCATGTCCCACCACTGAAGAAACAGGAAATGATGTCAGCAAGGGTGGGATGCAGCAGAAAGAAGCTGGTGAGGGCCAGCGCAGTTGCGCAAAGAGCAAAGATGAATCTCTGTGGCCGCTAATGAAGCACATTAGGGAGGGACAAGGGGATGTATAGAGGGGACAGACACCAGGCCACCAGAAGAGAAGAGGAAGAGGGGAATGAGGTACTGCCTGAGCCAAGAATTGCCACACAAATCCGGATACTCAATGGCCCAGCATTGAAAATCTGGAGATAACCCTAATAGCAGCAAAAAAAACCAAAAAACTGCCTGCTGGTGTCTGTATAATTACCCCCATATTATTTCTGTTTTCCAGTGAATTTGCTGTTCCTGTTATCATCAGGTCACACTTAAAGCTTCCAGTTCTGTTTTACAGAAGTGCATTTGCCTGCTTTCCTGAAAGGGGGGGGGGGGGGAGCTGTCTGCAAACTATCTTGTCTGTAGTCCATTCACCTATGCTATAGTTATTTAAATCAGTCTCTAAGAACATAAGAATAACCTTACTGGTTCAGACCAATGGTCCATCTAGCCCAGTATCCCATCTTCACAGCTGCCCTGCTCATAAATTTGAAAAAGAATTGAGAAGGGTGTGGATGCCACATGGGATGAGCCGTCAGTCAAGAAAGAACCAATGACTGGACTTAGATTTATCCACCCCAAGTCTCTCACACCCACCTACCACAGAGCTCAGACCTAAACTACGGTTCTGTGGCACTGTATTTCTCTGTTGGATCACGAGACAGAACCGCAACGTGAGATACTGCGGTTTGTGCCGTGACAGTATTAAGAAATGTTTTACTGTGACCAGCCCAGAAGCTAGAGCTGCAGCGTCGTTTGTACTTAAAAGAGCTTCATTTTCCCAGAAAGTCAATCCATAAATTCAGGAATTCTTTCTGAAAACTGTGTCTACATCATTCCCTCCTGTCCCTTACAGCAGAGGGCTCCCCAACAGACTGTGCAAGGAACGTGTAATTTATTTTAATTAGGGGGTGCAGGTGGGGATCTTTGCTCTGTTCCATGTGAATACTCTGAGGCCTGGCGTCCTCTTTGGCACATCACCAGGAACAGTGCTAAGACCCTGATTCCAAAGCATATTGCTTTTAATTTGTTATAATTTTATTTAGTTCAGACTTTCCTATGCCAATATATCATTGAAAGAAATGTAAGTTTAGCAAATCTGATATGCTTAGGCTGGAGAACAGTTCTAAAGCCTGACATACTGACTTGGAGGGACATTTTCAATAGGATATCTAAGTCTGAGGTTGGACGTTTTGGGTAAGATGTCCACAAACCCAGCAGAAATAAATGTGCACTTTATTGCATTAGCAGTTTGGAAATACTGGTAGCCCTGCTCCTGTACAGTGTTAATCCATGGCTAGCAGTGGGTACAGCTCTGTCAAGTTTTCTTTCAGTTTGAGCAGCTGCCATCACCCCCCCCCCCTCCAACACACACACACACACACACACACACACCACACACACACACACCACACACACCACACACACACACACCACACACACACACACACACACATGAAGTAATCAGGACCTATTTTTAAATGCATATGTAAAGCCTTTCCCTACAATAGAAAAAGGTTTAACATAATCCTTTCTTAGCCCACTCCCCACCCATCCGCAATTATTTTAATCCATTCCTGGACCTACTGAGGAGTTAAATGAAAAATAAATAATACAGCTGAGGACAGTCACTTGCTGGGTGCAGGTTGTAGCATCTCCCCAGGACAGTTCGAGGTAATTAACAAAATACCTGTGCACCAGCAGATAGTCAGCATTAAAACACAAAAGCACAGAAGGGCCATTCTAAGAAGCAAGTCCACAATAAACCGTGCCCTTTAATGGATCCTGAGTGCTTTATTTTACAAAGCACCCCCCTCCCCCCCCCCCCCCCCCCCCCCCCCCCCCCCCGAGAACATTAATGGACCTCATTCATCACCATTGGTGTCCCCTATTTCAAGCTTATTGCACACATTATAGTTTTCATAATATCTTAGTCTTTTAAAGACGGGCTCTGGAATACATCCTTTCATCACAGTGAATCACCCCTGCAGGATATGAATGAGTCGGGTGTTTATATACAGGTCTCTCATCCCGCAGTGGTGCTGAAGACATGTTCATAAGGATGGCATGCTCTGCTGGTGCCCCATACTTCACAAATGCAGACTGTATAAAAGGTACAGTGGTTGGTGGGTGGTACTGAGTCCTCTGCGGGCATCCCATGGTGGGGAAGTGTGCTGGCACATCCTTGTAGATGTTGAGATCTTCAGAAGCCCGGAGATGGCCCCCTGCCAAGCCTGGTGCAGCTGAGTTTGAACTGGAGCTCCAGATGCAGAAAGGTGCCTCAGTGTCAGTAACAGGCCGTGGCTCTGGGTGCTGGCTCTGGATGGGCAGAGGGCCACTCTGTGGCATTTCACCCACAGGATTTTGGCACCTACAACAGCAAAGGCCCAGGAGCGAGCCAGCCACAACAAAGGCCACAAATGCACTGGCAACTAGCAGGAAGGGCAAATACGTGGGCACTGGAAAGGAAACATGAAAGTGACAATTCAGTTGCCATCAGTGTTATCTACAAAAACAGTACAAGGTTGAGGCTGAGAGTGGCATTAGCAGTAGGGTTACCAGAGGACTGTCTAGATGCCTGGATGGATTTCCAAAACCCAGCAATTTGTCCGGGTTTTGGAAAGCCTGAGCTCAGGGCCACATCTAGGGGGGGGGGGGGGGACGACCTCTGAGCATGCGCGGATTCGATGTAAAGACGTTGCACACATGCATGCATACTCAAGGCCTTCCATATGCAGCTCTGAGTTCAGGGAAGATGACGAAGGTTTGTGTGGGGGCTTGACCGGGGGTGGGATGGGGAAGGGCTGAGGGTGGAACAGAGCGTGATGGGGTGAAAGGGAGTGAGGCCGCATGTTCTCTTTCTTAACTTTAAAAATCTGTTAACCCTAATTAGAAGGCCAATGTGTCAGGCAATTGAACCAATGTCATTTAATGCAGAAAGGATCTTTCACCAGCTCAGCACACATATATACCATAAGTATACACTTCCCCCTCCGTATTCGCGGGGAATAGGGGCAGAGCTGGTCTGCGAATATAAAAAAAACGCGAATAATATTCAGGCTGGTTCTGCCCCTAACCCCTGGCTATTTTAAGCCCTGAAAGCCCCCCCCGTTAAGCCTTACCTGGTGGTCTAGCGGGTTTTCAGGCAGGAGCGATCTTCCCACGCTCTTGCCCCGTGCAGATCGCTCACAGAAAATGGCTGCCTTTAGCTTCTGTAGTCTCACGAGCCATTTCCTGTGAGCGATCTGCACGGGGCAGGAGCATTGGAAGATTGCTCCTGCCCCGAAACCCCGCTAAACCACCAGGTAAGGCTTAAGGGGGGGGGGGGCTTAAAATAGCCTGAAAAAGGAAAATGCATTTTTTGTTTTAAAACCGTGAATAAGCGAATCTGTAGATACGGAATTCGCGAATACAGAGGGGGAAGTGTAATATTAAATCTTAGTATTATGCTTTTGAACGGGTACTGCAGGAAGCAGAGATCATTAATGAGATTCAGCCTGCGGAAGTGGCGTAGTGAGGGTAGGTGGTACCCCCTCATACCATCCTCTCTGCCCTCCGCTGTGTCAACGCCCCCCTCTCCTTTCTTGCCACACTTGTGCCCTCCCTTCCCATTCCCGTACCTCTTAAAATCTTTGCCAGCGCGAGCAGGTTCTCCAGCCTGCTGTTAGTACTGACTTTCCCTCTGATGTCACTTCCTGGCCCTGCAACCCGGAAGTGATTTCAGAGGGAGCCAGGCCGGCTCGAGCAGCAGGCTCGAGTAGTTTTTCATGCTGGCAAATATTTTAAAGAGGTACGGGGGGGGGGGGGGGAGGGGACAAAGAGGTGCCGGTGTCCCCCCCCCAAGACGTAGCCTGGGGCGGTCATAAGAACTTAAAAATTGCCGCCGCTGGGTCAGACCAGTGGTCCATTGTGCCCAGCAGTCCGCTCACGCGGCGGCCCTCTGGTCAAAGACCAGCGCCGAGACTAGCCCTACCTGCGCATGTTCTTGTTCAGCAGGAACTTGTCTAACTTTGTCTTGAATCCCTGGAGGGTGTTTTCCCCTATGACAGACTCCGGAAGACCGTTCCAGCTTTCTACCACTCTCTGGGTGAAGAACTTCCTTACATTTGTACGGAATCTATCCCCTTTCAACTTTAGAGTGCCCTCTCGTTCTCCCTACCTTGGAATCTGTCCCCTTCAGTACCTTGAATCTTTTGATCATGTCCCCTCTCAATCTCCTCTGTTCGAAGGAGGGAGGTCAGCCCCCTCCTTACTATGCCACTGGCTTGCAGCACTCAGCGTTTTACTGAATGCTGCAGGTGTTACACTGGGAGATTCAGTGTCAAGCCGTGTCCAGGCTCTATCATTCAATTTCCAGTTTTACGGAGATGGCAAATCCACGGCCAGTTAAGCGCGATATTCAGAGAGAGAAAACTGACTATTGATGCAGTTATCTTGGCCAATTAAGTGCTGACTGTACCCCCAGAACCCCCAAAACAGCTGGTTTAGAATTGGGTGCTAACTGGACATTTTCAGTGCCACTCACCAGTTAAGTTGGCCGGTTAGCAATTTAACTTGCCAGGAGCCGTTTCTTCTGGCCAGTTCTAATATCGATCCCTAAGTTTCAAAAATTTAAGTATCTACAGGTAGTAATGGGAATCAGCAGAGCTACTAGTAAAGGATTTCAGTCACATTTCCCCCCCAATCCCAGCTTACCTGTTGCATTTTTTGCGCTGGTTCGGTCCTCTGTGGCTACCAGATGCACGAGGTTCTCTTCGTAGCACAAGCCCTGGTCCAGCCTGGTTTCACTGCTAGAGCAGCAGTACCTAAGGTTGCAGGAGCCACAGCAAAATGTGGCTTCAGGGGCATCATATTTCTCAGGGCACTGAAAGCCTTCATGCCAGATTTGGCGACCATTAGCCCAGCGGTGGCAGTATTCTCCAGGACCATCCAGCTTCCCAGAGCCAGAGATGAGCACCCACAGGATGCAGGAGCCCAGTAGTAGAAACAGCAGTCCGGGGCTCACCATGATGGAGAAAACCAGGACTTCCAAGAGCCAAAATGCCCGAATCAAACCAACGTTGTGCTCTGAGGCTGGACTTTGCTCATTACAAGCCTGCACAGTTGCCTGGGGGTAGGAAGCCCTCCTGTTTCCTACTTTTGGATATCTTTTTCTGCTGAGCTCCCGTTGCCTGCCTTTCCTCTCTACTGGTCCAGTCTACTTAGGATAGTGAAGTTCTCTGAGGTGAATTGTCATCCTCAGGCTTTGGAAAACCTCCTGTGCTTTGCAGCCCCTCCCTGTTAAGAGGCTGGTGAAAGGATGACAAACTAGTCCCTATCCCTCCACTCCCCATTCTCACCCTATTGTGCCATGCAGTTGCTCTCCCCATCCAAGACCATCCCACAATTACCTCTAGAGGAGCAAAAGAAAAGCTGTTAACTCAGCTATTAGATAACTGACACATGACACAGAAAGGTCAAGAGCTCAGGGGCTAAAGAAAAAAAAAATTATGTGAGAAGAGATTTTCTAGGTTTCAATCATCACTGTGTACAATCTTAAACTAAACTAAACCTTAAGTTTATATACCACACCCTCTCCATAATTATAGAGCTCGGCACGGTTTACAAGAGCTTAATATAAGAAGGAATAGAAATAATGGGGTTGGAGGCTGAGTACGGTTCATAGACAAAACCGCGGAAGACAAAGGCACACGCTGACAACTGAGCGCAAGACGGAAGCGCGCGCCAAAGAAAAAGAGTGTTTTTAGGGGCTACGATGGGGGTTTTTGTTGGGGAACCCCTCCCCCACTTTACTTAATTCAGATCGCGGCGGCGTTGTGGGGGGTTTGGGGGGTTGTAACCGCCCTCATTATACTGGAAACTTAACTGTTTCCCTGTTTTTTAGGGGAAAAGTGAAGTTTTCAGTAAAATGTTGGGGGGTTACAACCCCCAAACCCCCACAACGCCCCCACAACGCGACACGATCTGTATAAAGTGTGGGGGGGAGAGTTCCACCCCACACACACCCCCGTTGGAGCCCTTTAAAACAGTCATTTTCTTTGGTGCGCGCCTCCACGTTGCGCTCAGTTGTCTGCACGCACCTTTGTCCTGGCGGTGCTTTTAACCTGACACCGGTTGAGTACAGGGGGGAAGAGAGCATTACATTTTTGTGAAAAGCCAAGTTTTCAGGTGCTTAATGGCTGAGGGATCACAATAACAGGGCAGGAATTGTATAAAAATTGCTCAAATTTTCAATTAAGCTTTAAAACTGTTACAGTACAGATATTATACTTTTATCCAGGACTAATATTTACTTAGGACCAGATTCTGAAAGTGGCTCCATAATTGGCAGGCGCCTGAAAAAACGGTGCCGGTCGCATGTCACTCAGATTACGATGTTTTCAGAATTGATGACTGCGTCGAAGGTAGGCATCAGAGATGTAGGCCCAGGTGCTACAGGCCTCCGTTTCTGGCACCTACGTTTGATGTAGACTCATGCTTAGTGGCACTGAATGTCAACCCTGCCCATAACCACCCCTCTTTTGACATCCAGCACCGCTAAGCATCTGTGTAGAAGTGATTCCAGTGCTATGTCTTGTAGCCACCTACTTTTTTTTTTTTTTCTTTTATAAGTTAGTCCCTTTTTCAACCCGGCTGCAGGATCCTCACAAGTTATTTCTTTAGGTGGGCCGTGGGCCGGGACCAGATTCTTCTAGCAGGCCGTAGCAAGCACTTCCACGCTTCCTTCACCCTTGAAGGACCTCAGACCACACCAGTAGTTATGAAAACTTCAATTTTATTGATTTTTCTCTCCAACAGAAAAGAGGAGCTTCTTTAACCATACTTTTGCTAACAAATATAACAACCTTCTAAAGTCTCTTTTGATAAGTCGGTAAAGTATTTGTACATCTCCTGTTGTTTAAGATCCTCCGTGCTGGTAGGAATCTGATCTATTGGTGGAGATAACCTAAAGCCAATCTCCCGCCCAAGGCAGGAACTTAAAACCCTCTGATGATGTCACACACAAAATAATGTGAATCCACCATTCAGAAAGCTTCCAGCTCTGCCTGGGGTCTTATGCACTGTACGTTTCTAGAAGGTCCTACTGACTGTGGGACCCGACATGGGCCACGTTTCAGTGAATATGCTTGCCTCAGGGGTCTAAACATAATACATAACACAATAACATTACATTAAAAATGTGCATAAAAAGTGATCATACATAAAACTGCATAAATAATGCACAAAACACACTAATAAAACATATACCCCCTCCCTCCCTTTTACAAAACTGTAGCGCCAGCTGCGGCAGTAACAGCTCTGACGCTCATAGGAATTCTACAAGTGTTAAGAGCTGTTACCGCTGCAAACAGCGATAAATACACTAGCGCAGTTTTGTTAAAAAAAAAAAAAAAAAGGGGGGGGGGGGAATTCCTATGAGCGTTGGAGCTGTTACTGCCATGGCCAGTGCTAAAAACCACGCTACGGTTCTGCAAAAGGGGGTGGGGGGAAGCGATTCTCTAGAGACAGTATAAAAGAGGATTTTGAACCTAAAAATATTTGTATTAGCCCTTTAAAAATAGGTGAATATATATGTAAATGAAACTGATCTGAAAAAGAAATGTTCTCCATAAAGTTAATCCTTTTTTGGATAGGACTCTTGCATTTCAAGCAAGTAAGCAGTCCTGGTGGGGTAATTGTATTGGGGGAGCTCTGCTGTCTTATGGTGCATTTCAAAAAGTAATTAAAAGTCAGCATTGTTTGATAAATTCATTTCCTAAATGTGGATATTACTGTTAAAAAAATTTGTCATTGAACATATTTAAGAAACTTGTTATATTTTAATTATTTGCCTGTCCAGCCTTCTTTTGTGTAAACCGCCTAGAAATTGTTTGATGATGGCGGTATAGAAGAATAAAGTTATGTTATAAAAAAGGGTCTCCCATTTTCCTTGTTTAATTTCTATATCACCTTTAATTTATAACATTTTATTGAAGAAATGCAATAAATACATAATATAATACAGTAAAATAGTCATTACATTTAAATTTACCATATTAAACTTTTAATAAATGTTTATCATTCCTTCAAAATAAATCTTTCAAATTACCTATTACATCTCTCAATATATTCCCTCAATTTCCGACCCCCCCTTGTTTTAATATTATTATAACATTATAATAAATGAATTAAACAGATTCTCTAGATCACCTTTAAAGTAGACTAAAAGAACTCCCAAGCAACCACACCACTTTATCCGCGAGGCAGGGAGGCCCCGCCCTTTCCACGCCACGCCACGCCACCAGACTCCGCCCCATTCTAACGCGACGTGCCAGCATGCCGCGCCCCCTCCGCCCGGAGGCACCGCTCCAGCGAGGGCGCAATAGCATCAGGCCCCACCCCTTTCCGCCGCCAGGTCACCTGGGTACGGCGCGAGCTCCTTGCAGGCCCCTCCCCCCAACCAATCGACGAGGCGGCTCCGCCCCGGCAGGAAACGACAGCGGTCTCCATGGTTACCGCTGCCCGATCTCGCGATGCTGGGCTCAGTGGGCGCGCCGGCCGCAGAGCGAGCATGGCAGGCGTGGCGCGCGGAACGGGCTTTGGGCGCTGAGTGGCCGCTCGGGCGCAGCGAGGAGGGACGGTGAGAATGGAGCACATCTCTACGCCCAAGGTAGGACGCTGCTGCTGAGCCCTAACAAGCTCGAGGGGGGAGGGAGAAGGGGGAGCGCGCGGCCGGGCCTGGCCGCTGCTGGCGAGGGGGCGGCTGGGAGTTTGGGTCTCGCGGCTTGCGCGGGAAGGATGCGGATGCGCGAGCCTGCCTGACGTTCTGGAACCATTGTGGTCACGTAGCGGGCGGGCTTTCTTCATCATTTCGTCACAGAGGAAGTCCGTTCTTAGACGCTCAGGTAGTCATTGATGCCAACCTAAGGAAATAGCGAACTTCGCCTCCTCAGACTCGGGAAACGGAAGTCACTCTTGGTTATGCTGTTGACAAACTTGTAACCTTAGAAAGGTATAGTTAATAAATCACAATAAAGTGTAACCTTCTCCATGATAATTCTACATGAACAAATCCACAACATTTCATCCATAGAAGTCACTCCAAATAGTATAAGGAGTAATTGTGCAAAATTACTTGTGTTAGATCTATGAGAATTAAAAAAATATCTCCACAAGTTCTATAAATAAAAAGTTAATAAATATAAAAATATTAATATAAAGTGCTTTTAAAGTGCTCAGACACCAACCAAAAAGTGCAGTTGTACCAATGAACGTACATGCGCTGGTTGTATTGAGGGACCATCATTGCACAGAAGTGTCCCTCATTCTGCCTTCCATTTCAATAAGTAACATAAATATACGAATATATATATAGTATATCAAAAATCACTTATCTGATGTATGTAAAGTGAAGCGAAGGCAGATCAAAACCACAACACAACGCTATGATCTCTTCAATACATTCTTAAATGCTCTTATTAAACCCCGTGTTCTTGTAGAAATGGCCTCCCTTCGACTCGAGTTTCGCAACGGCGGCGTCAGGAAGGGGGCACTACAAACGAAGTGAGGAAAAAATGTGCACCTTAAAAGTATATTAATATTTTTATATTTATTAACTGTTTATTGATAGAACTTGTGGAGATATTTTTTAATCCATAGACGTCAGCCAGCCAGATAATAGAAGAACTCTACTCTTCCTAGTTTCATTTAAGTCATTTTTCTGCCCTAAAAAGTTTGGCACCTTGTGCACTTGTCCTTTTCTCCCAGCATTGGTCCAACCCAGCTATACACCTTTTTTGAGCATTTGAGTAGTTTTATTCTTCTGAAGGTGCTTTTAGGGTTTTGCTCTTTGGACGCCTTTTACTAAGCTGTAGTAGGGCATTAACGCATGGAATAGTGCGTGCTAGATGCTAACGCCAGCATTGAGCTGCGTTAGTTCTAGTTGCATAGCGCGCACTAATCTGCATGCACTAAAAACGCTAGCACACCTTAGTAAAAGGAGCCCTTAGTGATGCCTCTGCTCCTTTTTCTTTTGGTAGTAAACTATAGTGTTCAATAACATCTGTATGGGTCAAGCAAACAACGGAGTAGTGACAACTCAGAGAGGAGGACTCTGATGCCAAAAAGAGGGTGGCTTTTTATAAATCTAAAAGTGGAATAAGGATGTGATATCGCATCAGGTTGTATCCTAATTTTAATTGTCATATATCTTTTGATATTAAAAAATAAGTAATGATAAAATACATTAGTTACAACATTTTTTGGGCTCTATGGTAGAGGTTTTTGTTATAATCTTTCATTCCTGAAATTTTATTTTGTGTGTGTGCATATAGGTGATAACCATATATGAATTCAGTGTGGGTTAGGTTGTTTTTTGTTTGTTTTGTAACAATTCATACGAGGTTTGACAATTAAGTTTGCAAACTCGCCTCGTTTGGCAGAACTGTACAAACAACTTGGTAAAGTTTCATAATCTTGGTATATCAGTGTCTCACAGCTGTGTTCTTGTCAACGTGTGGTGGTGGCTTGCTGAGTGACGTTCATTATTGTTGCGTGTCGACGTGTGGTGCTGGCGGCTTGCTGAATGACGACGTTCATTATTGTTGTGTGTCGACGTGTGGTGCTAGCGGCTTGCTGAATGACGACGTTCATTATTGTGTGTCGACGTGTGGTGCCGGCGACTTGCTGAGTGACGACTTTCATTATTGTTGCGTGTCGACATGCGCTGTCGTGAGAAAGTTGGCATTTGAATTACAGCAATGAACAAACATTACATTTTTTGCTAAACTTGGCAAGAGTGGCAGTGAAATCAGGGACATGTTAGTCCAAGTTTATGGGGATAATACCATGAAGAAAACAGCAGTGTACAAATGGATTAAATGTTTTTCTGAGCGGAGAGAAAGCTTCACTGATGAAGAAAGGTCAGGGCGGCCAGTAACGAGCAGAACTGATGAAAACATTGTAAAAATTTGTTGAATTGTGCACCAAAATAGTCATCCAGTTGACTGTGAGAAGCATAGCAGACAAAGTAAACATTGTTAGAGAAACAGGAAAATCTTAACTGAAAATCTTATCATGACATAAGGTGTGTGCAAAAATGGTCCCAAAGGAACTCACCATTGAACAAAAGCAAAGGTAAGTCAAAGTTTGCGAAGACCTTTTGGAGAGGCAAGACAATGTTTTGGACCATGTTATCACTGGTGATGAAACATGGGTGTACCAATACGACCCTGAAACAGAGCGTCAAAGTGCACAATGGAAGTCGGCCAATTCCCCACCATCAAAAAAGTTCTGCCAGTCCAAATCAAGAGTCAAAATGATGTTGCTAACCTTTTTTTGATATCAGAGAGATTGTTCATTATGAATTTGTTCCAACTGGACAAACAGTTAACCAAGTTACTATTTGTAAATGCTGAAAAGGCTGCGTGAAAAAGTTAGAAGAAAACGACCCAAACTTTTCGCCAACAACTCCATGGCTCTTGCATCAATCACCACAATGCACCAGCTCATACAGCACTGTCTGTGAGGGAGTTTTTAGCCAGATAATAAACACCTGTATTGGAACACCCTCCCTGCTAACCTGATCTGGCACCCAATGACTTTTTTTTCTTTAACCGAAGATAAAGGAAATATTAAAAGGAAGACATTTTAATGACATCAAGGGTAATATAATGACCGCTCTGGTTGGCATTCCAGAAAGAGTTCCAAAATTGCTTTGAAGGGTGGACTAGGCGCTGGCGTCGGTGCATAGCTTCTCAAGGGGTGTACTTCTGAGGTGACCGTAGTGATATTCAGCAGTGAGGTATGTAGCACTTTTCTAGGATGAGTTCACAAACTTAATTGTCAGACCTTGTATGTTTAGTTTTGACTTGATGAGGCAGGCTGTTTAGGTTAAAGTGACCTTGTTGGGTTGTCATTTCATATTCAATGTAGTCCTTGTTCTCCATTTGGATTGTTAAAAAGCTATCATTTATGGATCTCCTGTGGTGTTAGATTTCCTCTCTGGGTTGTCACTGCTCCTTTGTTCAGTTAACTGTAGACTTTTCCTCTTCCGTATGTCTGTGTTGGTCATTAGGGAAAAGGATTGTGACTGGTATACAGGCAGTCTCCGGGTTAAGAACAAGTTTAGTTTTTAAAGCCATTCTTAAGTTGAATTTGTATGTAACTTGGATCCTGTACAATAATACACAGTCTATAAAAACATTAAAGAAACGGTCCTCAAAATAAAGTACTGTTTGTTTGTTTATTCATTTATATCCCACCCTTACCCAGGGCGGGTTACAAACGTACATACAAAACAATAACATTACATCCACCATCGACAATACATACCCCCATAATACAAAATCACTATGCAAAACTCCCATTATATAAGAAATACAAACCATAAAATACAGAGGTGACCTGCACTTTATTTTCATCTCCTTATTATTAATAACCTTATCTTTCATCTGGCAGAAAAGATTCTGCTTCAACACCTTTTTAAAGTTTTGTATATTCTGCTGCCGTTAAATATACTCGGGAATCTTATTCCATTCTTTAGGCCCTATACAATGGAATATACTGTCTCTAGACACTGTCAGTTTCAGCTGCCTGACCGATGGAATTTGTAACTCCAATTGTTCTGCCGATCAGAGGGGACGTGGTGGAACCCATGGCAGAATGCTCTCGATGAGATGTTAGAGTGCCAGATTGTGCAAACACATTTAGCATTAGCTTAAAGTGAACCCTATCCATCATCCTCAACCAATACAAGCTCACATAGCACTCTGTCACATACTCACGTCTTCCCAGCATAAACAACGTTCTGACCACCGAAGTTTGGGCGGGTCTTTTCCAGATAAGCCCCGCCACTAATGCAAAAAGTGCACGGGCGAAAACTTAAGCCCTGCCACCACTAATGCAAAAAGTGCACGGGCGAAAACTTAAGCCACGCCACCTTATAAATTATTAAACTATTGAAGCCCTCCGAGGAAATTATTCACATGATTTGAATAATGACTCGGAGGGGTTCAAGGGGGGGCAAAGATCCGTTTGGGCTACCTGGAGGGCACCGCACCCCCAGGAGTATCAAATTACAGTAGTCAAGAACCGCAAGAACTGTCGCTTGTAGAACTAAACAGATGAACTGACAGGGCCTAAGTCCATTCATCAGACAAAGTTGAAAGAACACTTTCCATACTACTGCCTGTGCCTGCCCTTTTAATGTAAGCCCCAAGTCTACAAGAACACCCAAGTATTTCACCTCCTACACTACTGGCTCAGTCTCACCCAGCAAATCAAGAGAAACTGGCACATCTGGGCCAAACGACCTCCCAATACACATTGCCCTCATTTTCTAAATGCTTAACTTAAGCCTGCTGCAGACCATCCACATCTTAATTGCAGCTACAACTGACTGCATTCTCAAAACTGCCTCACTGAAATCTTTCTCTACTGGGAAAAAAACCTGAATATTGGCGACGTAAAGTCCAGGGTCACAAGGAGCAGTTTGGATTTGAACCCACAACCTCAGGGTACTTTTGTTTGTTCTCCATCCATCCTGTTCCTCTACATCACCACATCCAACATTTATCCCTCTCATCTCTCTACCCCATGTGTTTGTACCTCATGCCTGTCTCATCACCACGTCCAATATTTCTCTCTCCTTCCATATGCCCAACAAATCTCATCTTTCTTAATTTCTCCATGTTCATCATCTCTTTCCCTCTCACTCAGATACCCATGCCCAATAATTCTCCCTTTTTATTCCTTCCCCCACCCCAGCTTCTTTCCCTCGCTCCCTCCATTCTTTCATCCTATATCCCAAGTTCATGCTCCCCTCCCTTGTTCCCTCCATTCTTCCATCTTATGTCCCAAGTTCATGCTCCCCTCCCTTGCTCCCTCCATTCTTCCATCCTATGTCCCAAGTTCATGCTCCCCTCCATCGCTCCCTCCATTCTTCCATCCTATGTCCCAAGTTCATGCTTCCCTCCCTCACTCCCTCCATTCTTCCATCTTATGTCCCAAGTTCATGCTCCCCTCCCTCCATTCTTCCATCCTATGTCCCAAGTTCATGCACCCCTCCCTCGCTCCCTCCATTCTTCCATCCTATGTCCCAAGTTTGTTCTTATTCCCTTCCTTCTGTATTCCAACACGACCCTGCTCCCTTCCCGTGCCAATGCAACCCTGCTCCTCTGTCTCAACGTGCCCCTTGTTGTCCTTCCTGGCCTCTGTTCTGTATCCTAAATTTGTGCCTCCCTCCCGCCCGCAGGTGTTTACTTCCTCTGGATGGCTTCCTCTTCCCTGCCACACTTCTCTTCACAAAGCCGTGGCCATGGTTCCTACATGCAGTCTGTGGCTGACCTGGAAGCCTTCTCTCTGATGTCAGAGGGAAGGTATCTAGTTAGCTGCATGCAGGAGCCGCAGCTGGCAGCTTTGTGAAGAGAAGTGTGGCTGGGAGGAGGGAGCCGGCCAGAGGAACTAAACATGTGCGGGAGGGAGGCACAAATATGGGACGCAGAACAGAAGGAGGGAAGGAATGCAAGGTGCGCATTGGAACTCTGAAGGAAGGAGGAGGGTCGCATTGAGACAGGAAGTGAGGAAGAGGCCGCACATTGGCACAGGAAAGGAGAGGCAGAACCCTGGTTCATAAGTACGAGGTTCTTAACTTGGGGATTGTCTGTACTGCCTTTTTGTAGTTATATAACCACACTCAAAGCAGATTCCATATGGGTATTTCAAACATTTTCTCTATCTGTCTTGGTGAGCTCACAATCTATCTAATGTCATTAGAACCTTCAAAATAATCTATATATCTATACTTTATGTTCTTGTAACAGTTTTTCTTTTTTATAGTGTACATAAAATTGAAGCCTCACAATGATATGAGACTAGAAAGAGCATCTTGAAAGGAAACTAAATGTAAAAAAGAGCCTCTTTTATTTGAAGTTAATAATGGAACGCCTGTTTTGCTTTCAAAGTCTACAAAAGTTAACCATGATGTGTTTTATGTCAGGGTCAGAGTAGATTAAAAAAAAGTTGGTTTTGCTGCAGAAACCAATTCCTTGGCAAACTCAAAACAATTTGAATGGTTTAGTTTGAGTGTAATTGCTTATCCAGCAGGTTTTTCATTAATCATCATATCCAACTAAAGTACTGTAGGGTTTCTAGTCTTCATGCTGAGTAATTCTAGCAATGATCAACCCGAATAAGTACAGTATAACCCTGCTGCTCTCCTCATTCTATTCCTTTGCACTACTTGGGCTTTGACTTGATACTTGTAGAACAGGTAGAAAAATAATGCCCAGTTCAACCTAAGGCAGTAGTCAAAAATAAAACAAATCAGAATTATTACATTGGTAATCTTAACGATAACATCTAGTTATCTTTTTTGAAAAGCATGCATATGTCACATTGCATGGTTTTTGATCTTTAAACAAAATGAAATATTACATAGAAATATGGTGGCAGATAAAGGCCAAATGGCCAATCTAGTCTGCCCATCCGCAGTAACCAGGAAAATGAGTAAATTTAAATACCGTAACTTGGTTCCTTCAATAAATAAGGTAATCTACCACCATATCACAATATAAAAAAGCAATTGTCCCCTTAGTTTCTCAGTCAACCAGTTGATCAAAATAATTGATAAATAGATTCAGCTGATTGAAAGTCCTGTTGAATCTAACCATAAGAGTGAAGTTGCCACAAAGTTTCTACAAAAACAATGGCATGATCAACAATTTATTGTCATCTCTTCTGGGTTACAAAGCCATTCCTAATGCCCTGGAATTCCAATGAATCACAACGAGAGCCATCATCTCCAGATGGAGAAGACTTGGAACAGGGATGAATCTTTCTAGGAATGACCAGGCTGCCAGAATTACTCCAAGGGTGCATCCACAAAGCATCTGGGACATTAGAAAACATTCTAGAAGAAAAATCCAAAGAATTGCAGGCATTTGTAGCCTCGGTTAAGGTCTGCGGTCTTACTGTGGAGTCAAGAAAGGGAATAGGGCACATCAGTGCTAGTCATTCATTTGCAAAAAAAAAAAAATGCACCTGGATGATTCTATGGATTTTCTTGGCATCCCTCCCACAATCTGTCACTTAACACCTATCATATGACAAGGAGGACCACATCCTCATCTTGCCTTCTAGCAGCACGCCACATGGTTCAAATCAGTATTCAGGCCTAGGAGGAGTATGGGGGGGTTGATGTTCATCTGTTCACTTCCTCTCCTTGCTGCATGGGGGGGAGGGGGAGAGGTGATACAAGAGCCAATATTTTAATTAAGTTAGTTAGTTTCCTATCCCATCCTCCCCAAAGAGCTCAGGATGGGTTCCAGGTTAACATACATAATATACAGTTAACAGGTTACAATTTGTCATCATTACAGTACAAGTTTTACAACACATACTAGGGATCTAATACCAATATCCATAATATACAGTTTACAGGTAAAATCTGTCATAGTTACAGTGGAAGGTTCTTCAATACAAGTTTTTTGCATTAGCCTTCTCATGTGAGTAATTCTGTGGAAATTCTGCATTGTGCAGTGGTGCAGAATTCCCTAAGGGGTTTCATTTTAATACGAGCAAGCCTTGAGTGATATGTAAAGCCAAACACTTATTTGTACTGCCAGAGACAATCTGCAGCCCCAAGATGCATAGAAATAGGTTAAAAGGAAAGTTCTGGCTAGTTCTTCCTGTCCTTTTCAGCTTTAGTTCATTTGAAAATGGATCTTTACTTTGGCTTCATATACAGCTACCGTGTGTGTGTGGGTCACAGACTAAAAATCTCTCTAGAATACAGTATTTGAGTTTCCAAAGCTCAGTCAGATATGTTTGTTTAATTTAAAACTTGATATACTGCCTTTCAAATAAAATCAAAGTGGATCGGCCATCATGTTTCTAAGAAAGGAACTATAACAACTTCAGAATAGCTAAGGCAAAGAAAAGATTAAGAGAGAAAGAGACAACAGAAAAAAAGGACAGGCTAAATAATAAGTTGAAGCAAAGAAGAGAATCTGCTAGTCCTGGGTCGTGACCCCAGTTGGGAATTCCTGGATAAAAAGATGGGCCTTCACAAGGGCTTGAAATTTAGGATAGGACTGTTCTAAGCAAATATCAGAAGAGGAGAATTCCAATGGAGAAGCAAGCCAAATGACATGGACAGGAGATTGAGACGATGTCATGACATTGTAACTTTCTCCCCTGCCTGTCCAGCAGTCCTTATGTGCCTCAAATTAAAAGCTGAGTTTTAGGGCTCCTTTTACTAAGGTGTGCTAGCGTTTTTAGCGCACGCAGCAGATTAGCACGTGCTAACCCCGCGCTACGCGGCTAAAACTAACGCCAGCTCAATGCTGGTGTTAGCGTCTAGGGCGCGGGGCATTGTAGCGCACGCTATTCTATGCGTTAATGCCCTAACGCCGCTTAGTAAAAGGAGCCCTTAGTGCTGAACTCAGATTTCCTGTATGGTGGTCCAGCAAGATTTTGCTATTTTTCATTAACTACTTAGAAGTTAAAGTAAATAGGTTGCTCACAGTGTATTGAATGATCTTATTTGTCACCTGGTATTTATAACTATTCATTAGCACACACAGAGCATCCTGTTTACATGAACAGCTTTAAATATATTCAAATAACATTGTTTGCATAATGTTCAAAAGTAAAGTGAGGTTTGAAATTTACAGCTATAGAAAATGTGTGAAAACAGCAGAATGATTTGAAATCCAGACCATAGCTTTATGAAGGTTTCATTTCCTGACAAGAAGGATGGAACAATGCTTATGAGAAAAGACTAAAGGGATAAGGGCTCTTCAGGTTACTACTTCTACTATTAATTATTTTCTATAACGCTACCAGACGTAGAGAAGGGGGGAGGAGATATGACAGATCAGGGGCAAGCAGGCGGGCAACCTTAGACCTCAAGGGCCATAAGCCAGTCTGGTTTTCAGGATTTCCCAAAGTACATAAGAACATAAGAATTGCTGCTGCTGGGTCAGACCAGTGGTCCATCATGCCCAGCAGTCCGCTCCCGTGGCAACCCCTAGGTCAAAGACCTGTGCCCCAACCGAGACCAGCCCTACCTGTGTACGCTCCAGTTCAGCAGGAACTCGTATAACTTTGTCTTGAATCCCTGGAGGGTGTTTTCCCCTTTAACAGCCTCCGGAAGAGCGTTCCAGTTTTCTACCACTCTCTGGGTGAAGAAGAACTTCCTTACGTTTGTATGGAATCTATCCCCTTTTAACTTTAGAGAGTACCCTCTCGTTCTCTCTACCTTGGAGAGGGTGAACAACCTGTCTTTATCTACTAAGTCTATTTCC
This sequence comes from Geotrypetes seraphini, assembly GCF_902459505.1. NCBI lineage: Eukaryota > Metazoa > Chordata > Amphibia > Gymnophiona > Dermophiidae > Geotrypetes > Geotrypetes seraphini. The sequence continues at coordinate 12,729,086 of NC_047088.1, forward strand.
TTCATTATCTTGAACGTTTCAATCATGTCCCCTTTCAGTCTCCTCTTTTCAAGGGAGAAGAGGCTCAGTTTCTCTAATCTTTCGCTGTATGGCAACTCCTCCAGCCCCTTAACCATCTTAGTCACTCTTCTCTGGGCCCTTTCGAGTAGTACCATGTCCTCCTTCAAGTACGGTGACCAGTGCTGGACGCAGTACTCCAGGTGGGGTCGCACCATGGCCCAGTACAGAGGCATGATAACCTTCTCCGATCTTTTCGTGATCCCCTTCTTAATCATTCCAAGCATTCTGTTCACCTTTTTCGCTGCCGCTGCGCATTGGGCGGATGGCTTCATTGACTTGTCAACCAGTACTCCCAAATCTCTTTCCTGAGGGGGGTCTCTCCAAGTACTGCACCAGACATTCTGTATTTGTGTACAAGATTTTTGTTACCAACATGCATCACCTTACGAAGTAATATGTATGAGATCTAGTTATATGTACTGCCTCCATTGTATGCAATTAGATCTCATGCATATTCATTGGGGAAATCCTGGAAAACTAGGACTGTGTTTAACCCCCATTGTTTACCCATCCTACTTTGCTCAGATTACTTGATTACAGAATCTGGCCCTAAGTGCTGTTGCAAAGAAAGGAATCTAATGAGTGTGCAGTAAATGTCAAACAACAAAATCCAAAACAAACTGCAGGATTGATGTACTTGAGGCAGGAACTTTATTTTAGCCAATAAAACATTGTTTTGTAGTGGTCCACTTTGTTTAGAAACAAGGACCTGACCAGGGCTGTGGAGTCGGAGTCGAGGAGTCAGAGTCAGAGGAAATTTCGGGTACCTGGAGTCGGAGTCAGAAGTACAAAAAACTGAGGAGTCTGAGTCGGAACATTTATCTACCGACTCCATTTTTGAACTTGGCATACCAATCACCAGCGATTCTTTCAGCTATAGCACCCACTATATACACAGCACAAATGTTGCGAGCAGCTTCTGCGGCCTTAGAACCTTGATTAAAAGCAAAAAGAAGGTGGTGTCGAAAATGCTCATTTCTCTCAAATTGACATTCCATTTTAACGATCTGAAAATTAACCAGTGCTGTGGAGTCGGAGTCGAGGAGTCGGAGGAAATTTTGGGTACCTGGAATCTGAGTCGGAGTCTGAAGTACAAAAAACTGAGGAGTCGGAGTCGGAACATTTATCTACCGACTCCACAGCCCTGGACCTGACACGGTCTCTGTTTCGATTAACACATCTTCTTCAGAGGTCCTATTGTCAAATACGATGATGTTACTAATTGCAAAAGTGTAAGAACTGTATTATTAGATAAGGGTGTGAGTGAAGTTGAACTGAGGTGAACACAAAGTTTGAATTTATTGTGCAAGCTGCGGAAGATGTGTTAATCGAAACACTGACCACTACAAAACAACATTTTATTGACTAAAAGTTCCCGCATCAAGTACTGGTACATCAATCCTAAGTGCTGTTACACATATAGCTGCAAGTTTGTGCCAATAAACTCCAATGAGCTCCTAATTTAACAATTAAGCTACATGTGGAATCTGTGTGTGCAGTTTTGCTTTCTAAGCGTGAAAATGGGTGCACAAGATTATAGAATTAGGACAATGCTCCAAGTGAGGTCTGAGCAGTATTTTGCTGGTCATGCCATCGTGCAGCCTACCTTCCTTCTGGCTTTGCTCACCATCTTGTCATACCTGGTTTTCTACCTCTACTATATCTCAGAAAATTGCTGCTTCAACCCAGTTTGACATTTGTTGTTTGATTTAACAACATAAAGTAGTGGTGTGTTGTTGGGTTTTTGTTTTTTTTAAATATACCATGGAAGTGGCTGGAAACAGATAGGTATAATCTTGAATGTGTTGACTCCAAAGGCCTGTCGTTTTAAGACCTTTTTAGACAGGACTTTGGAGTATCAAGCTGGGAAGATGAACTCTTGGCTAAGTACGATGATTGTTCAATCTAATTCTTACTTCACATTTAGGAAATCATTAAAGACCTATTTATTTGACAAATAAGAATATTAATTTTGATATATTTAGATGAGGTGTTTTGTTTCTATTCTTATTATCATAGTATGCTTTAATTTTTTAATACTTTTTAATATTGTACTTGAATGTTTTAAACAATTGTATTAACTTTTATTATATAATTTTAGACCGTACATAGATAGTGTGTTCTATGAAACTATATCATGTGCTGAAATGTCTCGGTATTTTTCTGTTGTGAACCGCCCAGAACTACTGGTTGGGCGTATACAAGAAAATAAATTATTATATTATTATTATAAAACAAAAAGGTGATATCCAAACTAACTGCAGGTAAAAGTCAAAAGGAAAAACTACAGATGTGATGTACAACTAATCTTTATTCCAAAAGATTCAATGTAGCATTCCAAAAAAGTAAAATAAAAACAAATATAAAAAAGGATCCTCAGGTGTGAGTCCACTTCTTCCTCAGGGATCCGGAATGTGATGTGACTGACCAGAGAACCCGATGAATCAAATGAAGCCTGTAAGGCGTGTGAATCCTCTGATCCGGCAGATGCACTAAGTGCTGGCGGACATCGAAACTGCATCTGACGGATCAGAGGATTCACACGCCTTACAGGCTTCATCAGGTTCTCTGGGTAGTCACATCACATTCCGGACCCCTGAGGAAGGAGTGTTTTCCGAAACACGGACCGTGTCAGGTACACCTGAGGATCCTTTTTTATATTTGGTTTGATTTTATTTTTTTGAATGCTACATTGAATCTTTTGGAATAAAGATTAGTTTTATACCTTGTACATCACATCTGCAGTTTTTTCTTTAGACTTTAAGAACATAAGAAGTTGCCTCCACTGGGTCAGACCGAGGTCCATCTCGCCCAGCGGTCCGCTCCCGCGGCGGCCCATCAGGTCTGCGACCTGTGAAGTGGTTTCTGACTACTTTTATAACCTACCTCAAGTTCTATCTGTACCCCTCTATCCCTTTATCCTCCAGGAACCTATCCAAACCCTTCTTTAAGGTGTGCATAGTCTTCTTATCAGATGTGGTAGTAGAAGCCAAGAGACTTTTTTTCTTCTGCTCAAATAAATTCAGCTGCAGAACCTGTAATCTGAGTTTAATCCCTTGACTTGCAGATACAAAAGTGGAATGCAGAATACAGTATTTCTTGAGAATTATACATTTCTTTGGACTCTCTTTTTTGATTTGGTAGTTTCTCCTTCCTCCTCTGGAATTCCAACTCGAACAGAACCGGTTAATGTCATGAGCTTTTATATAAAGCTGGGTTCTTCCCCCACCCAACCCCAACTGCGAGCTTCTGGCAAAGGGCATACATGAGTCATTACAGAACCTGGCACATCTGCATTCTCAGCCAGCCACTAGATGTCCCTTTTGCAAGCTGGTTGGAACTTTTCCAGAGGGAGACTGAATGCTGCTTGTACAATATTATCAGTAAACTCTCAAGCAGCTTTAGACTTGGAAATTAATCAGTGGCCTTGCACACAGTAGGGTCATGAAGTCGGTGGATCAGCCCTAGATTTGCCTTACAGAAATGTGAGACTGTGATCCTTGGCCTTCCAGTGCTTTATAACATTTGTTTTGACATATACCGGTAATAGAAGTCCATGGCTCTTTGTGTTGGTAGCTGAACCTTAGGTTATGAGATTCTCATCCTGTTTTTCCAGCTCCACTTTCTGAACCTCTGAGTTCTGTTTTGGGAAAAAGTAGAAGTGTAAGAAACCATTTTAATTCTCCATAATCTACATTCAGTTCAGACTTGCTGTCGGCATTCCCAGGTCCCTTGGCTCCCTAATGTTTTTCTTGAGCAAGCCAACTTTTTTTGAGCAGCTTCTTATATTTTCCAATCTAGGAAAATAAAGGTGTACTTGGCTGCCATTAATTTAAAATGCCCCTTGTTCAGTCAGCTAGTAGGATGGAACATAATGCTATAGGGTGCTTTCTTTATCTATATATAGTGCATTAAATGTTTACAGGTGAATTAAAATAAATGACGACAGATAAGATCCAATTGTGTGGTCACCAGGAGTCAGCCTGACTCCAGGGCATATCTGAACCTCTAACTTTTAAAACAGGAGGATCAGAGAGTCGATGCAGCACAGAGTAGTGCACTATGGACAAAATAGTTCATAGTCTGCAAAGAAAAAAAGTGAAACAAATACAGATTCTGTAAAAACACATGCCATGTGCTGATGTCAGAAGGCTTGTCTATAGAAAAGGCTCAATTAGATGGCACACTTCTTTGATGGAAAACTAGATATGTAGTAGGCATGGACCTTTACACCTGCACTAGGAGTGGAGAAGTAGCCTAGTGTTTTGTGCAATGGCCTGAGAACTTGGTTTGATTTCCGCTGCCAGCTCCTTGTGACTCTCTGGCTTAATCCTCCATTGCCCCAGGTACAAAATAAGTACCTATATACATACAAGGGTGGCTTGAAAAATTTGATAAAAAAACAAATAAGCGGTCCAGAGGAAGGCTACTAAATTGGTCTGTGGTCTTTGTTATAAGGTGAATGGGGACAGACTTAAAGATCTCAATATGTATACTTTGGAGGAACGTGGGGGTTGAGAGAGAGAGAGATAAGAGACATTGAAATACCTACATGGTATAAAGGCACATGAGGCGAGTCTTTCATGTGAAAGGAAGCTCTGGAATGAGATGGCATAGGATGAAGTGAAGTCAGGAGTAATCTAAGGAAATATGGTTTTTCACAGAAAGGGTGGTAGATCGGTGGAACAGTCTCCCGGTAGAGGTAGCGGAGACAGACCTGTCTGAATTAAAGAAAGTGTGGGTCAGGCATGTCTGATGTTTTAGGGAGGGAAGGAGATAGGAGATAACAGATAACTGCTGTGAATGGGCAAACTGGTTGGGCCATTTGGCCTTTATCTGCTGCCTTGTTTCTTTGTTTTCTATGTAAACAACGGAGTCTCCATTGAGGGCTATACACATAGTTCAGCGAGTTTCAGTTTTTTTGTAAGCTATTTTTCCTATGATACGAGAGAACTGGAAGCTTGCTGGACTAAGTGTATAGATCTCGATAGAGACTACGTTGTTTAACTTGCTTTATTACCAAACTTTTCAAACCACCCTCTTAATATGTAAACCGCTTTGATTGTAGCCACAGAAAGATGGTCTATCAAATCCTATCCTCTTCACTAATACATGTCATGTACACACACAGATTATAATATTTTATAAACTGTGCATGTACTTATGTGCTCCACCCATGTTTCATCCCTGTGGGCATTCGCTGGCAAAATACACATCATTGTATCAATGCACATAGTCTTCATCTGGTTGGTATTATGTAAAGAGTCACTTATGCATTTATCTTAACACCATTAGAGCATAAGTGGTTAACACACCCCAAGTGACCATATATTTTACCACCTAGAGAAAATGTCCATACATTTAGTGGTTGCTTCTAAATCTATAAATCCACTTTCCATGGATTTTCAATGGTATTGTTTGGGCAGTGCCAGAGAAAATCCTTCCAATTGTCTTGGCCCTATCTGTTAGGGTTGAACGAAGGCAGAGTGACTAGAACGAGCAATATTAAGAAAAAAAAGCAGTTGTGAAGTAAACCCCTTAACTATACAAGAAAGTAACTTTATAGGAAGGCATGTATGTGCCTACTTTGCAAGACATTTATAAGCAGTAAAAGGGTCATGGATTTGATATGCTACCAAAGTGGCTCATATTATATGCAGGTATTTTCTCTGTCCCTAGTGGACTCTGTCGTATGTTTATCTGGGGCAATGTTGGGCTAAGTGACTATCCTGTGGTCACAAGGAACCACAGAGGATATAGTGTGATATCTGTACTTTCCTCACCTGTATGATTTGACAATCATCTGTAGACCTTCTCCAAGGTTATTCTTTTATGAACACCAGACAGAAGTATTTGTTGAGCATTTCTGCTTTTCCCTCACCACTTTCCACAAAGAGGCTCTTAGCACCTTTGATTCCACCTTTAATTCCATCTCTGATCTTCCTCCTCCCCACAATATACCTGAAAAATGTCTGCTCATCTCTCTTTATCTTTAATCACGTTTACTTCTATTCTTGATTTTGACATCCTGATTTCTTTTGGACTCTTAGATTTATGCCGTTTTGCGGTTTTTCTTCTGTGTTTTGTAAATGCTGCCTTTTTTTGCCTTGATATTTGCAGCAACTTCATTGGTGAACCATATAGGTTTCCTTCTCCTTTGGCTGTATTTCCTCTATTTACTTTTCCTTACATAAACATCAGCAGCCTTTTTATAGCCCCTTTCAATTTAGCTCATTCTTTGCACATCCCATATTTCTTCCAACCATGCCAGATTCTGTTTCCTTAGCATCTGCAGCACATGAATTCAGAGACTAGTGGGTTATGCCCATCTACCAGCAGGTGGAGAAAGAGAGCACCAAATTGAACTCTCTCATCTCCAGCAGGCAGATGGACGTATCTTCATAGGTTCCTGGTTTCTCTGCCTCTTGGATCCTGTTCTGGGTTTCCTAGTTCAATAAAGCTAAAGGTTGTCCTGACTGAGTGGTGCCAGTTTTAGGGGCTACACTTGGTTACCCCAGGTCCCTTCCCCATCCTAAACCCTCTATCTGTGCATATTTTCTCCTGTCCCACACTTTTAAAAAACCCAAAATATATATATATATATATATATATATATATATATATATATATATATACAGTGGTACCTTGGTTTACGAGCATAATTTGTTCCAGAAGCATGCTCGTAAGCCAAAGCACTCGTATATCAAAGCAAAGTTCCCCATTGGCCACAATGTAAACTCAAACAATTTGTTCCACAACCAAGGTTTGCTATGGTGGCCCAGGGGTGGGTACCTGCCTGTGGGTGCTGTAGTGCTTTCAGCGTGTTGGCTTCCTACCCTGGGGGTCCCCGTGCAGCTACCCTCCCGCTTTGGCCGATGCCTCTACCGTCCGTCAGTGCCTCCCGGCTCCCGATCCAAGCTGGCCGCCATCCTGTGCGAGCATGCGCACATCCGCTCCTCTCCTGAGCCAAGCCAGCTAGTGCCTCCCGGCTCCCGATCCAAGCCCCCGCACAGGATGGCGGCTGGCTTGGATCGGAAGCCGGGAGGCGCTGACGGACAGCAGAGGCATCGGCCGAAGTGGGAGGGCAGCCGCACGGGGACCCCGAGGAATGGAAGCCACCACGCTGAAAGCGCTGCAGCACCCACAGGCAGGTACCCACCATTGCTGAGAGCTCGTTTATCGGGACGGTGCTCGGTTTGCGAGACAAAAGTTTGCCGAGTGTTTTGCTCGTCTTGTAAAAGACTCGCAAACTGCATCACTCACAAACTGAGGTTCCTGTGTGTGTGAGGCTGGTTTTGTTTTGTTTCGCTCTCTCTCTCTCGAATCCCTTTTCTGCTTGGTTACAGAAGTCTCTGAGTGTGCTTTTAAATTTCTTAATTGAGTTGAGTGCATCGCAACTTTTTTTCTTTTGGTGGCATATGAAATGGTAAAATGTTGCTTTTGCGATGGTGAGTGATGAGCAGTGTCAGGGCAGTGTCTGGGGTGGGAGTCTTTGGGCTACTTTGCTGTAGAGGATGTTTTCTACGAGGACAGACAGTTGATTTCCCATGCAAGGGAGGGGCAGCCACATTCTCCCAGTCCCCCAATTCAGTGGACTTCAGCCGCTAACTTCAGGTTAAATATACAGTATATTAAGCCTCTTCATTAGTTCAAATAACAATCTCTCTTTCTCTATTACAAATATCCTTTCAGAAAAAGAATATGTATATTTACCAATCACACAGCAAGTATACTTCAGTGTCATGTCAGCATCACATGACCGGACATTTCCCCCAACACTGTTCATTACTTACCACAGCTAGAGCAACATTTTATCGTTTCATCCGCTGTATGATGCCACCAAAAGAAAAAAGCTGTGATGCACTCAACTCAATTAAGAAATTTAAAGGCATACTCGGAGACTTCTGTAAACCAGCAGAAAAGGGATTCTAGAGAGAAAAAAACACAACCAACCTCAAGAGAAACCCTCTTTCCCATTAGTGAACTCCGCTCCCTCTATCTCCGTCATCCACTCTATCTCAGCATTAAGATCACTAGGGCAGTGTTTTTCAACCTTTTTACACCTATGGACTGGCAGAAATAAGAGAATTATTCTGTGAACCGGCATTGGTCCATGTGGCGGTTGAAGAACACTGTTTTGGGCCCGATGCACATGTTGGTCCTGTGGACCGGCAGGAAATTTCTGTGGACCAGCACTGGTCCATGTGGTGGTTGAAGAACACTGCACTAGGGGACTCGGAATTCAAAGTATACTTTTATATCCATTGCTGTTTTCTGTAATTCAACCATCTTTCACTGTTACCACCAATTTTAATGCAATCAATAATACGCCATCTAACATCCACCATACAATGATTCTTTTCAAGCCAATGTGCCACTATAGGAGTCTGAGTATTCTTAGTAGTAATTCAAGATTTATGTTCTGTCAGCCTCAGCTTAATCAGATGGCTACTTCTTCTCTCATATACCAAATTACATGGGCATATAATAACATATAGTACTCGTTCACTAGTATTTTTGAAAGAGTAAACAAGTGATTCACACCTACCCTTTCCACTCCACTCATTATTTTATAGACCTCGATCACATCACCCTTGAGCTGTCTCTTCTCCAAGCTGAAGAGCCCTAGCCACTTTAACCTTTCCTCAAAGGGAAGTCGTCCCATCCCATTTATTATTTTTGTTGCCCTTCTCTGTACCTTTTCTAATTTCACTATATCTTTTTTGAGATACGTTGACCAGAACTGCATATGGTATTCGAGGTGCGGCCATACCATAGAGCAGTGGTCTTGAAACTCGTGGCCCAGAGGCCACATACGGCCTACCAGATACTATTTTGAGGCCCTCGGTATGTTTAATCACAAAAGTAAAATAAAAGAGTTTCTTGATCGTATGTCTCTTTAGCCATAAATTACAATATTATTATTAAGACTTAGCCAAAAGGAAAGATTTATAAACTATAAAGAGTTTTACCTCATGCAAAATTGTCATTTCTTTAATAAGACATTAACTTTTTTCTGAGACCCTCCAAGTACCTACAAATCCAAAATGTGGCCCTGCAAAGGGTTTGAGTTTGAGACCACTGGCATAGAGCGATACAAGGGCATTATAACATTTTCATCTTTGTTTTCCATTCCTTTCCTGATAATTCCTAATGTTCTGTTTGCTTTCTTAGCTGCCACCACCGCACATTGAGTTGAGGATTTCAACGTATCCTCAACGATGAACCTAGATCTTTTTCCGGGGCAGTACCTCCTCCCTGTACATTGCAACTCTATCCATACTGTATCCCCATAATGTCTACATTGAGTGCATTTCACTGTGAGCAATCTTGTCAGCATGTATTTGGCTGTGCAATTCTGTAACATGCATTTTCCATATAAAACATGCTTTACATATGGAAAATGCTTGATAAAAATCATTTCCGTAAGGTTAAAGTTTATCTTAGAAAATTGAAAATTGAAGCAGTTTGTGGGTTTAAAAAAAAAAAGTCCAGCAGATGTTGAAGCAATGTGAGTAGTTAAAAATTACTCCTGTAATTTATGTTAGTCTTTCTCAGACAATAAAAGATGGAGGAACTGGAGTAAATAAACCACTAATTTTGCACTAATTAACCTCCAGTAATGAATGCTAGGCAAAATGCTATAAATCTTGGTACTTTAAAGCAACAGCATTAGGGGGTGGGGGAAGAAAACCCTCAGAAGCTATGAGGAAATTCCTCTTATGTAGTTGTGAAGAAAAGAGCTTATTTCACTAGCTCCTCTTCATACATCAGTCATAGGCAAAAAACAAACAGATCCTTTTTTCATACATTTTTATTTGATTTCAGCACTTTGCATTTTTAGTAGTCTACTACAGTTCTGTTTATTCTCGAGCGTGAATAGAAAATGTAACAAAGTAAGTGCCAATAGCTCTGTATCTTTTTATGTTTTAGGTTGAGAATGTGAAGGTTTTGGACCGATATACAAGCAAGAAGCCAGCCATTGGGACCTTATATTTGACTGCAACACATTTGATCTATGTAGATACCTCTGCCGAAGTCAGAAAGGAGACGTGGGTAAGCTCCACAGATTCAGGGCTTTTTTCCCCCCATTTCTTCAATAAGAAATAGATGTAAACTGTTACCTAGAGCAGGGATTGCCAAACCATGAACTGCAGGGCCAGGATCTATAATAGTGAGGAAGGGGTAGTGGAGGACATAGATAGGCGCAGACTAGGTAGATCGGGCCTACACAGAGTGGTCGCCTTGTTGGGCTGATCGGATGGACCATGACAGTCTTTTTCTCTGCCTTCATTTTTCTATATTAAAACTAGATCATGAGGTCATTTTTCCTGGACCCCTTGCATTGATAAAATTATTCCACCTCTGGCCTGCCCATGTTGATGTTCTTTGTTTACCCTGGCAACATTGTGATTGAAAGCCAAAAATGTTTCTTTCTGCTGAGACCTAAGTCCATCATTAATGATGGACATGTTGAGCTTTTAATGATATTTAAACACCAGTCCCCCCCATACATGCAAAACCATTTATTATTAGGTGGTTCAATCTAAATTTTTTATTCCAAGCTATCAGAACCATAAGGTTCTTCTCGAATCAGCCTTTATCATGGAAGAACCTTATGATCCTGATAGCTTGGCAAAGTGGAACAGCCGTCTGAAAATGCATAATAAATTTACAGCCTCTTTTACAAAGCCGTGCTAGCAGCAGCCGTGCGGCAACAGCCCCGAAGCCCTTTAACTCTCTATGGGCTTCGGGGCTGCTAGCGCGGCTTTATAAAAGAGGCCGTTTGTTTGAAAAACCTAATAATAAATGGTTTTGCATGTATGGAGGGATTGGTGTTTAAAATATATTGATAGGGGTTATGTGCACCAGTTATAGTGAAGTCTTAATTCAGTTTTGGTGAGCTTTTAATGATGACATACTCGAGGAGGAGTGTTGACAGCTGACTGAGAGAGAACTGTCCACTTAAACTGCAGCATCAGAAAATGCCAGTCGGGGAAATGTTAAAAAGCTTGGGGGAAGAGGAACAATGGAAGTGAAAGAAAGCTTCAGCGTAAGTGAGCAAAAGAAGGAAGAGACAGAGGGAAGGCCCATCCATACCTCTATGGTCTACCACCCTCAAATGTGCATATTCCTGCAACCCCCCTCCCCCTAAGGCAGGGGTGTCAAACTCAATTACATAGGGGGCCGAAATCTGGGGCATGGGCTGGGTCGCGAGCCAAATTTTTTATTGGGATACTTAGGGGTCCTTTTATTGAGCTACGCTAACCGATTTAGCGCGCGCTAAATGTGCAACTTAATAAAAGGACCCCTTAGTCTTGGTAGAAGTGGGGGTTGCGGCCTCTCCAGCCCTGCGCCAGCTCTGTGATGTAGACAAAATGGATGGATGGAAGAGAAGTGGAATGAGCCAACGTGCATGACTGACATAGTTTGTGGGAAGTTTGTATCTCTGGAAATCTTTTGAACAAAGGAAAGGGAGGACCACCTGTGGAGCTGATCTTTTGTTTGTGAGAAACAGTTGGGCCTTACTTTTGGGAATGAGGGATTGGGGGAGCGCTCTGGCCTCTTGTGCGACCCTCGGCCTTGCAGAGGTCTGGCGGGCACGGCCCCGGTCGTCCTTCCTATACAGAACCATGGTGAGACCTCATTTGGAATACTGTGTGCAATTCTGGAGGCCACACTACCGAAAAGATGTGCTGAGAGTAGAGTCGGTGCAACGGATGGCCACCAGGATGGTCTCGGGGCTCAAGGATCTATCGTACGAGGAAAGGCTGAAAAATTTGCGGCTGTACTCACTTGAGGAACGTAGGGAGAGAGGAGACATGATCGAGATGTTTTAAGTATATTACCGGCTGTATCGAGATGGAAGAAGAGATTCTCTTTCTCAAGGGACCCTCGGCCACAAAAGGGCATCCGCTCAAACTCAGGGGCGGGAAATTTCATAGCGACACCAGGAAATATTTCTTCACCGAGAGAGTGGTTGATCCTTGGAACGAGCTCCCGGTGCAGGTGATTGAGGCAAACAACGTGCAAGAATTTAAGAGCAAATAGGATGCCCATGTGGGATCCCTTAGAGGGTTAAGCCAAGGGAACCTGTCACCAGGAGTGGGATCCCTAGGATAGTAGACTTGGGGGTGGGTCAGTAGAGTGGGCAGACCTGATGGGCTATGGCCCTTATCTGCCGTCATCTTCTATGTTTCTATGTTATCCTGCAAGGCAGCCATCTTGCTTCCTTCTGCTCCTCTGCGAGAGCAGCCTAGCCTCCGCATCAGTGTTCATGGGGCACTTTGATGACTTTTCTCATCACTTGTTGGGGCCCGGGCGTGGCTCTTGCTGGCTTTCCATGGCATGCGTGAGTGGCATGTGGGCCAGCCCTCTAAACACCGCGCGCCGATGGTGGGCTCTGCCTGATTGCTCTGCTTTTGTAGATCACTTCTCAGCCCACCATTGTGAAGCGCTCATGTCTTCAGGTGCCTCGCGCATGTTCCCATGCTTCTTGGCTGGTCTTCTGAAACAGCCGAGTGCTTTGGAGGGTGGCAGTTGCAGCCTTGCACACCGGCACCTCTCCTGCATTGGGAGGCGGAGGTCGCGGTCTGTTGCTCACCCTGTTGCCACTGGCAATGTCGGGACAGTGGGCTGTAGTTCCGCCGCTCGGCGCTTGTGCCTGTCTACCGGCGGGCCAGCTTGACTGGGGTTTTGTGGTCATCTGGTGGGCCAGATTTTGACATGTCTGCCCTAAGAGATCCCACGTGCCTGTCCCTTGCTTTCTTAAGTTCAAATACAGTCCTTGTTTCAACTACCGTCCTCTGCTGGCTCAGTTGATGAGCTGACAGGGGAAGCCCCAAACAGCTGAGCTCGGGGGAAGCCCTGAAGCCAGCCAGCTCAGCTGTTAGGGGCTCCTCCTGCCACAATCAGCTTAGCTGGTAGGGAGAGCAGTAGCGGTAGACAAAAGAAAACATGTTAAATTTTAACAGGAGGGATGAGAGGAGGAGCTGTGCCTAGTGATTGTGTTTCTAAGTAGGCACCAGGCATGGTTCTCCCCTTTTTACCGGGGCTGATCTGAACGAATAATGTGCATATAATATGCATACTATTCATGCAGAGCATCACTCAGAAACCATTCCCGCCACAGTATTTTTTACTGTGGTGTCGAAGTGTTGTGCATCGGGATCATAGTAACTACCATTAGCAGTTTTGTTAACCTATGGCTGCTGACTGTGGAGGGATGTTTTGATCAGGGAAGTGAACTGGTTGTGCTAAACTGTTTCTAGTGTATATTAATGGACCTAAGTTCCCCAGGGGATAGTTAAAAACTTTTTTTTTTTTTTTAACAGTGAATATCTTTGGAATAAAACTCAAATTGGCTCAAATTTTCAAAGCTGCCAAGGCACATACATTAAACAGAATACCATGCCCACTCCTATAGTTTAGCCGATTCTAATGTGCCTGGATGAAGTCATGTCATTTCTGTGTAATTAAAATGAATTTTGAAACAAAGCTGCTACTACTACTATTAATTATTTCTATAGCGCTACCAGACGCACGCAGCGCTGCACAGAGTTACAAAGAGTAAGAAAACAGATCCTGCTTGAAAGAGCTTACACTCTAAACAGACAAGACAGACAAACAAGATGTCATGGATACAGTTAAGGGGAAAGGTTAATCTCTGGCTGGGTTGGAGGGCAGAGGGGGAGTACAGGACAATCAAGCCATTGTGACATCACTGATGAGGTTGATTCTTATTGGTCGAATGAGGCATTATGACATCACAATCTCAGCTCTGACTGAAACTCTTCACACTACTACTATGAATTATTTCTATAGCGCTACCAGATACACGCAGCACTGTACAGAGTCACAAAGAAGACTGTAAGCTCTTTGAGCAGGGACGGCCAAGACAGACAAACAGGATGTCATGGATACAGTTAAGGGGAAGGGTTAATTTGCTGGCTGGGTTGGAGGGCAGAGGAGTAGGGTTAAGGATTGAAAGCTATATCAGAAAGGTGGGTTTTCAGTCTGCTTTTAAACAAGTGAAGGGACTTGACAGACAAACTTGGGTAATTTATTCCAGGCATAGGGGGCAGCTAGATTAAAGGAACAAAGTCTGGAATTGGCAGTGGAGGACACAGGGTACAGCTAAGAGCAGCTTATCTGAGGAACAGAGTTCTCTGGGAAGTGTATAAGGAGAGAGACGTGAGGAGAGATATTGAGGGGCAGCAGAATGAACATACTTGTAGGTCAGCAATAAGATCTTGAACTATATACGATGGCAGATAGGGAGTCAGTGAAGTGACTTAACCTTTTCCTATCATGTGTCCCGGATGACGGGACATTCCAAAAATGTCGTTGCCATCGTGGATAAACAGTCTGTATGGACTAATAAAGAGCCAGGAACACAAAATATTTGAATTTACAGACTTATGACTTATTTACATGATGTTTATAATAGCCCTAAATGATAACGGTGAATAATACAAAACTTTGCTAAAATAATTACGATTGGAACCAGCGTAATGTAAAATTTATTATCCCAGGACAAGCAGGCAGCATATTCCCACATATGGGTGACGTCACCGACGGAGCCCCGCAGCGGACAGCCTCGAAAGCAAACTTGCTTGAAGATCTCGAACTTTCGAGTACTGCACCGCGCCTGCGCGCGTGCCTTCCCGCCCGAACTAGGGGGCGCATCTCCTGAGAGGATCCTCAGTTTGTTTATTTCCGCGGAGACAAGAAGACACGTTTTCTTTCTCTGCAGCATTGCCTTCTCATCACCGCGGCTGTTTCTTTTAATTTAAAGTCGGTCGCTGTGTTAATTTTATCTTTCTTCTTTTCTTTTTCGAATAAAAAAAAAAAAAAAAAAAAAGTATATTCTTTTTTTCTTTTAAGTTCGGCCGTCGAGCTTTGGGCCTAGGCCTAGGCTCCTTCGTTCGACACGGACTTTGTTTTTTCCATGTCCCGGCCTCTTACCGGGTTTAAACGTTGTCGACAGTGTAATCGGGTGATTTCGGTCACCGATCCCCACTGCCGCTGTTTACAGTGCCTGGGTTCCTCTCATTCCCCAGAAGATTGTCATCGCTGCTTTACCCTCACTCCACGAGCTTTTCGGCGGCGTTGTGCTCAATTTTTTCAACTTTTCGGTATGGAGCAATCTTCGGAGCCGGCCTCGACCGTGGCGGCTGCACCGGTCTCGAAGGCCTCGACTCCGACGACCTCGACACCTGTGGTCTCGAAGGCCTCGACCCAGACTCCGGCTGGAGTTTCGGTCTCGAAGGCCTCGACCTCTTCTACTTCGGTTGCCTCGAAGACGACGTCTTCAACGAAGCCTTCTACTGGGGGTAAGTCTCCGAGTTCCCTTTCAGGTGCCGTATCCAAGAAGCCACCAGAGTCCTCGGCGCGACCACTTTCAAAGCGTACCTCCAAGATAAGGGAATACTCACCTTCGAGGTCGCCCTCTTCGGAGCGTACTGCTGCACATACGAGGTCAGAATCTTCTGTCTCGGTGCCGATGCTGGAAGACATGTTAAAGTCTATCCTCACCACTCAGATTAATTCTTTGGTGGCTCAACTGGTCCCGTCCTCGACCTTGCCTCGGGCTGACCAGCCTGTTACTCAACCGGAGCTTCCAGTCTCCCGAAGCCGATCCCGGACACCGAAAAACATTTCTTCATCGGAGTCGTCTCCGGGCTCTCCTCCTCCAAAGCATCGATCGAAGCATTCGAGACATGTTGCCTCCAAGCTTCGGAGGGAGTCTTCGCCGTTGGATACCGAGGCTTCTTTGTCTCGTTCTTCGAAGACGAAGCAGGGATCTCGACATCGAGCCTCCACTCGAAGCCCTTCTCGATCCAGAACCCCATCGAAGCCAGTCCGTCGAGACAGTTCTCCACACACCTCGACTCATTCGGTACCACGTACACCGGGTACTTCTCCATCCAGAAGTCTGAAGAGGAAACATTCTCTTACTCCACTTCACAGTACAGCTTCTTCTCCTACTATGCGTATGGAATCGGACATTTCCACATACTCTAGAGAAAATTCTCCATCCTACTCAGTACAACATAAATCTCGCAGTGGCTCTCCTGAAGAATCATCTGACCCAAAATCAGTTTCTTTTGCCAAATTTATTTTTGATATGGGCCAAGCTCTTAAGCTAGACCTTCATTCAGACTCTAAATATACTCCTGAGTACCTGGCGGATATGGAGCTTCCCCATCCTCCTAAAGAGTCACTCAGATTGCCTATGACTCCTGTCCTCCAGCAGACCTTCACTCGCAATATGGAGACTCCTTATTCTATCACTGCCATCCCATCTAAATTGGAGTCTCGTTACAGAACGGTTCCATCTAAAGGATATGAAAAGTCTCAACTTTCTCATCAATCTCTAGTGGTAGAGTCATCATTAAAGAAAGCACATCCATCCAAAATTTATGCTTCAGTTCCTCCTGGTAGGGAAGGCCGTACCATGGATAAATTTGGTCGACGTTTATACCAGAATTCTATGATGGCAAATAGAGTTTTAAATTATAATTACATTTTTACGTCCTATTTCAATCATTTTTTAAAGATTTTGTCTTCCTTTTACCCGGATATCTCTACCAATCGTCTATCAGAATTTAAAAATATCCTTAAGACTCTTTCTCAGTTGAGACTATTCATGCTACAAGCTTCCTATGATGCCTTTGAACTCTCGTCTAGAGTCTCGGCATTTGCAGTAGCAATGCGTAGATTAGCATGGTTACGGATAGTGGACATGGATCCTAACCTCCAGGATAGATTGGCTAATCTTCCTTGTCAAGGAAATGAATTATTTGATGACTCTATTGAGGCAGCTACAAAGCGTCTTTCAGAACATGAGCGCTCTTTTGCTTCCCTCATCCGTCCAAAACCTAAACCTGTACCAACTAGAGGTTTTAAACAAACTCCACGTCGCTATCCACAGAAAACAACTCCTGCTTTTTCTAGACCTCCTGCTCGTCGGCCTCCTCCACAACAACGACAACAGAAGTCACAGACCCCTGCTAACACTAAGCCTGCTCAGTCTTTTTGACAATCTCAACTTGAGCATTCAAATTTCTCTGTTTCCAAATTCTCCCCTCCCCATAGGGGGTCGCCTGTCCAATTTTTATCATCAATGGGAGCTCATAACATCAGATCTCTGGGTACTTACCATTATCAGAGAGGGATACTCTCTTCGACTCCTTCAGGTGCCTCCAGATCGCCATCCAAGAGAGTGTCTTTCAAATCAGTCGCATCTTCCTCTTCTTCTTCAAGAAGCTCGGGCTCTTCTTCTCCTGCGAGCAGTGGAGGAAGTTCCTCTCTCCCAAAGGAACTCGGGATTCTACTCCCGTTATTTTCTAGTTCCCAAAAAGACGGGGGATTTGCGACCGATTTTGGATCTCAGAGCTCTCAACAAATTTCTAGTCAAAGAGAAATTTCGAATGCTCACTCTGCCAACGCTATATTCCTTGATGGATCAAGGGGATTGGATGTGCTCCCTCGATCTCAAAGAGGCCTATACTCATATCCCCATTCATCCAGCTTTTCGCAAGTACCTCAGATTCCAAGTAGGAAATCTTCATCTTCAGTACAGAGTTCTCCCCTTCGGACTGGCTTCTTCCCCCAGAGTTTTCACAAAATGCCTTGTGGTTGTAGCTGCAGCTCTTCGCAACCAGGGTCTCCAAGTATTTCCATACCTAGACGACTGGCTCATCAAGGCTCCCTCTCTTTCAGGGGTTATTGTAGCGACCCAACAGACTATTCTCTTTCTTCAAAGTCTGGGATTTCACATCAATTTTCCCAAATCTCAACTAATTCCTTCTCAGTCTCTCCAGTTCATAGGAGCGACTCTGGACACTATCAATCTGAGAGCATACCTTCCTCAACCACGTCAGGATGCACTCCTTCAGATTTCTCAACAATTCTTCCAACTTTCCACTATTCCAGCAAGGAAAATGATGGTTCTGCTCGGTCACATGGCCTCTACAGTTCATGTGGTTCCTTTTGCCAGGCTTCATCTTCACATTCCTCAATGGACACTGGCATCTCAATGGCAACAATCAGTGGATCCACCAACTCGACTAATTTCCATCACTCCTTCATTAAAAAAGTCTCTCCGTTGGTGGATGCTCTCTTTGAATCTTTCAAGAGGTTTACTGTTTTACCCTCTTCCTCATCAGAAGGTTCTCACAACCGACTCGTCAATGTATGCATGGGGAGCCCATGTGGACGGTCTTTGCACTCAAGGGCTCTGGACCCAAGCAGACCGGAGGTGTCCTATAAATCTGTTGGAACTCAGAGCGATATTTTATGCTCTCAAAGCTTTTCAGCATCTTCTTCACGACATGGTGATTCTTGTACGTACCGACAACCAAGTAGCCATGTATTATGTCAACAAACAGGGAGGGACGGGATCTCACTCCCTCTGTCAAGAGGCTCTCAAATTGTGGCAGTGGGCGATTCTCCACAACATCTTCCTCAGAGCAGTTTACATTCAGGGTCAACACAACTGTTTGGCGGACAAATTGAGTCGTCTTCTACAACCTCACGAATGGACACTCAATTCTCCTACTCTTCGCCAAATTTTTGCTCGTTGGGGGACTCCGCAGATAGATCTGTTTGCGTCACCTCTCAACTTCAAACTGCCTCAATTTTGCTCCCGCATCTTTACTCCTCAACGTCTCGAAGCGGATGCGTTTCTACTGGACTGGAGGAATCAGTTCCTTTATGCTTTTCCTCCGTTTCCTCTGATTCTCAAGACTCTAGTCAAGTTGAAGTCAGACCATGCCACCATGATTCTGATAGCTCCTCGGTGGCCCAGACAACCTTGGTTCTCCCTTCTACTTCAACTCAGCACCAGGGAGCCTCTACTTCTACCAATATTTCCTTCTCTACTCACGCAGAATCAAGGATCTTTGCTTCATCCCAATCTACAGTCTCTACATTTGACAGCTTGGTACCTTTCTCTTTAACAGACTTTTCTCAATTCTCTCCGTCTGTACAAGATATTTTACTTGCTTCCAGAAAACCATCCACTAGACAATGTTATGGTCAAAAGTGGACAAGATTCTCTGCTTGGTGTTCTACACATAATTTACCACCCAGATCTGCTTCATTGACATCAGTTCTGGACTATTTACTTCATTTATCTCAATCTGGACTTCAGACTACATCTATCCGAGTCCACCTTAGTGCTATAGCTGCTTTTCATCAGCCTTTGGATGGAAAATCCCTTTCTGCACATCCTATGATTTCTCGTTTTATGAAAGGACTTCTCAATCTCCATCCTCCTCTTAAACCACCTCCTGTGGTTTGGGATCTCAATGTTGTTTTAGCTCAACTTATGAAATCTCCTTTTGAACCACTTGACAAAGCTCATCTCAAGTATCTCACTTGGAAAGCTGTGTTTCTGATCGCCCTCACTTCTGCTCGTCGTGTCAGTGAGTTACAAGCGCTAGTGGCTGATCCACCTTTCACAGTTTTTCACCATGACAAGGTGGTTCTCCGTACTCATCCTAAATTCTTGCCTAAAGTTGTTTCAGAATTTCATATCAATCAGTCTATTGTTCTGCCTGTATTTTTTCCAAAGCCTCATTCTCACCCAGGAGAGGCGGCTCTTCATACCTTGGACTGTAAACGTGCTTTGGCTTTCTACCTGCAACGCACTCAGCTTCACAGAACATCTCCTCAACTTTTCATATCCTTTGATCCAAACAGGTTGGGTCGTCCTATATCAAAGCGTACCATCTCCAACTGGATGGCTGCTTGCATTTCTTTTTGCTATGCTCAGGCTGGTCTTCCTCTGCAAGGTCGAGTGACGGGCCATAAAGTTAGAGCTATGGCGGCATCTGTAGCTTTCCTCCGATCAACTCCTATTGAGGAAATCTGCAAGGCTGCCACTTGGTCCTCGGTTCATACTTTCACCTCTCATTATTGTCTGGATACTCTATCCAGGAGGGATGGCCATTTTGGCCAATCTGTTTTGCAAAATCTTTTTTCGTAAATTGCCAACTTCCCTCCATCCCTTTTTACTTAGCTTGGAGGTCACCCATATGTGGGAATATGCTGCCTGCTTGTCCTGGGATAAAGCACAGTTACTTACCGTAACAGTTGTTATCCAGGGACAGCAGGCAGATATTCCCACAACCCTCCCACCTCCCCTGGTTGGCTTCTTGGCTAGGTATCTGAACTGAGATTCCTCTCAGGAGATGCGCCCCCTAGTTCGGGCGGGAAGGCACGCGCGCAGGCGCGGTGCAGTACTCGAAAGTTCGAGATCTTCAAGCAAGTTTGCTTTCGAGGCTGTCCGCTGCGGGGCTCCGTCGGTGACGTCACCCATATGTGGGAATATCTGCCTGCTGTCCCTGGATAACAACTGTTACGGTAAGTAACTGTGCTTTACGATAGGAAAAGGTTAAGGAGAGGGGTGACAAGAGCGTAGTGAGGTTGGTAGAAGATGAGTTGCACAGCAGAGTTTTGCACAGATTGCAAGAGGGAGAGGCGACACTGAGGGATACCAGTTAGGAGTAGATTGCAGTAATCTAAGCGTGAGGTTATGAGAACTTGAACAAGGGTTCAGGTAGTGTGCTCAGAGAGGAAAGGGCGAATATTGGTGATATTAAAGAGATAGAAGCGACAGATCTTAGCAGCTTGTTGAATATACAGTGGTGCCTCGCATAACGGACGCCTCGCACAGCGAACGCTGCGCACAACGAACTTCAGGTCTTGCTTCCCACAACGAACTTCGTTTCACACAACGAAGTCGCCCGAGCTGCATCCTTAACTGCCCTCTCTCCGCCTGGCTCCCTGTGCAGTGGCGCTACATATTTTAAACCCCCCTGCCGCCGCTGCTGCATATTTTTAAGCCTCTGCTGCCACCGCATATTTTTAAACCTCCCCCCGCCGCCACATATTTTTTTAAAAAAGCCACCACTGCTGCAACTTTAATCTCACCCGCTCACTCGTAACTGGTGGTCTAGCAAATTTCCCAGCCAGAAGCGCAGAGATCAAGAGCAAGCCTTCTGTGCTACTGCCTGGGCCTGCGCTGATCTCTGAATGGCTGCAGTCAGCTCTCGCGGGACTCACAAGAACTAACTGCAGCCATTCGGAGATCGGCATGGGCCCACACAGGCGTGCAGAGGAATTGCTCCTGATCTCTGCGCTTCTGGCCTGTACGCCACTGGCTGGGAAAGATGGGAGGAATTAAAAAAGGTACCGAGGGGGGATGATTAAAAAGGTACTGGGGAGTATGTGGGGGGTGATTATAATACACAGCAAGGATCAACAAAACCCCTGTCTCCCCTCCCCTTCACATATATCCCCTCTACTATCAAGAATTTATATTTTTTTATGTCATCTTAGCATATTTTATGCTACAGAACGAATTATTTTTTTTAACGTATTGTTATGGGAAAATGCGTTTCACATAACGAACTTTTCGCATAACAAACTTGCTCCTGGAACCAATTAAGTTCGTTGTGTGAGGCACCACTGTACCTAGAAAATGAGAGGTCAGAATCGAGACAACTCCAAGGTTGTGAGCAGAGGAGACTGGAACAATGACAATATTAGTTACAGAGATGGAGAAAGGAGGAGGAGGAACAGAGGGTTTAAGAGGAAAGAGGAGTAGCTCAGTCTTGGACATATTTAGTTTCAGATGACTGCAGAACATCCAGGCAACAATGTCAGCCAAACAAGCAGAGACTTTTTCTTGGACTTTAGGTAAAATTTCAGGTGTAGAGAGGTAGATCTGGGCAGGGCTGTAGAGTTGGAGTCGAAGAGTCAGAGACAATTTTGGGTACCTGGAGTCGGAGTCATGGGTGCCAGAAACTGAGGAGTCGGAGTCGAAGGATTTATTTACCGACTCCACAGCCCTGGATCTGGGAGTCATCAGCAATAAAGGTGATCCTGGAAACCATGGGAGAAGATCAATGAAGACAGAAAAATCAACAGTAGTTGACGTAGGGACATGCATCTGGGACCAGATAAGAGAAGCTTCCTGAGCTGTTTGGGTGATGGATGAAGGGGAGGTGCGAGGTTGAAGTTCAGGAGAGTGGATGGTGGGTAGGGGAGAAGGATGTGACTTTGTATTGAATTCAAGGGCCATCTTGTGGACCTTGTCATGGAAGTAATCAGCCATAATCTTGGGGGGGAGAGAGAAGGTTGGAATCTGCAAGAAGGAGAGAGAAGCCCAACACCTCCGCCTCGACCAGTAGGGCGAGGCGTATGGGAGAAGAGGTAGCCACCATGGGAGAGGGCAGCAGCTGCAGTAGAGTCCTCGGGGCAAATCCATGTTTCAGTTAGAGCAAGCGGGTGGAGGGACTGGGAGATAAAGAGGTCATGAATGTAGTCTAAACATACTGAACACGGAACTGCCAAATCAGCTTTGGAATAGGCAATTCTGTGTTCCATATGTTTAGAGCTTGTAATACTACAGAAATGGCATGACTTCATCTAGGCATATTAGAATCGGATAAACTGTAGGACTGGACGTGGTATTCTGTTTAATTTAAGTGCTTTGTCAGCTTTGAAAATCTGCGCTAATTTGAGTTTTTATGACAACTTATGCAATCAAGACGGTTTGTTTCCTTATTTTTAATTTACCCCCTCCCCTTTTACAAAACTATAGCACGGTTTTTAGTGCCGGCGGTAACAGCTCCGACACTCGTAGGAATTCTATGAGTATCGGTACTGTTACCACTGCAGCCGGTACTAAAAACCGTGCTACAGTTTTGTAAAAGGGATGTGTGTGTGTTAGTTTTTGAATATACAGTATTTAATTTTTTTACATTGAACGTATTGATTATAATAAAAATCCGTGAAACTCTTTAGTGCATTTTGAATTTCTAGTTTTATAAGCAGCAGTATGAAAAAATATGCAAAGGTGTAAATATCACAGACCAGAAGTTTACAGTGGTGCCTCGCATAACGGACGCCTCGCACAGCGAACGCTGCGCATAACGAACTTTTTGTCTTGTTCCCTATAACGAACTTCGTTTCACACAACGAAGTCGCCCGAGGGGCCCGGGGGGGGGCGGAACTACTCTCGCCGCTTCCTAATGTGAACCGGGAACAGCAGCACCCTCCTGTCTGAATGCAGTGTTCCATCATCTCCCTCCACCTTACCTTAGATGCCGAGTTTTCCGGCTTTCTTTTTCGGCCAGCCACACACTTTCAAAGAGCAGCACATGCGCGCATGCTCTGTTGTTCAATCTTCTCCTCTGACGCAACCGGAAACCGGAAGTTGCAGGAGAGGAGAACATTGATCAACTCCAGCAGCTGCGCGTGCACAGCTTTTTGAAAGCGTGCGGCTGGGTGAAAAAGAAAGCTGGCAAACTCTGCATATAAGGTGAGGTGGAGGGAGGGAAATGTAGGGCTGCAGAACGAATTATTTTGTTTTACATGTATTCTTATGGGAAAACAGGGCTGCAGAACGAATTATTTTGTTTTACATGTATTCTTATGGGAAAACGCGTTTCACACAACGAACTTTTCGCATAACAAACTTGCTCCTGGAACGAATTAAGTTCGTTGTGTGAGGCACCACTGTATTTTCATTCCTAGATTAAAGCCTTTTTTTCAACTGGACAGAAGATAGACATGCTTCCATTATTTTGTAGATACCACACCATCACATTGCTGCAGTGGAAAAGCTGCCTCTGAATGCCTCTGGATGTCCACTGCTGATTCACTGCAAGAACTTCCGTGTGATCCACTTTGTTCTGATGCGAGAGAGGGATTGTCATGATGTGTATAGCTCACTGCTTAAACTCTCACAACCAGGTAAGAAAGAGAAGAAATTTTCAGGATGGTGGGAAAGGGATGGTGCATGGCTCTTAAAAAAAATTTATTGAAAGACGAGGGGGGAAAAAAAGCTCCTTTTTGAAAGGTTGCAGCCTATTGTGTAGTAGCTGAAAACGTCACTCGCCAAACAATTTTTCTGCATGCTTTAAAAATGTTCTTTAGTAGTGTAATTCCTTAAACTTCATCATTGTAATTCCTAGAGACTACCGTGTTAGGACGACAGTCACAAAAGGGAAGTAAAAAAATTAAGTGCCAAGTTGCAGCACTCTTGAGTGTTAATTCTATTAACAACATCTGGGCACCCAGATTCTATTTCAGAATTCCAACATGTTGGCATTTACGCAACCTGTGAATGTTAGGTGCCATCAACTTGTATTTGAATCCTAGCGACTTGATGAACGTCATCAAGTTTTCGTGGCAGAATACAGAAGCAGATTGCTGGGCCTTTCGTATAAATTTGATGTTGTCACTATTGTCGCATCAGACGTGATCCTCTGCCTCCAACACTGCCCATCTGCTGCTGCTCTTATGGGTGGTACATTGTTAGTCTGAAGGCCAAAAACAAACCAAAAAATAGCCAAAAAATAAATACAAAGCAAAACAAACATAAAAAAATTTGGCAAACTTCAAATCCTCTCACAGAACAAACATAGCACTAACCAAACAATTACTAATGGGACAAATCAGTACGGGCCAAAAAGTTTAATAAATAATTACTTTTATGGCCCCAAGCAGAGAACCTATGGGTGACTAGCACCAGGTTAATAAACCTAAATAAGTCCTGCTCCGTATATCATCTAGTTCAATGCAAAAAGTGCATTCAAAAATGTCAGTGAAACACCCATTCAATGTGAGTGCTGAGAGGGGAAGAAGGGAAAAAAAGCGTATCAAAATCCGATCCCCTTGCAATCAGTTCATGAGTTCAAATATTCTCAATTTATCAGAATGAGCATTGATACCCAAATAATGTTCAGCAAAAAAGAACTTATCTGAGATACAAAGGGTTCCTGTCCCGGCTCTGACT
Source organism: Geotrypetes seraphini (assembly GCF_902459505.1). Lineage (NCBI taxonomy): Eukaryota > Metazoa > Chordata > Amphibia > Gymnophiona > Dermophiidae > Geotrypetes > Geotrypetes seraphini. Next base: position 12,753,963 of record NC_047088.1, read on the forward strand.
GAGAAATTTAAAGACGCCCTGAAGGTCCCGCATCGGCAACGTGCTCCACGTCAGGACTTAAAAATGACATATTAGGCGTATCAGCATATAGTGTTTTGAATGCATAGCACAGCATAGCTTGAATTCTATTCGTTTTTCTATCGGAAGCCAATGTAGCTCTGAGTAATGGTGTGACTTGGTCAAACCTTGGATTGCAAGTAACTTGGTTTGCAAGTGTTTTGCAAGATAAGCAAAACATTTTATTAATTTTTAACTTGATATACAAGCAGTGTCTTGCAATACAAGTACATACGGTATACACACATCACAACTGAGCCGATGGTTCTTCTCTCTCTGACACTGCAAGAGTGTAGTGACTGTTCTAAACAAGCCAAGTTTTGCAATACGAGAATATACAGTATACAAGCGTCACATCACAACTGAAGGGAAGACTCACCAGATCACAGGCACTCACTGGATCACAGGCAAGACAAATCGAAAGGGACACAAGTGGAAAGGAAATGCAAGAAAGGAACAGGCCGCAAACTCAAGTGTATATACACGAACGCAAGGAGCCTAAGGAATAAGATGGGTGAATTAGAAGCTATGGCACAAAAAGATAACATGGACGTCATCGACATCACGGAAACATGGTTGACTGAGGAGAACATCTGGGACACTGCTACCGGGATACAAGCTATACTGCAGAGACAGAGTGGCTCAGAAAGGTGGGGGCATTGCCATATATGTCAAAGAAGGAATTGAATCTACTGAAGAGAACACGCCACAACAGACGGATAAGTTAGAGTCTCTATGGGTCAAAATTCCGAGAACAAATGGACTGGAAATGAAGATCGGCATCTACTACCGACCCCCAAGGCAGTCTGAAGAAATTGATGGAGAAATGACGGACGAGATTAAATGCAACTGCAAGGGAGGCAACGCAGTTATCATGGGTGACTTCAACTATCCGGGGATAGACTGGAACCTAGGCACCTCCAGCTGTGCTAGGGAGACCAAGTTCCTGGATGCTGTTGGCGATTGCTTCCTGGAACAACTTGTCAAAGAAAATACAAGAGGAAATGCAATTCTGGACTTAATTCTAAATAGACTGTGAGGACTGGCACAAGGTGTAGAAGTAGAAGGGACGCTGGGAAACAGCAATCACAACATGATCCGCTTCGACCTGGATATAGGGGTGAAACATAGGTCCAGAACGACGGCCATGGCACTGAACTTCTGAAAAGGGAATTACGAAGGGATGAGACTCATAGTGGGGAAGAAGGTTAAGTAGAGGATAAGCACTGTAAAAACGCTAGAGCAAGCTTGGTCCCTTTTTAAGGACACAGCAACCAAGGCGCAAATTCTATATATACCGTGTATCAACAAGGGATCCAAAAGGAAAAAGAACAAGGAACCGGTGTGGCTCACTGTAGAGGTGAAGGAAGCGATCAGAGACGAGAAAACGTCGTTTAAGGAATGGAAAAGGTCAAGAACGGATGAAAACTGGAATAAGCACAAACAACATCAATGCAGGTGCCATAAGGAGTAAAAAGGGGCCAAAAGAGACTACAAGGAAAAAATAGCCAAGGAGATGAAAAACTTCAAGCCGTTCCATTGATATATTAAGGGGAAACGACCCGCGAAGAAAGTGGTGGGACCATTGAATGAACATGGAATAAAGGGAGTGTTAAAGGAGGACAAAGCAATCGCCGACAAACTGAGCACATTTTTTGCGTCTGTATTTACCAAAGAGGAGATATACACAGCATCAGGCTATATGCTGTATTTATCGAAGAGGAGATGAACACAGCATCAGGCTATAAGCAGGAAACGAAGACGGGAAACTGACAGGGTTGATGGTCAGTGTAGAAGAGGTATGCAGGCAGATCAATAGGCTTAAGAGCGATAAATCCTCGGGACCGGATGGCATCCATCCGAGGGTCATCAAGGAACTGAAAGGGACTATAGCTGAACTGCTTCAACTAATAGCCAATCTGTCGATCAAATCGGGAAAGATTCCAGAAGACTGGAAGGTGGCAAATGTTATGCCGATCTTCAAAAAAGGTTTGAGGGGAGATCCAGGAAACTACAGACCGGTGAGTCTGACCTCAGTACCAGTCTGATAGGTAAGGGAAGCTAGATGCGTATCTCTTATGAGAAGCTTAGAATGATGTGGGGACTAATACTATGCCAGGGTACACCTGGCGGGGCCTCCGCGTGTGCGGATCGCCGGACTTGATGGACCTAAGGTCTGTTCCGGAAATGGCACTTCTTATGTTCTTATGTAAAGGACCGCATCGTTGATCACCTGGACGGACACGGTCTGATGAGGACCAGCCAACACGGTTTCAGCAAAAGCAGATCTTGTTTGATGAACTTCCTGCACTTCTTTGAGGGAATAAACCGGCAGATAGACAAGGGTGACCCGGTTGACATTGTATATCTGGATTTTCAGAAGGCGTTCGACAAGGTTCCACATGAACTACTACTTCAAAAAATTGCGAGCCATGGAATCGAGGGTGAAATACTCATGTGGATTAAAAACTGGTTGGAGCATAGGAAACATAGTGGGAGTAAATGGACAATACTCGGACTGGAAGAGCATCACCAGTGGGGTGCTGCAGGGCTCGGTGCTAAGACCCGTGCTCTTCAAAATCTTTTTTTTTTTTCTCCCAATTATTATTTTTTTTTTTTTAAACTTACAATAAGTGTAACATCATATATAACACTTAATATTCTGTTTAAATCCATATCAAAATCTTTATAAACGATCTGGACATTAGTACGACAATTGAGATGATTAAATTTGCGGATGATACGAAGTTATTCAGAGTAGTGAAGACACGGGGATTGCGAGGATCTGTAACGTGACATAATCAAGCTCGAGAAATGGGCATCGACATGGCAAATGAGGTTCAACGTGGATAAGTGTAAAGTGAGGCATGTCGGTAACAAAAATCTCAAGCATGAATACAGGATGTCTGGGGTGGTACTTGGAGAGACCTCCCAGGAAAGAGACTTGGGAGTTCTGATCGACAAGTCAATGAAGCCTCTGAGCAATGCACGGCGGCGGCGAGAAGAGCGAACAGAATGATAGGAATGATAAAGAAGGGGATCACGAACAGATCGGAGAAGGTTATCATGCCGCTGTACTGGGCCATGATGCGCCCTCACCTGGAGTACTGCGTCCAGCACTGGTCGCCATACATGAAGAAGGATACGGTACTACTCGAAAGGGTCCAGAGAAGAGTGACTAAAATGGTTAAGGGGCTGGAGGAGTTGCTGTACAGTGAGAGATTGGAGAAACTGGGTCTCTTCTCCCTTGATAAGAGGAGACTGTGAGGGGACATGATCGAAACAATCAAAATACTGAAGGGAATAGACTTAGCAGATAAAGACAGATTGTTCACCCTCTCCAAGGTAGGGAGAACGAGACGGCACTCTCTAAAGTTGAAAGGGATTAGATTCCGTACAAACGTAAGGAAGTTCTTCTTCACCCAGAGAGTGGTACAAAACTGGAATGCTCTTCTGGAGTCTGTTATAGGGGAAAACACCTTCCAGGGATTCAAGACAAAGTTGGCAAATTCCTGCTAAACTGGAACGTACGCAAGTGAGACTGGACTCATTTAGAGCACTAAAAGTCTTTGACCTGGGGACCGCTGCATGAGCGAACTGCTGGGCACGATGGATCACTGGTGGTGTGACTGTTCTAAACATGCGTCACATCATCACAACTGAGCCGATGGTTCTTCTCTCTGACACTGCAAGAGTGTAGTGACTGTTCTAAACAAGCCAAATCTTGCAATACGAGTGCATACAGTATACACGTGTCACATCATAGAAACATAGAAACATAGAAAGATGACGGCAGAAAAGGGCTATAGCCCATCAAGTCTGCCCACCCTACTGACCCACCCCCTTAGTCTATGCCCTAATAACCCAATTCTTTAACTAAACCTTCGTAGGGATCAGACATAACTCTGGCACGCTGCTTGCCTCGATCACCTGTACTGGAAGCTTGTTCCAATGATCCACCACTCTCTCCATGAAGAAATACTTTCTGGAGTCGCCATGAAATTTCCCGCCCTTGAGTTTGAGCGGATGTCCTCTTGTGGCCGAGGGTCCTTTGAGAAAGAAAATGCCATCTTCCACCTCGACACGTCCTGTGATGTACTTAAATGTCTCAATCATGTCTCCCCTCTCCCTACGTTCTTCAAGAGTGTAGAGCTGTAATTTATTCAGCCTCTCTTCGTACGAGAGACCCTTGAGGCCTGTAATCATCCTGGTGGCCTTCCGCTGAACCGACTCAATTCTGCGCACATCTTTACGATAATGTGGCCTCCAGAATTGTACACAGTATTCCAGATGAGGTCTCACCATGGCCCTGTACAATGGCATTATGACTTCAGGCTTCCGGCTGATGAAACTTCTATTAATACTGAGCCATTGGTTCTTCTCTCTCTGACACTGCAAGAGTGTAGTGACTGTTCCAAAAAAGCAAACAGGATGCTAGGAATTATTTAAAGAAGGGATAGTTAGCAAGACTAAGAATGTTACAATGCTTCTGTATCGCTCTATGGTGCAACCTTATCTGGAGTATTGCGTTCAATTCTGGTCTCCTTAGCTCAAGAAAAGGTTCAAAGAAGAGCGACTAAGCTGATAAAGGAGATGGAACTCTTCTCGTATGAGGAAAGACTAAAAAGGTTAGAGCTCTTCAGCTTGGGGAGATATGATTGAAGTCTACAAAATCCTGAGTGGAGTAGAACAGATACAAGTGGATAGATTTTTCACTCCCATCAAAAATTACAAAAACTAGGGGACACTCAGTGAAGGTACAGTAGTAGTAAGGCTATTATGTTCTTACCCAGTTACTGTATTTGTTCAGAAAGCACTAAAGAATTGATGTTGATGTCAGAGAGGATAGCACCTTTGGTAAAGCAGCTTTGTAAGAGGCCTGGTTTATCACTTGCCTGGAGGGTTAAATCTTGGGTGCAGTCAGCCTGGACTGGTCTAGCGGGATAAGGAAGGTGAAATTTGTTCTTAGCTGCTCATTTCCTTTCCCTGAATTCTGCTAGACCAGTGCAGGATCCATTCAGGAAGACAGCAGCTTTTAGGTTTCACTACTCTGTGGCATTCATTTCAGCTACAGCAATTAAGGTTTATATGTGCTTTTACCGAAGTTTCCCTTGGAGGAAGATGGATTGTTTGTTGATGTTCTAACATCTGTATTGTGTATCAGCTTGGTTTATTTATATAGTGGCAAGTTCCCTGCTGCACTCTGCCTCATATTGATAATGTCATTGGAAAGGTCAGGTTTTTGCCTCCATCTGCTGATAGGGTGGTGTAACCAGTCAGTCTGGACTGAGCTAGCATGAGTCAAGAAAAGGAAATTGACAGGTAAGAACAGATTTCACCAGATTTATTATTGTGTTGTGATACATACCAAGAAACCATCTCCACATGCTTGGAGACTTTGCTACAATTTTAATCTCTGGGCAATTTCCCGACTAGGCCAGAAAATTCCAAAGGAGACACCCACAATTACATGTTTGCCCTCTGAAACCAGAGTGTCTTTCTGACTTAACCTTCTCATTTATGTGTCTTTTTATTTTTCAGTAAAACATGAAGAACTTTATGCATTTTCTTATAATCCCAAATTGCATGAGGAAGACAGACAGATTGGATGGAAAATGATTGATTTAAGAGTTGATTTTCATCGCATGGGTATTCCTAATGAGTACTGGGACATCAGTGACATTAACAAAGGCTATGAGGTAACTTTCTGCTAAATACTAGTCTTCAATGGGTTAAGCTTTTGCAAGGGCGGTTCCCTCCCCAGGCCAGATCTTCCTCTTCCCATTACACTTCTCATACTAATAATCAGTTTGTGCAGGCCAGGGTTTCTAAAAGAATTCTTATTTTGAATGGAAACTATAAAAGTGACTAGTCCATAACTATGAGTAAGGGCAGTGAAATGGATTCTCTGTCTCTTTACACACTTAGGGCATCAGATTCAGCACGGCTCACCGCGCTACAAACTGCTAGCGCAGTTTGATAGAAGAGGCCCTTACTGTCATGAAGACACTCATTCTTTGATCATAAACAATGGCACTTTCCTGGAAATTCTCTGATGGGCACACACATTCATTCTTTCACACAGTTCATGTCTCCCTCACACACTTCTTATGGTGCTACTTGCTTTGCATGCACCCTTTTGATCTGTTAGGCTTTTAGTACAGTGTTCTTCAAACACCGGTCCATGGACCAGTGCCGGTCCACAGAAATTTCCTTCTGGTCCACAAGGCCAGCACGTGCATCAGGCCCAAAACAGTGCTCTTCAACCGCCGGTCCACGGTGCGATTGATGCGGCGTTATCTTCGAGCCATCTCCCTCTTCTTAACTGATTCAGTGCACAAAGCCACGGGCAGTGGCTCCTACGGGTGTCCTGTGTCTGAACCGGAAGACATTGCAACGTCAGAGGGAAGGCTTCCAGATGAGGCATGGGACGTGCAAAGTGCAATTAGTACTATTTTGGGGGTGGGGTCTGGGATGGAGATTGGGTAGAGATGGCCGGGGTCTGGCCCACGACTTAGCCCAGTGTTCTTCAACCGCTGTTCTACGGACCGATGCCAGTCCACAGAATAATTCTTTTATTTCTGCTGGTCCATAGATGTAAAAAGGTTGAAAAACACTGCTTTAGTACATATTCCTCCCCCTGAATTCTATATATGGCGCCCATTGGGAATCCCTTCACTATTCTCTATCCCCTTCCTTTTCTATTGCCAGTCACTAACATCCTTTTCCCCTAAAATTGGATTAACTGGAACACAGAAAAGATACAAGCAAATAAATTAATCATTATAAATAAAACATTTAATTTGCAGATAACAGTATCCAATATAATAAAGAGCTAGCCGCGCATGCGCACTTCTATTTGCGTGTTCCGTGCGCTGTAGGTCTGTGGCCGAAGGAGTGCGCATGCGCGAGTCCCCAGCCTTGACCGTGGCTTGAGGCGTATGCGCCAGTTAGCTGCATCGGGCGACAGGAGCGGCTCTGGCAGCGGATGCCGGGAGGAGGACTCATGGTCCTGCCGCCGCTGCCGCTCCTGTTCACAGCAGCCTGCACGTCGCCGACTCCCCCCTCCCGCAACAACCGCTACCGCTCCTGTTCTTCCCCTCCCTCTAGTCACCGCTGCCATTCCTATTTAAAACAGCCTGCTGAGGTTCGCGGCCGGCTGTAGCGAACCTCGCAGGCCGCTCTCCACATGGTAGCACGTTCCCTCTGACGCGATCGCGTCAGAGGGAACATGCTACTGATGTGAACAGCGGCCTGCGAGTTTCGCTACAGCCGGCCACGAACCTCAGCAGGCCGTTTTAAATAGGAATGGCAGGCAAGACCCCCCCCCCTTCCCCGCCGCACCCAGGCCCCGGCGTTCGCTGGTTGTGCAGACGTGTTTCCTGAATTTTTGCCTCCCTGGTATAAGATTAAATCCCGATCGCGCGGCTCCAACCCAGACAGAAAAACAGGCACTGGCAGTCACAGCGTTTCGTCCGAACGAACAAGCGGTTGGCTGTGCGCCAGCCTGCCAGCGTGCACCTGCGCAAGAGTGAGAACCAACGAGCACGTGCTCCCTTGCCCTCTGCGCGAGACGGTGAGCCCACGAGCACATGCCAGCCCGCCAGCAGCAGCCACTTAGTTGGCTCTCAAACTGGTCAGGCGCTGAAGAAAGCCGGCAAAGAAGTGACCCTGGAAGGTAGGACTGTCTATTGACTCTGCAAAATAACATTTTGCAAGGGAAGGGGGTATAATGATGGACAAGGAAAAGCCAAGCCTGCAAATGAAAAATTGGCAAGAACTGCATGTATATATATATATAGAGAGAGAGAGAGAAAAAAAAAAAAAAAGTTGACAGGTAGCAGGATACAGATGTTTCAGGCTTGGTAAATAAGGGGAGCAGTGAAGGGGTGGTGGTGGACACAGGGGAGGTAAAAGGAAGGGAGAATGGACAGGGGAAGCAGGCAAGGGGTGGTGGTGGACAGCCGAGGAAAAAGAAAGACAGAAATACAGAACAGGCTAAGGAGAGAGAGAGAGAGATAGAAATAAAGACAGACACACACACATATATTCTAGCACCTGTTAATGTAACGGGCTATAAGACTAGTATGTAAATATATGGATGAGTCACATGACTTGACAATCTGTCAAGGGAAACTAGGGACTGTGGCTATAAGCATTTTGAGTCTGTTTAATAAAAATGTAAGTTTTTGTAAGTGAAACAGTTTAAAGTTATAGTTGCAGCTGAAAAGTTCAAAATAAACAAAAGTAGTGCTTGATACACTTGTGTATATTTTAGGTCTGTAGCACGTACCCTCCTATCATAGTCATTCCTAAAGCAGCCAACAGTGCAACCGTGAGTGGAAGTGCCAAATTCAGAAGCAGGGCTCGGATTCCAGTGCTTTCGTACTTCTACAAAGAGAACAATGTGAGTTGCACACGCATCTCTTCCCCTTGTTTTGCTGTTTCAGAACAGGAAGCGTGCAACACATATCCTCTCAGCGACTTCCGCTTTCCTCTTGCTTTCCAGCACTCCTGACAGCTTCATCACTTATCAGAAACTGTGTTCCCAAAACAGTTCTGGGGAAAGCCAGAGCTTGTGCAGCTCTTAAAACATTTTCAGCCCCTCCCAGCTTTTACATGTTTATTTGAAACAAAATAACACGTAGTGAGCAGGAGGATGTTTTTTTGCTGGTTTTTTTTCTAGTGCTTGCATCCTTGCAATCAAAAATAGCAGCACTCACAGTTACCACAATCACTGTTCTATATTACCACATCATTCTGAATATACGTTCTTATTGTCCACTTAGAGCTCCTTTTACGAAGATGCGCCAGGGCCTTAACGAGTGCTAAATTGCCGCATGCGCTAGCCGCTACCACCTCCTTTTGAGCAGGCGGTAGATTTTCGGCTAGCGTGCACTAATCTGGTGCGTGCAATAAAACCACTAGCGCACCTTTGTAAAAGGAGCCCTTAGGGATTCTCAGAACGCCACCCTGGTAATTTAACACAAAGTGACAACACTCCTCACTGACTCCCCCAATATTGTATGATCTATATTGTGTGATCTATATTTAAATATATATTTTTTCCAATTACTTTAATTTATAGTTAATAATTTTTTTCAAAAAAGCATGTGAAGAGGTGTGGGGTTAATTTTCTGAAAAAAGTAAAAATTATAAAAGAAAATAATTGTAAAAAATATATTTAAATATAAATCACACATGATATTGGAGGAGTCAGTGAGGAGTGTTGCCACTCTGTGTTAAACTACCCGGGTGGCGTTCTGCGAATCCCTAAGTGTGGAGAATAAGAACATATATTCAGAATGATGTAATAATATAGAACAGCATCCTTGCACATCATCTATTACTGATGAGTGATATTGAGGGTTGATTATTAAAAGGTTCTGAGTAAGAAACGGCATAAAAGTAACTTAAATTTTAAAAATCTTAAATGAGAGAAGGGAAGAAATATAAGAAAATAAGTTTGAACTCTTAAGTGTATCAGACAAACTGAAAGACATATTTTATAGTTACTGCGGATGGGCAGACTAGGGCAGACTAGATGGGCCATTTGGCCTTTATCTGCCGTCATGTTTCTATGGTTTCTATTAGATCATAGAAATGTAGAAAATGGTGGCAGATAAAAGACGATATAGCCTACACAGTCTGGCCATCCATACCATCTGCTGTCTTCCTCTCATTTAAATGCTGTGTTTGTCCTGTGTTTTCTTGAATTCAGACAGTCTTTAGCTCAACCTTGTTTCCCTAGCAACAGCAGCAGATGAATCCAGAGACCAATGGGATAGCTCACATCTACCAGCAGGCGGAGATAGAGAAACTGATTAACAGGTGGTCCTATTGGCTGGCACTCCTCCTGTCTCATCAGTATTCTCTATCTCCCAGCAGGAAAAGGTCGCTATTCAACTAGCTCCTGAATTCTGGCTGTGGCTGGAACTTTATTTTCTCCTGTTGAGGTTTCTCTTCAGTGAGACTGCCATTCTGTTTCTCCTGTTGAGGTTTCTCTTCAGTGAGACTGCCATTCTGTTTCTCCTGTTGAGGTTTCTCTTCAGTGAGACTGCCATTCTGTTTCTCCTGTTGAGGTTTCTCTTCAGTGAGACTGCCATTCTGTTTCTCCTGTTGAGGTTTCTCTTCAGTGAGACTGCCATTCTGTTTCTCCTGTTGAGGTTTCTCTTCAGTGAGACTGCCATTCTGTTTCTCCTGTTGAGGTTTCTCTTCAGTGAGACTGCCATTCTGTTTCTCCTGTTGAGGTTTCTCTTCAGTGAGACTGCCATTCTGTTTCTCCTGTTGAGATTTTCTCTTCAGTGAGACTGCCATTCTGTTTCTCCTGTTGAGATTTTCTCTTCAGTGAGACTGCCATTCTGTTTCTCCTGTTGAGATTTTCTCTTCAGTGAGACAGGGGTGTCCGGCTGAACGGTGCCGGCTTTAGAGGTTATACTTGGGCCCCCCCTTGTCCCTGCCTCACTCTCCCTCCATTGCTAGAGGGTCTGACTGGGTCTCAATTTTTTTCTTCTTTCCCTTCTCTGTTAAAAAAAAAAAAAAAAAAAGAGACCACAGTTGTTACATTCTGCCATGCTTTTGCTGCAAACTGGCTTCAACTGGCCCTAACAACTAGCTTGAGAGTATGTCTGGCTTTTACGGTTGTTTGAACTTCAGGTTCTGTTTGGGAGTCTTAGTACTGTGGGTTCGATCATCATACATTTAAGGTATGGATATTTTATTGAGGCTAAGTTTTATGACTAGAAATCCATGGAGGGAGCCGGGACTTCCCGCCCTTTGCATGCACGCGCTTTGTTTCCTTGTTGGTTACAGCGCAGCAGTAGCGATGCGATTTCATGCTCGTACTTGTTCTCATTGTTGGGTTTCAGTGCAGCAGTGTTCCTGTTTATTCTGAGGCTCTCTTTCATCAGTGTTTGTCACGGCCATGTGCAGCTGATTGTACAGGTGCCGGTTTATAGCAGCGCGCATGAGATGGGATATGTTTTTTCCGGCGCTGTGGGCCGTTCTTCTGGTTATTCCCCGAGTCTGATTTTCTTTCTATGCAAGCCGCGGCAGGGTAAATTTTGCGGGGCTCGAATCCAACTAGGTTTCTAGGAGCGTTGATGCAGCGGCCACGTGTCAGCAAGAATCAGGCGTGCGCATGGGTCTCCGGCGATGGCGGGAGAGCTGCAGCGTTCCGGTAGTTTGTTTCCAGCTGACTTTGGTCAGGGTATGCTGGGGCTTCTCTCCTTTCCGGTTCAGACAAGTTGTATGTGTTTCACCAGCTTTGGGACAAGCTTGGGCAGCTTTATATGTCTATGTCTGTGTTCCTGCTGTACTCCCTTGAAGGAAGCTGCTTGTTTAATCGGACTCTGGGGTTAGCACTCAAGGGGTTTACCAGAGAGACTCTGACCTGTGCTAGGTCACCCAGTCTCGGTTTGTCTCCAGACTGGGGCGACATACGGCAACTCACGGCACAGTGAGATCAGCAGTAAGATAGTGCCCTGTATTTCACACAGGTATCTCATTGTCTCTCTTGGGGTCCCTGCAGATTGAGCCTTTGTCTATTGGTAACTGTCCTTATTTGGTCCTCTGTGCTGAGCTGCATGTGTCTAGTAGTGGCACAGGATATTTATGCCTAAAGGTAGTACAAGCAGTTTCCAAGTTCGGGCTGTCTCTATGGGCATAATGACACTGCGCATATTCCTGCGGCCAGGACTCTCTTCTCTATTTCTGAGGGGGCCTGGACTTCATTTTCCATGCTTATCACGCTGGTTTCTCCTGTCACCATTTTCTCATGACACATGCTAGACGGGCCCCCCGACCAGACAGAAAGGGCTGTACAGCTCCTTTTAACCAGGAGCCAGTTACCTATTCTATCAAACCCACGGAGGATCACGCACTATGTGGCTGTTAGCCTCATCCCTGAAGCTCTCATTAACGATGTGAGCTTTGTCTGATACCTGTAAGGATGCTGTTGTTTTCCACGGGGCAGTAAATGCAGCATCTTGATTGAGTCTAGTACGTATTCACTTTAAAGGACATACATATTTCGCTCATGTTGCAAGGGGTTAGTACTGTTTTCATGGTTCCAGTATATTCCTCTTTACATTGTGAACCTTGATTTTTCCTAGGAGAATCTTCTTGCAGATCCTACAGTCTCATTCTGCCATTCCCTGACCTTCTGCACTTCATTCTGAGGGGATCTTGACTTCTTCCAATGACTCTTCAGGCTTTCTCATGAGGGAGAAGACACTATAATGTCAGGTCAGAGGGCTGTGAAGATTTTTCAGGATGCTTGCATCTTTACATTCTCCTCAGGTTTTCCAGTTCGTTCTTGGAGTCTCTATGTTTTGTGTTTTCCTTTTCAGTGTTACTGGTCCTCAGGACGGTTCTTGTAGTTCTTCGGGAACTAAGGGACGTTGTTCCACTTACTGCACTAAGGGACGTTGTTCCACTTACTGCATGGTGCCCGAGATAGGGGGCATTGGGCAGGCTGGATCCCATTCTGCTAAATTAGTTTCTCGGGGTTACACATTTCTGCAGACAACCTGGGAGTATATTTACATTTTCTCTATGGACTCCGAATCGGCACTTGGTTTGCCTGACTCTCTTGGAGCGGTGCTTTCGGTTTTGGCACATGCCATTTTGCCTACCCAAGGCTTCACGAACGTTTTAGGTGATGTGGGCGGTGGTACCGTTTTGGCGCTACCAGGCGATTCATCTAATTTCTTCTTGACTGCCTGCTTGATTCGGACGACTTCCAGTCGGGCCTTTTGACTGACACGAAAAGGGTGATATCTTTTCCTCAGTTCTTTACACGTGCATCTTTGAATTTGCACAGCACTCTTTTCTCCTGTACTATTTATAGGTATATCGGGGTGATGTTTTTATTCATATAGGAGAGACATGTGTTTCTTTCCGGAGACTTGGGCGTAGGGTCTCGGTCTCAGATTGGTATTCTTCTTCGCTTACCATGACCAAGAGTATGGGATTCTGTAAAGTTTCTGGGATCCATATTGCTGACTCCACTGGGGACTTCGGCTTGCTTTCCCCTTCTTACGCTACAGCAGTCGCTTTTGTTCCGGTGGTTCCCGGTATCTCAGGGCACCAATTATTTGGTATGCTCTTCCTGCATCACTCTGTATGATTTGGTGGCTCAGCGCGATTTCTCTTTTCAAGGCATGCCTCGGTCTTTGCTGGACTAGCTCATGACCACCGACCATCCCGGGCTGTCGGGTTGGTAGGCTCCGTGGCTTCCATCCTCAGCTCCTGGAGTCTGGTCTTCAGAGGCGACTCAGTACTTGTTCATTCTTCTGCTCTTGAGCAAGGTCAGGCTACCTTTCTGGAGCTTCAGATCATTCTTCCGGATTGCCTGTGAGGGTCCTTTTGGTCAGTATTAGGATGGGGGTATTTCTCTACTGCTTGGGCAGTAAGTGTTGTACTCATTGGTAGGTGAAGTTGTTCTGCTTCAATGGGTGGACTCTCATCTTCGTCTTCTGTTGGCAGATCCTTTTATGGATCAGGATAAGAGTTTGGATAGACTTTCTCTCTGCGGAATCTGAGCATGGCCCATTTCTTGTATGTTACAGTGTACAGCGCTGTGTACGCTCTGGAAAGTGTGCATGTTAGTAATAGTGTAATCTTCTGCATCCTGGATATTGAGATTTGTGGCTCAAGCGTTCTAGCTCTTTTTATGGAAGTGAGATCTGCTTGACCTAGACCTCATGGCCTCGTCTCTCAATTCTAAGCTTCCTAGCTTCTTCGGCGGGCCCAGGGAGTGGGAGTTAGAGGGGGTAGCTGCATGGCTCCTTTCTCGCTTCTGCCTTCTCTTTTTCAGTGTTTTCCGCTGGCTGATGATGGCTTGGATTTGCCACCTCGAGCGCGCTTTCCGGGCACAGTATTTGTAGAATCTCTGGATTGGCGGCGCCATCCTTACTTTGCGGATTTGATGAGTTTTTCGACAGCCGGACTAAGAAGTTTCCTGGTATCTCCGGCTTTGCTCGCCTAGGGTCCGTTCAACATGGATATTTGTACTACTTTAGTATTACGACCTAGTTTTTTGAAAAATCTTGGCTGACGTGTAAGGATTATGCGAAGCAGGTTGTTTCTTCTCTTATCCAGGTGCTACGGACATCTTCTCCTGTGGCTTCTGCTTCCTTTTGGAGGTTTTTCCTTTCTTGGGTGCTTCTTAACGTTTGAACCACTCCAGAGTTCCTTTTTGGCACAGGTGTATTGCCGAGGGCTTAGCGTTCAATTCCCTTCAGCTTCTAGTGCCATTCTTGGCTTGTTACAAGGGCTAAGTATATTGCTCTTCGCTTACTTCTCAGCTTCATGTAGTTCAGGTCCTAAACAGAGTGCGGTATATTCATGCGCCTCTTAGAAAGCCCGGTTTGGAGTACAATCTTCACGTACTTCTTCTCAGTATACCGAAGGCTTCATTTCATCCTTGTCTTTTGGGACTCTAAAGAGCTGTGCCGTTGAACATGGGGTTTCTTGTGGCCATGGCTTCAGCTCTGCAGTTTTCTATGTTGCAGGCCTTGTTCAACGGGGATTCCTATTTCTGATTTCCGAAATATGGGGTATCAGTTTGGATGGTACCATTATTTCTTTCTAGGGGGGTGTCATCCTTTCTTTTATGTCATGCTCGCTTTTCCTTCCTTCTTCCTGGGAGGGGAAATTGGGAGCAGTGCTTTTATTCACTGCATTTTTTGATATGTACGTAGCGTTCTCTGTGAGCTCGGTTTCTTACTACTTTTAGTTGTTTATATCTCCTTTTTTGCATTCTTCAAGGGACGCCTCAAACGTTTGGTGGCGTCCGAAGCCTCCATCGCTCAATGGGTCCAGGAGGACATTCTTTATGCTTGCTTGTTGGCAGGGAAGCGGTTGGCCATTCCACTGGAGCGATGGCTACTTCTTGGACTCGGCCCAGAGGTTTTTTCCTTGGAGGAGATTTGTCTCGCGGCTAATTGGTCTTCCGAGCGTGCTTTCTCTCCCCATTTCTGCTTGGATGTGGGGGCGCATGCGGTAGGGGTGTTTTGTGCTTCGGTTGTTGCGGAGGCGGCGTTTGCTTCCCACCCAGATTGAGGATTGCTTTGCTACATCCCATTGGTCTCTGGATTCATCTGCTGCTGTTGCTAGGGAAGGAAAAATTATGTTCTTACCTGTTAATTTTCTTTCCCTTAGATGCAGCAGATGAATCCAGAGCCCCACCCTTTCTGGATATTGTCTCTCGGTTTTTTCTTTTGCAACTTTCGCAGTTTGTTATTATGGCAGGTTGTTTTCTGTATTATTGCATTTTGAGATTTGTTATGGGAAAGAAGTTTTTTACATGCTATGCCTATTGCTGGTTACGTGTGCTTGGGCAAGGAGCTATACTGATGAGACAGGAGGAGTGCCAGCCAATAGGACCACCTGTTAATCAGTTTCTCTATCTCCGCCTGCTGGTAGATGTGAGCTATCCCATTGGTCTCTGGATTCATCTGCTGCGTCTAAGGGAAAGAAAATTAACAGGTAAGAACATAATTTTTCCATCCACCACTCTTTCCGTTAAAATAACTAAACAAATTTCCTTACATTTCTCCTGAGCTTATCAATTTAGGCTGATGGACAGCAGAGGCCATTTCTGGAGTTACTTACAAATGAACGTGTTTAAATTCTGGAAACTGCTGTAATGTGTGTTATGTAATCATTAACATACGTCTTGCATCAAAGGCTTTTTAAATGTTATCAAGTGAACAAACAGAATAATTTGAGTTCTCTAAGTTGCAAAGACTAAAGCTTGGTCTTCTGAAGTATGCACTTCAGTGCAAGTCTGCTACGGCAGCACAGTCATTGCTGGGGCTGACTCATTTACCCAGGTGCCAGCCCATTAAGTTGATTTTTCAAGTCTTTCTTGCAAGACTCAATTAAAACAGCAGTGCTGGAAAAAGGATCTTAACATGTTTTTGGATAATTCAGATGCCGGGGAAGTCATTTGTAAAATGTTTTAATGCTTGAAAAGATATTTAATATTGAACATTTCTGAAAGCTGTTGAAGCCCAGCTGCTGTCATTGTTTTGAACCTGACTGTATCTGGAGTTACACCGATGCCCGTGAAATATGATTAAACATCTGGAAAATGAGCTCAGGAAAATAGGTTCTTACAAAAATGCTAATGAAGCAGTGTACTTTATTCCAACACAGTTGGAAAGCATGAAGCAAAAGCAAGGAGACTTAATAAATTTCAAGAGGAAACGGACGTCATGATGTTCGGAGGAATCTGAGTAGTTCAGGGTACTCCTGTTTTGAATGACTTCTGTGTTTATAGTGGTCAGCTTTGTCTGTCATTTTTTTTTCTTTTTATAAACTTTATATTTCAGATGTACTTTTATTACCTGTTATACTCACATTAATGTAATTTAAATCCAAGTACTGATATTTTATACCACAGAAATACTAAACATATTTCCAAACAACCAGCAGTATCATAAATAAAATTAGTAGAAAATGAAGTTCCAAAAGAAAACACTCATAAAACAAAATCTTTAACCTAACCACACAAAACCTCTGCACATACTGTATCAAAAATGCAACTGCAGGATCAGGAAGCCATCTCTGCTCCTCGGGCTAAAAGTTGTTTCAAGTTGTTTTTCCATTTCCTGAGCTCCCAGGAGCTGAATCCTCTCAGATAGTAAAGGAGACGGTACCTAATATGCCACTTTCTCTGTGTGGTTACAGTCATAGCGGTTTACTTATTTTGTACTTGGAGCAAGAGTCACAAGGAGCTGCTGTGGGAATTGAACTCACAACCTCAGGGTGCTGAGGCAGCTCCTCTGCAGTGGCATAGAAAAGCGTTAGTTGATCCTGAACGAAGACTGTCCCCCAGCATCTGAAGAGGTGTGGGGTTAATCTTCTGCTTAAACATTGCAGGTAAAAATCAAAACTAAGGTAAAAACATGACAAACTTTAAGATGTCACTATATTGCTGCACACCAAGATTATTCTATTTGGTTCAAGCT
Source organism: Geotrypetes seraphini (assembly GCF_902459505.1). Lineage (NCBI taxonomy): Eukaryota > Metazoa > Chordata > Amphibia > Gymnophiona > Dermophiidae > Geotrypetes > Geotrypetes seraphini. The sequence goes on from NC_047088.1 coordinate 12,770,999, forward strand.
TCAAGTTTCACATCTCTGCAGTTCAGTTACAATTATTGGCCTATGAATCCATACAAAGAAGTTTCATATTTCTTCTCCTTTTGGACTTCTTCCATGTTTGTAATTATAGGGTCACTCAGGTCAAGCTTATATCACATCACTTAAATATCAACCCACATAACTTTCCATTCTTGCTCATGTTTCCTTTGAACTGTAAATGTGCCTTAAATATGCTCAATAATGGGACAAACTCAGTGGCAGGGCAAATAATCTACTTTCACATTTCATTTTATTATATTTATAATCCACAAATTGTCTTACTTTTAGGCAGCTCACAACATAATACACAAAACATATGGAGGGGCATTAAAAAAAGGTTTAAGTCCCTTTTTGGCCTAAAGCTTTAAGCACCCAAAGTAGGCAGCAGGGAAATGTCCATTCTTGGGGGGAAAAAACCATCCAAAATAAGTTTTGTTTTGGGGTTGGTTTTTTTTTGTGTTTTGTTTTCAAGAATGGCCTACCTGCACATTCAGGTGTTTAATTGCCCAGACTGCCACTATGTCTACCTTTAAGCCCTATTCTCAAAAAAATATCGCCCAAGTCCCAAACGCCCAAAACAAGACCTTTAGGCATGGGACGGACCAGTCCTTCGCCTAAAAGCACAATTCTCTAACCGGTATCTGCCATAAGCGCCGGTTAGAGAATCATGCAACCATGGCCCTCACCCCCCCCCCCCCCCCCAATGATTGCAGCAGGAGAGATGCCCAATCTGTCCTGCTAACACCCGCCGTGCCCCCCCCCTTGCCCCCCGAATGATCACGGCAGGAGGGATGCATAGTCCTGCCTGCCCGGCACCCATCGTGACCCCTATAGTTCTCCAGCAGGAGAGATACCCAATCTCTCCTGCCGGACCCCCCCCCTCCCCCCGAAAGTTCACTGGCAGGAGGGATGCCCAGTCTCTCCTGCTGGACACCCCCCAAAGGTAGCCCACCAAGACCCTCCCAAACCTTTTTTTAGATGGCTGGCTGGCTGGGTGCTTTGTGTGTCCGGCCGAATACAAGCAAAACACAAAAAATGGGAGATGAAGCAAAACTCAAACGAAAATAGTCTCCCAAGCCCCAAGAAAAGGAACTAGATGAGAGGGAGAAACCACCTGTAAAGGGAGAATGCTGCTACCACTCAAATGAAAGTAGATAATAAAGTGAATTTTTAGAGAGCCCTCAGTCACACAGCCTTCCTCCGGGAACCCCCCAGAAGTAACGGCTGCCACTGGTGTGTCCGGCCGGCAGGCCCTCCTTCGCTGTAGCAAGTTTGTGTCTATATGATCCTCTTTCTATTTAGAGATCCTTTGTGTCTGTCCCACACATTTTTAAGCTCCGTCATTGTTTTTGCCTCCACCACCACTATAGGAAGGGCATTCCAGGCATCCACAACCCTCCAATCTACTTATCTCAAGATATACTAACTTTTTTTCCAATCATGCTGTCAATCTATCAAAGTCCACAATTTGGCATTAATGTGCATCCTCAACTAATATTTGCCTTCTAACATGTTAAGTCTACAGTAGAGAAGTTCTACTTATGACCAGCTACTTGACTGTTGTTTGGGGGTCTGTGCTCGGCCCATGTGATCTTTGTAAATTGAGCAATTATCCACTTAAGTGGAATTTGCACACCCACACATACCTATGAAAATAGTATTTTAAGCATTTATGTGTGTAAGGAGCTCTTAAATGTTATTGCCTGTGTTATAGAATTGCTCCTATTGTGGCTATCCTGAAAAGCTGACCAGCTTGCAGCACTCAAGGACTGGCATTTCCAAGCCCTGTTCTAGAATGAGGATGTCAACATTCCAGTTTTTCAGGGAGCACAAAGAGGTTTGTTTTTCAGGCTGTTTAAGACTCTCCATGAGAGAGAGATCTATGGATTTGGTCTGTGAAGCAGGTTAAGTTGCTTAGCTTGGTTACCCTGAATATCAGACTCTTTCTTGTAGATCATAGGAAGTGACGACTTAGAAGAGATACCAGGAAGGAAACAATAAGATGGTTCTTTCCATGAGCTGCCTTTCCATTATGAAGTATTGTTTTTCAGACTGCTATCTGTCGGTGTAGCCAGCCTCTCTCGGGGTTCAACGCTCGCTGTGTGGAGGATGAACAGATGCTGCAGGCAATCAGCGATGCTAATCCAGGAAGTCCCTTTATGTATGTTGTTGACACAAGGCCAAAGGTATTATTGAATGATATTGATTTATACTTGTAAGTGAGCAGTGCAAGTCCGAAACTTACTTTGAGTAAGGATAGTTGTTTTCCCTAAATGATGTCATTGCACAGGACACTGTACTGCCATAGGGAAAAAGCAGAAAATAAGGTGATTGTAAATCTGAAATGAATATACCTGGGCGGAAAGATACAGCTTAGATGGATGGTTGCAGCAGATCCTGGCATTGACACCGTCAGCATCTCTTGGCATTGGCACATGTCCTATTATAATAGGGCAAGCTCTGGTTCTATATCTTTTGTTCCAGTTCATTCTGCTTACTCAGTGTGAAGGCAGACAGTAGAACTGTGAACAGTAACTTGTCTATTATGCAGCTTCATCTCCTGAAAGTGTGATGAACTTGGAAACCCAACTGGCTTCAGGACCCAGGTGAAGATTGCAAAGCACTGCCCTAGAATATAATGCAATGAAAAAGAAGGAAACTTGTTAAACACAGAGACAAAAAAAGCCTTCAATATACCCCCAAAAAATGGCCTGATGTTGAATTTAACAGATAATGAAAGTGCAAAATTTGATCAAAAATATTAAAAGAGAGAAAAAATCCAAAAGGAAAAAATGTAATTTCTGCGTAAAACACACTAACCTTGTATGCCAATTTCTTGTTGCCTGAAGCAGCATTTTTTTTAGCAAAATGCTGGCTGTCGTTGGCACAGGAAAGTTTGTTTCCTTACAACGGGGCTCTGCATTTATAAACTACATATTTAAAATAGAAGATTGGGTGAAGAAGACAAGTTTTCTGCCTCTAAAGATACTTTGAAGTTGTATTGATTCAGAGAGTAACATTGAAAAATTGAGCACTAAAGGGGGGTTTGTGAGGACGCTGTAGTCCAGAACCTTTATCTGAGGCTTTTCCCCTGTTTATCTTTATTTAGTTGATTTACCATAAAAAAAATTTGGAGAGGTGATTTGTGTCTAATTATTTATAGAATTTAGTGTATGCATTGGGTTCCATTTGTTATTGATTGGATAAATCAAACCCAGTTCCTCGGGTTCTTAGGCCACTGCACGAACCATTAGGCTACTCCAGCACTTAGTAAATAGATCCCTTTTGGAATCAAAGCAAACTATGGCATCCAACTAATGGTTTTAGAATGCTACGGGGTTTGCTGTCTCTCATTTGTCAGAGTAGGCTGTGGTTATGTTTTTAAAGAGCCAACAGAAACTTCCCAGACCACATGGATCCATTCTTTAGCTGCTGCTTTCACTATCATGAGCTACTCAGACATGTTTTTCTCTAGGACCAAATCCAACTACTAGAGCGTCACCTTTTCTCTTTTGTGAAATGCAGTTAAATGCTATGGCAAATCGAGCTGCTGGCAAAGGATATGAGAATGAAGATAATTACATCAACATTCGCTTTCAGTTCATCGGTATCGAAAACATTCATGTGATGCGGAATAGTCTGCAGAAACTCCTGGAAGGTAGGATGAAGCTTGGCTTGGTTTCACAGCTACAGCAGCCAGCATGTGGAGGAGCTCATACCTGGGGTGTGCAAATACAGCAGTACAGGACGCAGGTTGGGGGGAGAGGCTGTGATCCAGGAGTGTCCTCTAAACTGAAGGGAGAGTTTTGGGAACGCTTTGGGTTGGTGACACTGCACATAATAAACTAATGTTACTATTTTTACAGGAATGAAGAGTAAGATGATGATAGATCTGCAGAGCTTTACTAATAATATCACTGATCTTTTGAAAAGATGTAATCAGAATAAATGTGTTTGTGCTTTACAGCACACAAGACCTGGCTTGAAATCCTGCCCATTCTTAGGCTGGTCAGGTCCGGAGCAGCTGTTCTGTTCAACAAACAGTAGTGCTGCCCGATTCAGGAAGATTCGATTCAGCCTATTGAATCGATTTTTCGATTTGATTTTCCTGCGCTATTGGGTGTTTTTTTCGAAACATCCTGGTGGGTTTATTTTATAGCCTCTTCACACACTCCACCCCCTTTGCCCTCTCCTATCCACACTGGCACTGTGGTCTAAACAAATAAATAAAAAAGACTTTTCCTCTCTCTTTTAGGTCCTAGTTCATGCTTGCTGTCTAACACCAGCTCTGGCAGGATACACATTTCAAATCTGATATATTGTAATCACAAAACAGAAAATAAAATTATTTGTTCTACCTTTTGTTGTCTGGTTATTATTCAAATCATTTTGGTCCCAGGCTCTGTGACAAACATCTTCTGATAACTCGCTTGATGGGGTCTCTTGCCCATTTGTCTTTTTCTTCTTTCTCCGTGCTAACCATCCATCTCTGTCCTCCCCTTCTGTTTCCCTTCTCTCCCTTGGAGGTCTGGCATCTTTCCTTTTTTTGTCTCTATTCCCTTAGCTGCTGCGATGGACCCCACCATACCCAGATTCACATCTCTCCTTTTCTCAACTACCCTTTCATCCAGCACCTCTCCCTCCTTCCCTACCAGCTCTCCCTTTCTCTTTCTAACTACCCTCCTATCCAGTATCTGTAAATCCCCTACACCGTCCCTTGTGTCCAACTTCCCTCCCTAAATCCCATTGTCCACCATCTCTCTCCCTCTCCTGTTTTTAGATCCATTATTTTCTATCCCTCCCCCATCTCCCCTCTTCATGATCTCCCCCAAGTTCATCTCACCCTCCCTCAAGTACATCTCCCCCCTCCACAGTCCATCTTCCCCTCTCCACCAAGTTCATCTCTCCCATCCATCTTCTCCCCATCTTTCCTCCAATCCACCAACTCCCCCAAGTCCATATCCCCCATCTACCTTTATTTTGACATTGCAACTTGTTGCCAGTGGCGGTAGTGATTTAGCGATCCACTGCTGCCGCCACTCCTTGTGTCTTCTCTCCACTGCAGCCTGCCCTTAGTGAAAACTTCCTGTTTCCACTTGGGCGGCCGAATGGAGGGAAGATGCCCAGAGTAGTGGCAGGGTAGTGAATCTCCTGGCCGGGGAGGAGAGGAGAAATACTTCCACCCGAGGAGGAGAGAGCCTTGCTGCCGCCGATCTGCTCGCAGAGACTTATTCAGGCTTTCCCTCTGCCACTGGAGTCCTTGCTTCTGCTGTAACTTCTGGTTTCGCAAAACCCGAAAGTTACATTAGATAGAAGGACTCCGGTGGTAGAGGGAAAGCCCGAATAGATCTCTAGCAAGGGGACCGACAAATCGGTAAGTTCGATTTTTTTGCCAAAACAAATCATATCGATTCACCCAAAGTGAATCGATTCGAATCGGGCAGCACTAACAAACAGAACTGGAACTTTGAAGGGAGCTTCTTACACAACAGTGTAAATCGGGGTGGGGGGGTTGTCTGAAACTATTTTTTATAGCACTTAATGAATCAGAGAGAGACGAGGGAAAAACAGAGCTGGTAAGATGAAACAGATAAATGGTTAATAAAAAATATTGCAGCTATGGAGAGGGATATTTGCAAAATTTTCAGTCTGCAGTTGTATTACATGCAAGTACCCAGCGGATTTGGTTTAATTTTTGAGTTTTGCAGCATTGACATGTCTTTTCCTTTGTGTGCATTTTATCTCTGTAACCTGTGAACAGTGGTATTCCACTCAGGCTAGCAGGCCAGTTTTCAAAGCCATTTCCCCAGCTGGGTTGAAAATTAGCCTCTGCCAGGCTAACAGCACTGGCTATCCTCCACAGCATGACATACCCATGGGCACATTTAGGTCAGGGGAATAAAACAGAATTCTGTATGTGGGCTTTTCAGATGTATGCAAGATATGTTTATCTCAGCCACTCACACAAATAGCCTATAGCAGTGGTCTCAAACTCGCGGCCCGCCAGGTACTGTTTGAAGCCCTCGATAGTTACCATTGTTCAGGAACGTTGCCCACCTCACTGCTGTAACCTCATGCAAGTGCATTCCTGCGTTTTATACGTGATTGTGGAGTGGAGAGGACAATTGTGTACAGATGCTGGAAAACGCTTGCGTGAGGTTACAGCAGTGAGGCGGGCAACGTTCCAGAACGTAAGGTAACCATTGGAAGCAATGCAGCTTGTGTGTGTGTATGTAATCTTGTGAATTCTCGTGAAATTTGGCACATCTGGCAGTGACTGCTTGATGTAAGATGGCGGTTGTGTCCGGTGCTGGAGGAGGCAAGAGCTGAAGGCGGTTGCGGACACAACCACCGCACACTTAAGGCACAAGTCGGATATTGATTATCCCTTCGACAAAAAAAGCCTAGAGGACTACACCAAAATCTTGTCTCTTGCAGTTGATACTTTAGAATCTAAATCTCAATTTTGCATGAGAAAAAACTCTTTGTAGTTTATAAATCTTTCTTTAATTGCTTTTGATCATTTCAGCTATACACAGCTGAAAGCAGTGCAACATGCAGAAAGTGAAAAACTATCTAAACTTCACTTTCTGCATGTTGCGCTGTGTATAGCTGAAATGATCAGAAGCAATTAAGGAAAGATTTATAAACTAATGAGTTTTATCTCATGCAAAATTGTCATTTCTTTAATAAGACATTAACTATTTTTTCTGCAGCCCTCCAAGTACCTACAAATCCAAAATGTGGCCCTGCAAAGAGTTTGAGTTTGAGAACGTTGGTATATAGACTCTTTAGCATGCAGACATGACTGCGAACTTTCAAAGGAAAGCACTATTCATTGTTTCCGTTTCAAATGTGAGTCTAGAAAGTAAGTCTAAATGTGCTAAGTAATGCTATGTGTGCCACAAAGATTGCAGGCTATGAAAAACTGGGGGAAGGTATGGCTCACTGATAGAGCTGCTGCTTCTGCACCCAGAGGTTGTGAGATCAAATCCCAGTGCTGCTCCTTGTGTCCCTGGGCAAGTCACTTAGTCCTCCAGTGCTTTGAAATAGAGAATAACATGGGGAAAAATATTTATCACCATTCTTGCCCCGTCCCCGCGAGGTCAGTCTCCGTCTCTGCCCTGTCCCTGCGAGCTCAGTCCCGTTCTCTGCCCCATCCCCATGAGCTTGGTCCCCGTCCCCACCCCGCAAGCTTGGTCCCTGTCCCTGCCCTGCAAACTGTCAGATCCCATCTGCAAAAGCCTCGAATACTTATGATTTTACACTGAACTTATTTTATTAAAGTATAAAAAGAGATAATATTCTGTACAATTGTCATTTTATAAACACAAATAATACAGAACAAGGATCAACAAAACCCCTGTCTCCCCTCCCTTTCACAAATATCCCCTCCACTATTGTGAAAACTGAACAATCCAAATTACTACAGAATGCTGCTACATAGAAAAATCAAGCTAACAGAATACTTCAGTCACACATGGCAGGAATAGTGTTATGGGAGAGCAACTAAGGCAACTACCCCCTGGTCAGAGAGAGAGCCCTAAGCCACCTGGAAGCTAAAGAAGCACTGCCTGGGCTTTGCGGTTCCCAGTTATGTCTAATACCAGCTCTAGCAGGATACACATTTCAAATCTGAAATATTGAAATCACAAAATATAAAATTTATTTTTTTTACCTTTTGTTGTCTGGTAATTTTATTCTTCAAATCACATTGGTCTCAGGCTTTGGGTTTGGGTTCCTTCTGTCTTCATCGTGGCATGGCTGGCTGGCTCCTGAAGGTAAAATAGGCGCAAGAGGAACTGGGGAGGAGATACCGTGTCTGACATGGGTGCAATTTTTTTTATCATAGGAGCAGACTTTTCACCGCTCCTGCAGGGCGGTGAAAGGACTTGTCCCCATTCTTGCGGTAAACCATTTTCAAATGTCTCCCTTCCTGCGGATTTACTGCGGTGACCAAGGTTTATTGTGGTAAACCATCCCCGTGTTATTCTTTTTCTTTTTTTAAAAAAAATTCAATTTTTTCTATACCGTTCTCCCAAGGGAGCTCAGAACGGTTTACATAAATTTATTCAGGTACTCAAGCTTTTTTCCTTATCTGTCCTGGCAGGCTCACAATCTGTCTAATATGCCTGGGGCAATGGGGGGATTAAGTGACTTGCCCAGAGTCACAAGGAGCAGCGTGGGTTTGAACCTAAAACCTCAGGGTGCTGAGGCTGTAGCTTTAACCACTGTGCCACACACTCCCCATTCTCTACTTTGAAATACCAAAGCCACAAAAAGGCGGTATGCACGTCCCCATTCCCCTTTTCCCCTCTCCCCTCTTTACTGCCTGTTGATTCTGCAGACCATTGTAAGGACCGGGCTAAGCATGTGCAATTACGAGGAGACTGGATTTTTCCTGTTCTAACTTCATCCCTCCTGAGTGGGGGAGAAAAAGGCAGAATAGTCTTAACAGATTACGTATTTTCAAAGAGTTCTAAAATAAATGTAAAACTTCTGTTCTCAGTTTAATATCAGAAGTAGCTGTGTCTCGTCCCTGATATTTCCTAGGCGTGAAAGGCAAGTGCTTTGTGAATTGGGAGATGGGGCAGCGAGGTATTGTTGGACTCTGTGATTTAGGATGATCCCAAAGGTAGAAAAACTGAAGCTGTAATGGGCTAGCGCGGTGAAGATGCACTGTTCGAGCAGAAACACTTTGTAATTATAAGATGGGATGTTTTTGACTGAACTCTTTCTCCATTTCATGCTGTCATTTCTCTTAGTGTGTGAAACAAAATCTCTATCCATGAGTGACTTTCTGACAGGCTTGGAGAACTCTGGCTGGTTAAGGCATATTAAAGCTGTCATGGATGCAGGAGTCTTTCTAGCAAAGGTGAGCCACGGACCTAATGAAGACAACCATGCTTTTCTATTTTTAGTTGAAGCTAGAAAATGGGACAGAAATGCCAGTGAGCAAGAACTGAACATGTGTTTAACAAATTTTTAGTCGTGCTGTTCAAGAAAATAGAATAGAAGCAAAATAAAAAGCATAGCTATCTTCTTGTGTTTTCTTATCCTGGCAGGCAGTGAAAGATGAAAAGGCCAGTGTGTTAGTCCACTGCTCAGACGGATGGGATCGCACAGCACAGGTTTGCTCCGTTGCAAGTGTTCTCCTCGATCCATATTATAGGACTGTTAAAGGGCTAATGGTAAGGAATGAACTTTCAAAGAGTTCATGTCATAAAATAAAACATCCCAGGGGCATCTGCATATTTATGTGGAAAACAGCCTGTCTCTGTGAGCCAGCAAGGGAGGGTTTTATGTATTACAGTCAGTTGTCATAATCTAAGTGAGTACTTTTTCACCGACAGGGTGGTAGATGCGTGGAATAGGCTCCCAGTAGAGGTGGTGGAGACAAAGACTGTCTGAATTCAAGAAAGCTTGGGGCAAGTGCGTGGGATCTCTTAGGGAGAGGAGGAGATAGTGTATGCTGCAGATGGGCAGACTGGATGGGCCATTTAGCCTTTATCTGCCATCATGTTTCTATGTTTTTATAATCGGAAAGTTCTATGACATCACAATGCAAGTGTTAAGAGCCTTAGCCTATAGGAAGAGGAGATGCAAATGTTAAGAGTCTTAGCCAATAGGGAGAGAAGGAGATAGTGGACACTGCGGAAGGGCCATTTGGCCTTTATCTGCCATCATGTTTCTATAATCAGAAAGTTCCCTGACATCACAATGCAAGTGTTAAGAGCCTTAGCCAATAGGGAGAGGAGGAGATAGTGGATGCTGCGGATGGACTATTTGGCCTTTATCTGCCGTCACGTTTCTATATTTCTATAATCAGAAAGTTCTCTGACATCACAATGCAGGTGTTAAGAGCCTTAGCCTATAGGAAGAGGAGATGCAAATGTTAAGAGCCTTAGCCAATAGGGAGAGGAGGAGATAGTGGGCGCTGCGGATAGGCCATTTGGCCTTTATCTGCCATCATGTTTCTATTTGTATGCTTCAATTACAAATCAACAAAGTTGTGCAGAAATCCTTCACAGTAATGCAAAACTTGCGATATATTAAAAAATGTTTTGAAAGGGCACAATTCTGCCTTCTGGTCCAATCTTTAGTTTGGGGATTGCTAGACTATTACAACATCTTATATCTGCCTTGCCCCACTGTAATAATAAAACAGCTACAAACCATACAAAACACAGCTTTCAGATTGTTCTTCTCTATGAAAAAATATGACCATATATCCTTAGCTTGGACACATACTGGCTTCTGGTACAGGCATGAATTTTATTTGTTTTATTGCCTATTATTTAAAGTCCTGAATGGTTTTTCTCTAACCTACTTGAATGAGTGCTTCATCCTGAAAAACATGACTAGATCAAGGAGAGTCCAGAACTCATTTACTTATCATTGAACTAAGGATATACAACGAAAGAAAATGTTTGAGGTTCTACTGTCATTCCAGGCATTCTTCTGCTACAGCGACCTCTGTCCAGTCCCCTCAGCCATTGTCCAAGTGGCCATGGGTGCCTTGGAACGAGGATTCTTTTTTTGACTGATTAGTTTTCTCCGGATGAGGACTTGGATCTTGGGGAGGACATAAAAACATAAGAATTGCCCTGCTGGGTCAGACCAGTGGTCCATCATGCCCAGCAGTCTGCTCACACGGCGGCCCTCTGGTCAAAGACCAGCGCCCTAACTGAGACTACCCCTACTAGCATATGTCCTTGTTCAGCAGGAACTTGTCTAACTTTGTCTTGAATCCCTGGAGGGTGTTTTCCCCTATGACAGACTCTGGAAGTGCGTTTCAGTTTTCCACCACTCTCTGGGTGAAGAAGAACTTCCTTACGTTTGTACAGAATCTACCCCCTTTCAACTTTAGAGAGTGCCCTCTCGTTCTCCCTACCTTGGAGAGGGTGAACAACCTGTCCTTATCTACTAAGTCTGTCCCCTTCAGTACCTTCAATGTTTCGATCATGTCCCTTCTCAGTCTCCTCTGTTCGAGGGAGAAGAGGCCCAATTTCTCTAATCTTTTTCTAATCTTTCCCTCTGCCGTGGTCCCGCCCCTCCCCTGAAAATGCAGAGGGAACATGTGCAGAGGTGTGCTCTGCATGCTGCCGTAATTAGCTTGTTGGTCCTCGATAAGTGGTGGCAGCGCTTTTAAAGGTGAGACTAGGGGGGAAGAGCAGGAGCGCGGAGCTGGGCCGCATGTTGTGCAGGGCTGTGTTAAGGAATGCTTAAGAGGAGTCCAAATCCCTTCTCTCTTATCTCCTTGTTAGGATTTTCCCGGGGCTGAAGATGTATGCTATTGGTACAACAATTTACTAAGCTAATCATTTTGTTCCATTCCATCAAAATGGAAAAATGTTATAATTCCCTTGTATCACTACATGGTATGGCTGCACCTTGAATACTGTGTGCAATTCTAGTCACTGTATCTCAAAAAAGATATAGTGCAATTAGAAAAGGTATAGAGAAAGGTGACAAAAATGAGAAAAGGGATGGGACGACTTTGCTAGTAGGAAAGGCTAAAGCGGCTAAGGCTCTCCAGCCCGGAAAAGAGACGGCTCGGGGGAGATATGATAGAGGTCTATAAAATACTGAGTGGAGTGGAAAGGGTAGATGTGAATCACTTGTTTACTCTTTCCAAAAATATTAGAACTAGGACTAGGGGGCATGCAATGAAACTACTAAGTAGTAGATTTAAAACAAACCAGAGAAAATATTTCTTCAGTCAGCATATAATTAAACTCTGGAGTTTGTTGCTGGAGAATGTGGTGAAATCAGCTTAAGCACATAAGCATTGCCTCTGCTGAGTCAGACCATAGGTCCATCACGCCCAGCAGTCCGCTCCCGCGGTGGCCCCCCAGGTCAATGACCTGTAGTGATCTATTACTCTACTACTCTATTACTTTACAGCCTTCTGTACTGTATAGTAACCCTCTAATTGTACCCATGGATCCCCTTTTCCTTCATGAACTCGTCCAATCCCCTTTTGAACCCCAAAGTCGTACTCTGCTCTACTACCTCCTCTGGAAGCGTATGCCAGGCGTTCACCACCCTCTGCGTGAAGAAGAACTTCCTAGCATTTGTTCTGAACCTATCTCCCTTAGCAGGATTTAAAACAGGTTTGGATAATTTCAAAAAGAGAAGTCCATAGGCCATTATATATAGCAATCAAATTCTACTGTCTACTATTTAAAACCATAAACGGCGACAGCCCAACCTACCTGAACAACTGCCTCATCCAAACTACATCAACTAGACATAGGAAAACCCACACTCCATTCACATGCCCTCCAATCAAAGAAGTCAAATGGAAAAAAAACTATATGACGGCCTCTTAGCCACACAAGCAGCAAAACTCAACAACCAAATCTCCAATCTACTAATTATGACCCCCCAGACTACAAAACATTAAGAAAAGAAATAGACTCTACTCTTCAAGAAATTCCTTCAAACAACTTAATACCGCTAGCTCCTTCCCACTTCTCAATACCACTTCCCAATACCTTCCCAATTCCCCAAAGCAACCTCACCTACTCTTTATCTCCTCTAGAAATTACCAGATATCTTCTTGTAATACGTTTTTTGTAATCCGCCTTGAACCGCAAGGCAATGGCAGAATAGAAATCTCTAATGTAATATAATTATTGAGATGACTTGGGGAAATCCACTGCTTATTCCTAAAATAAGCAGCATAAAATCTGTTTTACTTCTTGGGATCTTGCCAGGTATTCGGTCTGTAGCATGCTGAGTGGTACCCTTAACAGGGTGAAGCATGCAGAACATTTTTTTAAAATTCTGTTTCACATCTGCTGGTCAATGAACATAACCCACAGATTTTGGACTAGTCTGATGGGACTAAAGGAATGAAAATTAGTACAGGAAAAACCTACTTTTTAAACTCTCTTCTTAGTTTTTAGCTGTCCCTAAATCAAGAGGCCCATCAGAGCATGAAACCAGCTATTGGATGCTATTGACGTGTTAAAATATTTTTTAAAGAGAACACTACATCTTGATCATCTTCTCATTTTGTTCTGCATTTCTCTTATGGGGTTTCACCTCACAAGCCACTTGGAAGTAACATAGTAGATGACGGCAGATAAAGACCCGAATGGTCCATCCAGTCTGCCCAACCTGATTCCATTTTAATTTTTTTTTCTTCTTATCTATTTCTGGGTAAGAATCCAAAGCTCTGCCCAGTACTGTTCTTAGGTTCCAACTACTGAAGTCTCCATCAAAGCTCACTCCAGCCCTTCTACACTCTCCCAGCTATTGAAGCCCTCCCCAGCCCATCCTCCACCAAATATCCATATACAGACACAGACCGTTCAAGTCTGCCCGGTACTGGCCTTAGTTCTTTAATATTTACTACTATTTTCTGATTCTAGATCCTCTGTGTTCATCCCACACTTCTTTGAACTCCATCACCGTTTTCCTCTCCACCACCTCCCTCGGGAGCACATTCCAGGCATCCACCACCCTCTCCATAAAGAATAATTTCCTTACATTGCTCGTGAGTCTCCCACCCCTCAGCCTCAAATTATGCCAGTATTGTGACCTGACCAGGCACTTTGGTGTCTGTCCTAAATGTCAAAGCTACTCTTATTAATCTTGAGAGTTCCAGCAGGGATTGAAAAACCACCCCTCTCTTCCCCTCCCTTCCCCTTCCCCCCCTCTACTTCCACCTGTCTCTTTCCTATTCCCCCTATCTCCTTACTTATATTGTTAATTATCCCCACAATCCCACTTCTGTATCTACTATTGTATACTGTCTAGAACTGAAAAGGTTCATCATGTACTTTGTACTTTTCCACTATTGTATATTGTTTTGAACTGAACAGGTCTGACTGGATATAAATAAAGCTTTATTATTATTATTGTGTGTTTGACATAATATCGGTTTCCATCTTGGAGCATAGGAACCCAGCTTGCCAGGCAATCCCTTTTTCTGCAAACACCTCTAATGAGCCAAGCTCCAGGCTCTTTTGGGGGCTAACCCTGATATATTTGAAATCTCTATTTTGATGTTTAGATGGATTACTGAGATTCAAAGCTTGCAAGAGGTGACCATATGATGGATTCTTGTTTATTGGGAAAGAAGACTCCAACTTATCCAAAATACAGCTATTAAATTAATCCACAACGCCAAGAAATATGACCATGTTACACCACTATTGATCGATTCTCACTGGCTCCCTATCAGTCATCGCATTTTCTTTAAGATCATGCTGTTAATATTTAAAACCCTAACCTATAATGAACCTCAATTTATAGCCAGAATGTTAATACCCCATAACACTATACGACCACTCAGATCATCCTTCCAAAATCTCTTATCTGTACCCTCTCTGAAAATAGTGGGCACGAGAAGATCCGATATGTTCTCTGTAATGGGCCCCCAATGGTGGAACTCATTACCACAATACATTAAAAATGAAAAAGACCTTACCTCCTTTAAAAAATCCTTAAAATCTTATCATTTTGAAGATGCATTTAATACTTAAATTTTAGATTCGTTTAACATTCTCAGATTTTTAACTATCCCGTTTCCTTTTGTTCTCTCCCTTTTTTGTCTTCCTTCTAAAAAGAGTTGTAACTTCCCCCCCCTTCCCTCCCAACTCAAGTTTGTCTTGTCTAAGAATTTAGTCATTTGGTTTGTCTTTTTGTAATTTTACTTTCTTTTATAATTTTGTATATCACTTAGCAAACTGATTAAGCGATCCATTAAATACTAATAAACTTGAACTTGATGCTATTTTGAACCTTGTTTCCTCACCAGATCAGTCCAGAGCTTGTGGGTTTTGTCTGTTGACGAATGGATGGAAACAGAACTAGAGTTCTTTGTGATTTGCTCTTTAAGGGCATGGTGCAGCCTTAGCTACTTAGTATTTATCCGTCTCCAGTGGATGAATGGCAGGCAGACCATGCAGTTCCCAGGCTGGTCAATGGCATAGGATCCTAAGCCAGTTGAGAAACTAGAGTTGAGCCTATGAAAAATGGCTAGTCTATATGTCCACCCTACTCTACTTTCCCTAATACTATTCTTGTTATATACCATCAAGTTTCTTTCGAGTTCTTTCTCCAGCAAGTTACCCTTTCCAATTTGAGTACAATATATCAATATGGGTATATAAAGTATGACTCCAAGTAAAAGGGATAACATGTAATCTTTGTTTTGCCAGCTGAAATATTGAGTAGCTAAGGCTATACAGTGCTATTAAGGAGCAAATCACACATAGCTATTATTTCTGTCTCCATCCACTGGTTGGACACATCCCAAGGATTCTGGACTAGTCTGGTGGGACAAAACGGGGAAAAAAATAATTAGCTGGTAAGATCTGATTTTTTTTTTCTTTGCTTTTTTAATTTTTTACTATATGTTCTATCAATTATCAGGCATTCTTTTTCTTAAAATTAGTCTGTAAACCTCCTTATATTTATTTAAAGGTCGTATAGCAAGTAGTGAAATAAATATAGCTCATTTTGAGACTGATCACGGCTAGTCATCCAGTTTCTCTTTGTTGTGAAATGAAATAGAAACACAAGTGCATGCTACTTATCCTGTTTTGTTTTTGTCTCTCAATGGACATTAAGGTTTTAATTGAAAAAGAATGGATCTCGGTGGGCCACAAGTTCTCACATAGGTATGTCATCAAATTGGTCCTGAGTTTATGATGATTGAGGGAGGGGGACATGGATCCAGTAGGGAGCAAGTCAGCATACAGAATTAACTTCTCTTGTTGAACCTTGACCAATAAGTGAATGAAACTGGCACTCGCAGACATAATTTACACTTTCCCTTCATATAGGGGTTTTGGTTTGTTTTTTTTTGCTTTATTTGTGTATATATGAAAAAAGGATGAGATTAGGGGAAAAGAAGACGACTACTACTAATTTCTATAGCGCTGCCAGACGTATGCATCGCTGTAGCAAAGGATCATACAGCATGAAGGTTAGAATTCAAGAGTCCCAAGAGCTTTTCTGACTTCATATCTCACTGTCTCATTTTCTAAGGTTTTTCCCAGTTGAACCTACTCAGGCTAAAACTGGGAATTAAGTTTGGTAAGACCTGGCAAAACAGTAGTTTACCCTCCTATGTGTCTTCTGAGACTCACAAGATGAGCTGTCCTGCCCTTCCTTGTAGGATTTCCAGCATACATTTTTTAGCACCCTGGGAGAGAGCAATTGCCCGCAAACCTCAGGTTCTATGGCAGATGTGCACAGCTAGCACAGTGCAGCTTTCCTACCCTGCATTTATATTATGAACTGTTTTATATCTCTGCAGATGTGGCCACCTGGATGGTGACCCAAAGGAGGTGTCCCCCGTCTTCACACAGTTTGTGGAATGTGTCTGGCAGCTCATGGAACAATTTCCTTGTGCATTTGAGTTCAATGAGCGCTTCCTGCTCGAGATCCATGATCACGTTTTCTCTTGCCAGTTTGGGAACTTCATTGGAAACTCTCACAAAGAGCGAGAGGATCTAGGGTAAGTCCAGGTTCTACCACAAGTTTCCTTAAACCTTTGTCTTAATGCTTAAAACTTGCTTTATGACTCCCATAATAGTATTTCCTCATCCATAACCTGAAAAGTTCTGTTTAATTATTGGACTCTGAAATATTAAGGCAGGGAGACTTGATGGGAGGAGAGACTGGAAGCCCTCAATATGTATGCCATATGTATACCTTAGAGCAGTGGTAGGCAAACTCATCAGTCAAAAGAGCCAAACATCAGCAGTACAACGATTAAGATTTCTTTTGAGAGCCATAACCTGCTTATGCTACGACGGCTACGTCAACCCGACTGACACCCCGCTCGCCTGCACGTAATCAAAATCGATTCATGGCAGAACTTAGAGAATGACATGTGGAAAAAATTTGTGTCGGTCCCCGACCCCTCAAACCATCTGATTCCATCCACACAAGCCTCGAATAGTTTTATACTGAAACAATATTCTGTACAATTGTCAATTTATAAATCAGTGTCTTCTCCCCACTCTCTCTTCCCCATTTTCCTTCAGCGTCCTCAGCCCACTCTCTCTGCACTTCCCTTCAGTGCACGCACATAAAAACAAGCAAGCAATTTTATATCATTTTCATTCTATTCATTCATAGAAATTAAAGTCTAAATAATGCCAGTCACATAGCAAAACATGATTTTACAAAAATAATTCCCTGCACAGTTAAGCCAACAAGATTTACTAGATGTCTTTCAGCGGCTCCCCTCCCTCCCTCTTACTTTCGTGGCCAAGTCAAAATGATCTACCAACAATAAAATTTTAAAAAACACAAAGCACACTGTACGCAGAGAAAATGTTAATTATTTATATTCTGGGGGTTTGTCAAAGAGGTCAAGGCAGATGACTTTATGCAATGTCACCTCAGTAACAACTATACAAAAATACCCCCTCCCTTTTTACTAAACTGTGATAGCTGAATGCCCTGCACTGCTCTCGATACTCATAGGCTTCCTGTGCTAAAAAACGCTATTGCAGTTTAGTACAAGGAAACCATAGTGCAAAATATAGACAGCAGATATAAATTCTCAAAATGGACACATTTTGATTACTAAATTGAAAATAAAATCATTTTTCCTACCTTTGTTGTCTGGTAATTTCATCAGTCTCTGGTTGCACTTTATTCTTCTTACTGTGCATCCAATATTTCTTCCCTTCTTTCAGCCTACTGTATGCTTCCTCTCCTCCAGACCTCATTCCTTCCCCCAACTTTTTCTTTCTTTCACCCTGCCCCTTCTTTCTTTCTCTCTCCATGCCCCCTTTCTGTCTGTCTCCCTGTCTTTCTGTCTCCCGTCGCCCTTCTTTCTTTATGTCTCCCTGCCCCCCCCCTTAATTTCTTTCTCCCTGCCCTCCCCCAAGCCACCGCTGCTGGGGAATAGTCTGCCGCTGCCGCCATTGAGAAACAGGCCGCTGCTGAGTTCTGAGCTCTCCCTACTTCCCTTCCCCGCAGCGATTGGCTGGCCCAGAACTTCCTCTCCGATGGGTGGCGAAGGTTGGTCGGCCCGGCACTTCAGCATCCTCTTTACGAGGAAGGGAAGCAGGTTGGGCAGCCCTGCTCTAGCTAGCTGAGCCGCGAGCCGCACTCAAGTGGCTAAAGAGCCGCGGTTTGCTGACCACTGCCTTAGAGGAAAGGAGGGACAGGGAAGATATGATTCAGACATTCAAATACTGGTATTAAAGTAGAACAAAATCTTTTCCAGAGAAAGGAAAATGGTAAAACCAGAGGACATAATTTGAGGTTGAGGGGTGGTAGACTCAAGAACAAAGTAAGGAAATTATTCTTTACGGAGAGGGTGGTGGATGCCTGGAATGCACTCCTGAGAGAGGTGGCGAAGATGAAAATGGTGATGGAGTTCAAAAAAGCATGGGATGAACACAGAGGATCTAGAATCAGAAAATAATAGTAAATATTGAAGAACTAAGGCCAGTACTGGGCAGACTTGCATGGTCTGTGTCTGTATATGACTGTTTGGTGGAAGATGGACTAGGGAAGGCTTCGATGGCTGGGAGGGAGTAGATGGATTGGAGTGAGCTTTGACGGAGACTTCAGTAGTTAGAACCTAAGAACAATACCGGGCAGAACTTTGGATTCTTGCCCAGAAATAGCTAAGAAGAAGAAAAAAAAAAACCTTAACAAATTTTTGGATTGAATCAAGTTGGGCAGACTAGATGGGCCATTCGGGTCTTTATCTGCCTTAATCTACTATGTTACTATGTATAATGCAGTGCATAAGAAATAAACTTTTTTCAGTGGAAAATTTGTAGCACAAAAGGGAGTAAACATGGGAGTAGCATCAGGAATTTTTTTTTTTTTTTAAACTTGAAAAAAGGGGTAGTGGATGCACGTTGCAGCGTCCTAGAGAATTCATAAAAGCATAAGATAAGCACAGAAAGTATCCAGGTTGTGAGGTGTGATAGGAAAGACGTCACTTGTGAGGTTTGAAATATTGCATCAGGCCGAGACTAAATCAGCCAGTCTGTTTCTGCCTGCCAATATAGACTCTGTTTCTGTGATTCATACAAAATAACATTATTATTTTCTACAGTGTCTTTGAAAAGACGTATTCCTTGTGGCCTTTCCTACTTAAGAGAAAAGAGGAGTTCCTGAATCCCCTTTATACTGGCTTCTTGCCTTCTGCCTATGGTGTACTTCAGCCTAACACTCTACCTTTCAGTTTTAAGTAAGTTTCAACATTTTTTTGAGAAATTGTATACAACTTATATTTTGACATTCTCTTGCATATAAGGCAGTATATTAAAACTTGATAAATGCCGTGAAATACAAATTTTGAAATAATTTTAATATCTTCAGCATTGTGCACTTCATCCCGTTTTCAGTATCCCTTTTAATTATAAATATGAGTGCCTAGTGTAAATGGGAAGGAAAATTATCAAAGCAATCTATACAGATAGTTGGGACTTCAAGGAGCAGCATGGGTTTGAACCCACAACCTCAGGGTGCTGAGGCAGTAGCTTTAACCACTCTGGCACACTCTCACAAGATGGTTGATAAGCATTTATTTGAAATGGACTAATACTATCCATTTAATTCTAAAATATACTCTTCATCTAAACATAGAAAATGACGGCAGAAAAGGGCCATAGCCCATCAAGTCTGCCCACTCTAACAACCCTCCCCCCAAGCTAAACTCTATCAATCCTCCCCAAGCTGCCCTCCTCTACGCTACCCTCGTAGGGATCCGACGTGGGCATCCCATTTATTCTTAAAATCTTGTATGCTGCTGGCTACGATCACCTGTTCCGGGAGCTCGTTCCAATGGTCCACCACTCTTTCAATTATATGTTCACCAGCTGCCAATGACCACAATTGTGTTTGAATATCAGCTTACTTTTCTTTTCTGCGTTTCCTTTGAATAGGTTAGCTTGTAATGTAATGTAATGTAATTTATTTCTTATATACCGCTACATCCGTTAGGTTCTAAGCGGTTTACAGAAAATATACATTAAGATTAGAAATAAGAAAGGTACTTGAAAAATTCCCTTACTGTCCCGAAGGCTCACAATCTAACCTAAAGTACCTGGAGGGTAATAGAGAAGTGAAAAGTAGAGTTAGAGGAAAAATAAAAATAAAATAAACATTTTAACAAGACAGCATTGATCTAAATACTTTGGAAGGTAGAAGAGAGGAGAGAAAGGAATAGAAGCATGATGAAGTGATGAAGTGGAGCAAGTAAGTGTAGGAGGAGCGATTGACGTTTCCAGAAAGGGCTTCTTCAGGGAAGAGACTTGGCCGACAGTCCCAGGATGCCTATGTCTCCTCCCCTGAGATGTTCTTGTCTTGGGTTACAGCAAGTAGACCTAAGGGAAGAGGTGAAGGGAGATTGTGTGCTTAGGAAAAGCTGGCAATGGAGTTTGTCCAGGTAGCGGAGGAAGTAGCCTAATGGTGAATTATTCTAGTCTAAGAACAGGAAACAGGGTACAGTTGTGACCCTGGGCAAGAAGCTTAACACTCCATTACCCCAAGGTACAATTTAAGATTGTGAGCCCATTAGGGACAGGGAAAGTACCTCTATGTAATATGTAATCTGCTTTGGTTTACCACAGAAAGGCAGACTATCAAGAGTAACAAACCAAAAAAAAAACCCAAAACTGCAGAAACGATTACAAGATGTTGACCTTATTGAGGTCAATAAAAACATTGTAGCCCAAAGAGTGGTTCACTTAATTAAAAAACCATGGACCAGACACAGTCTGTGCTTCAAAAAACACTCCTTCCTCAGAGGTCCAAGATCTTGTATTATGAAGAAAATCTTACTCGGAATGGCTGGATAAAGTCCCACCGTTGCATCTGTTCTGCACTCTGCCCTCAATTTTCAGAGTGGGAACCCCTTTTTCTTTAGCACTCTCCAGACCAGTAGAGGTTAACTTTACGATTGGGTATATATCTAATCATGACCAGCAGGTGGAGACTGAAAACAAAACTTTGGGACAGTATATCCTAGCCCCTCCTCTCTATTTCCCTCAGTCTTCTTTCAGTCTCCAGCAGGTGTTGAGTGATCTGTACCCATCTCCCTTGGTAGGGCTGTTGGAATTTGTTTAGGGGGTTTATTGTCCCTGTTTTTAGCCGGACGGAGCTTGGGCGGACTCTGTTTGGGGGTTCGTCCGACCTCGGGGGTGTTAAACCCGGCGGGTCACGAGCGGGGTCCCTCCCCCCACTTCCTCCACCTCCCCACATTTTTTTAGAGGAGCCTCAGCAGTAAGCCTTGCCCCCTAAATCAAGCAAGGCATATTGCTTTGAGAGCCTGTGGAGTCTGTTCTGTAAAAAAAAAAAAAAAAAAAAAATCCTGAGGTAGTGCTGGTCTGGAGGGTTGTTTCCCTTTAAGAAAACTGTATTTTACTGTATTTTTTCATGTAACCAGCACTTTTTTATAGCTAGGTCGCGTATGGAGCAATTGTGCCCTTCTCCGGGGGAGTAGGCCACAATTTTAGTCCAGCCGCGAGGCACTCGCGGCCGGCCTGAACTCGGCGGTTTGGGTCGGTGAGGTGGTGGAGCTCCGTCGGCAGCGGCTGCAGGCGCCCAGAGCTCCCCGCCGATGGTGCCTCGCGAGTCGGCTTGGAGCAGTGGGGAAGCCCGGTCTTCCACAACCGCCCACGGAGGGATTCCCCGAAGGATTCCCTCTCAGCTGATTTTTTGACAGCTGATGCCGGCTTGCCTGCTTTAGCGGCTGAGACTATTCAGGTTTCTCAGCCGCTTCAGGCTATGGAGGGAGCTTTTTTGGCGGGAAAACCGCCATCTTCTCTGTCTGGCCCCTCCATTTTGTCTTCCACCTCAGGTGACCTTCCCCCTGTTTTGGCTAAGCAGGGGCAGGTTTCTGCTGGGTCCCCTGCTGTGGCAGGGAGTCCCTTGGGACCCTCGGGGGGTTTTTCCCCTGATTTTTTCTTTTCATTATGCAAAGCCTATTTTCAGGCGGCTGGGGGTCCCGGTTGCGCCCAGGGGGTCTCGGGGGGTGGGGTTTCCTCCGCGCTCCCTGCGGCTTTGCCTCTCTCGTCTGACGTGACGTCCCCTCCGCCGCCTCTCTTGTCCAAGCGTCCGCGGGTGTCGTGGGACGAGGATTTGTGGTCGGAGGAACGTGTCGGTCTGGAGGAGGACCTGGACCCTTCTGAGGAATTCCAGGACCCTCTGGAGGGGACGGAAGCTGGCGGCGGGTTGTCGGGTTTCCCGTTCTCCAGTGACGAGGCGTCCGTGGTGCGCCTTTTTCAGAGAGATGAGCTGCCTGACCTTATTCAACAGGTTTCTTCGGCTTTGCGTTTTGAGGACGCGCCGCCGGAGACTCCGCGTGTGGGGGACCCTCTGTTACGAGGGATCCGTTCCGTTTCCCGCTCTTTTCCTATGCATCAGGATATTCGGGATATTATTCTTGAGCAGTGGAAAACGCCGGAGACGCCGTTTCGGCTGGCGCGCAGCATGGCTCGCCTGTATCCCATTCCTGAAGGGGATCGGGCTACGTTAGCTTCGCCAGTCGTGGATGCGGTGGTCTCGGCTATTTCCAAGCGGCATACCGTGCCTGTTGAGGGCGGTTCTGCCTTGCGGGACTCTGAGGAGCGCAAATTGGAGACCATCCTTAAGCAAAATTTTCAAGTCTCTGCCTTTGGGGTCCAGGCGGCTATTTGTGGGGGACTGGTCGCTCGCGCCGTGTTTCGGTGGGCGGAGCGGGTCTTGGATCGAGAGTCTGACGACTGGTCTCTGGTGGATCAGGAGGTAGCGAAGATTGAGATGGCTGCCTCATTCCTCTCGGATGCTCTGTATGACTTGGTGCGGATCTCGGCTAAGTCCATGGCTTTTGGCGTGGCCGCAAGGCGTGTGTTGTGGCTGCGCGCTTGGGCGGCGGATGCTGCGTCCAAAGCTAAGCTTACTAAATTTCCCTTTCGGGGGTCGTTTTTATTTGGAGAGGACTTGGATAAGTTGATTCAGACTCTGTCGGACTCGAAAGTTCCCCGTTTGCCGGAGGACCGTGCCCGCCCGGCGTCTCGGGGTGGTGCGGCCCGGGGGCGTTTGCGGGAATTTCGCAAGTATCGCCCTGGGCGTGGGGCTGCTTCTTTCCAGTCTCCGGGGTTTTCCCGGGGTCGGTTCTTCCAGCGCATGCAGCCCTTTCGGGGGGCCCGTCGGGGGGCAGGGAATCCCTCCGCCGGTTCCCCCG
Organism: Geotrypetes seraphini; assembly: GCF_902459505.1. Lineage (NCBI taxonomy): Eukaryota > Metazoa > Chordata > Amphibia > Gymnophiona > Dermophiidae > Geotrypetes > Geotrypetes seraphini. The sequence goes on from NC_047088.1 coordinate 12,794,184, forward strand.
CTTCCCGTCCTGCACAATGACGCCTTGCCGGCGCCCCCCTTGGTTCCGGTGGGGGCCCGGCTGCGCGACTTTTTTCCCAAATGGGCCGAGATCACGTCCGATCAGTGGGTCCTGGAGGTGGTGCGGGACGGTTATGCCCTGGAGTTCGCCCGCTCTCTGCCGGATTTTTTCCTCGCTTCTCCGTGTCAGACTCCTGGGAAGACGCTGGCGTTTCGCCAGACCCTTCAGCGCTTGCTAGATCTCAGGGCAGTAGTTCCAGTGCCCCCCCCGGAGTGGGGCACGGGCAGGTACTCCATTTACTTTGTGGTGCCCAAGAAGGAGGGGACTTTTCGGCCCATCCTCGATTTGAAAGGGGTCAACAGGGCTCTCAAGGTTCCCTCTTTCCGTATGGAAACGCTGCGGTCGGTCATTCTGGCGGTTCAGCCGGGGGAGTTTCTCACTTCTCTCGATCTGACGGAGGCCTACTTGCATGTTCCTATTCGGACCTCTCATCAGCGTTTCCTGCGCTTTGCGATCTTGGGTCGGCACTATCAGTTCTGTGCGCTTCCCTTTGGGCTGGCCACGGCTCCCCGGACGTTCACCAAGGTGATGGTGGTCGTCGCGGCAGCCTTGCGGTCGGAGGGCATCCTGGTACTCCCTTACCTGGACGACTGGTTAATTCGGGCCAAGTCGTTGCAGGAAAGCTCCCGGGTTACGGCTCGGGTGGTGGAGTTTCTCCGGTCGCTGGGCTGGGTGGTCAACCTTTCCAAGAGTCGGTTGGTTCCGGCTCAGCGTCTGGAGTACCTCGGGGTGCTGTTCGACACCTCCTTGGGGAAGGTCTTCCTCCCAGAGGCCCGGGTGAGCAAATTGCAGTCTCAGATTCGCCTGCTTTTGGCGTCCCGGTGTCCTCGGGCGCGAGATTTCCTCCAGGTCCTGGGGTCGATGGCGGCGTCCCTGGACGTGGTGAGGTGGGCGCGGGCCCCCATGCGTCCTCTCCAGTATGCTCTGCTCCGGAGGTGGTCTCCCCAGAGGCACGGGATGGATGTTCCGGTTCCCCTGCGAGGCTTGGCGCGCTGCAGTCTGCGTTGGTGGCTCCGGACACCTCACCTAGTTCAGGGGGTGGGTCTGGATCTTCCGCAGTGGACGGTGCTCATTACGGATGCGAGTCTCCTGGGTTGGGGGGCCCAGTGTCTGGGTCACTCAGCTCAGGGAACCTGGTCCACGGAGGAGGCCTCCTGGTCGATCAACGTGTTGGAGACCAGGGCGGTCCGGCTGGCGCTGTTGGCTTTCCACTCCCTTTTGTTGGGCAAGTCGGTCAGAGTCCTGTCGGACAATGCCACGGCGGTGGCTTATGTCAATCGTCAGGGGGGCACCAAGAGCACTCTGGTGGCGCAGGAGGCGGCTCGGCTCATGGTTTGGGCGGAGTCGCATCTTCTGGACCTCTCGGCCTCTCACATTGCCGGGGTAGAAAACGTTCAGGCGGACTTCCTCAGTCGTCACTTCTTGGATCCGGGAGAGTGGTGTCTCGGCGCCGAGGCGTTTCAGTTGCTAGTGCGTGCTTGGGGGCAGCCCCTGATGGATCTGATGGCTACAAGTGGCAACGCCAAAGTACCCCGCTTCTTCAGTCGTCGCAGGGACGGTCTGGCCGAGGGTCTGGATGCTCTGGTCCAACCGTGGCCAACGGAGGGGCTGTTGTATGTGTTCCCTCCTTGGCCATTAGTGGGCAGAGTACTGCTTCGCATTGTTCGCCATCCGGGGCTGGTGGTCTTGGTGGCTCCGGATTGGCCTCGTCGTCCGTGGTATGCGGATCTGGTGAGGCATCTGGTGGCGGATCCTCTTCCTCTGCCTCTCGAGTGCGATCTTCTGACGCAGGGTCCCATTCCCATGTTCGACCCGTCTCCCTTTTGTCTTACGGCTTGGCTCTTGAAAGGGGCCGCCTGAGTAAGAAGGGATATTCCGACAAGGTGATCTCTACACTTTTGGGGTCCCGGAGGCTTTCTACCTCTCGGGCTTATGTACGGGTTTGGCGTCTTTTTGAGGAATGGTGCCGAGCGCGGGGAGTGGTCTCCTTTCGCGCTTCTCTGCCTAACATTCTAGAGTTTTTGCAGGATGGCCTGGATAGGGGCCTGGCCTGGTCTTCTCTTCGGGTTCATCTGGCGGCCCTGTCGGCTTTTCGGGGGCTGGTGACAGGTCAGCGTTAGTCAGCCATTCCTGATGTGATTCGCTTTCTTAGGGCGGCCAAGTTGATCAGGCCTCCCATAAGGCCCTCGATTCCCTCTTGGGATCTCAATCTGGTTCTCTCTGTTCTAGTGCGCCCTCCTTTCGAGCCGTTGGATGGCTGTTCGTTGAAGGACCTTACGCTGAAGTCGGTCTTTTTGGTGGCCATTACTTCTGCTAGACGGGTGTCTGAGCTACAGGCTTTCTCTTGTAGGGCTCCCTTCTTGGAGTTTTCGAAGGAGCGGGTTGTTTTGCGGCCTGTTCCTTCCTTTCTGCCGAAGGTAGTTTCTCCTTTTCATGTCAATCAATCGGTGGTCCTCCCGGTCTTGGGTAGTCGGGAGGGTTCTTCTGAGCAACGACAGCTGCGCAAGTTGGATGTCGGTCGGGTCCTCCATGCTTATGTGCAGCGGACCCGGGATTTTTGGAGCTCCGATCATCTCTTTGTGCTTCTGGCGGGTCCTCGTCGGGGGGCTGGCGCTTCTAAGGCTACTATTGCGCGTTGGATCAAGGAGATGATTGCTTCCGCTTATCTTCTGAGTCAGAAGCCGGTTCCGGAGTTTCTCAAGGCTCATTCCACTAGGGGTCAGGCGGCTTCTTGGGCTGAGTCGTCGCTCGTGCCTCCGGTGGATATTTGTAAGGCTGCGGTTTGGTCCTCCTTGCATTCATTTGTTCGGCATTATCGGGTAGATGTTCAGGCGCGTCGGGACGCGGTGTTCGGTGAGCGTGTTCTGGTATCGGCCCTTCGGGGGTCCCGCCCGTGAGAGGGACTGCTTTGGTACGTCCCAATCGTAAAGTTAACCTCTACTGGTCTGGAGAGTGCTAAAGAAGGAGAAATTAGGTTCTTACCTGCTAATTTACTTTCTTTTAGCTTCTCCAGACCAGTAGAGGTCCCCACCCTGTCTGTTGTTGTTGTTGTTGGGGCTGTTGCGCGGGCAGTTTTTGGTTTTTGCTGCGGGTTCTAGTATTTTTCTAGGGCCGGGGAGAATTAAAGAACAGCGGCTGTGGCTCGGCTGGCTTAGCTGGCGAGCTGTGGGGACCTTCTTCCTTCGGGAATTTCTCCTCTGCATTTTCCAACAGCATTTTTGGGTATGTTATTTGTTACTCCTTTCGGAGTATTGTTTTTTCTCTCTGTTGTTTTCCAGTTCTTGGTTCTGCTTGGCTATTCGGCAGACTGAGGGAAATAGAGAGGAGGGGCTAGGATATACTGTCCCAAAGTTTTGTTTTCAGTCTCCACCTGCTGGTCATGATTAGATATATACCCAATCGTAAAGTTAACCTCTACTGGTCTGGAGAAGCTAAAAGAAAGTAAATTAGCAGGTAAGAACCTAATTTCTCCATTTTCCTGCATCATACTGTTTGTAAACTGCTTTGAGTGTACAGTATACAAGTCCCAAACTAAAACTTAATCCTGACCGAGAGAGACCCAAATTACAGCTACCCATCCTCATCCCTTGTGAACGAGTATAAGGGGAGGTTAAGATATGCTACATCATCGCTTGCCAGGCATGCACATCGTTCATTCTTTTGCCATTTCCTTGAGGTTTAGCTATAGAGCTCCTTGGCTATGAAAACTTGGATTCTCACGACAACGAAAATTATCCCATAAATTCCACGACCAATTTTCTTCAAACCTGTCTCACAGGCGTCGCCTGCATGTCTGACCTGTAAAGGGGTTCCCACTCTGAAAACAGATGCAACAGTGGGACTTTATTCAGCCATACTGTGGAAGATTTTCTTCTTAATACAAGATCTTGGACCCCTGAGGAAGGAGTGTTTTTCGAAACACAGACTAGGTCGGGTCCATGGTTTTAACTTAAGTGTCTTCACCACACAAAATATATTCAGAAAACCCCACTATACCAGAGGTAATCCGAGACAGTTTCCTGTTATTTAACGGAGAAAAGACCTTAGTTCTTTCCAGGGATTATTGTCACCTGGAAAAACTATGTTAGCTGTACTATATAGCTACATAGGAAAAAAAACATCCTTGGTCTGCAAAAACTCCATATGAAAGGTTAATATATTCTTTAGATAGTATTCTCATTAAAAAACTCAATAACAGTTCATAGGAAAACGTATCTTCAAAGGTACTCTAGCCTCCGGACGTGGTTTAAATCTTAGCAGTCCACGTTATTCTCCCAGTACTGCTGTCACTTTATTGCCTGGGAGAAAAAATATAGAATTCCCGACAGGTCCCGTTTCGCACTTCTTGCTGCATCAGGGGAAATTATTGAATAATCGAGCTGCCGCTTCAATGATTCTCTTTTACCTCTGGTACAGTGGGATTTTCTGAATATATTTTGTGTGGTGAAGTGAATTTTCTATATATTCAGCTTGTATTTAGTATTTTTTAACTTAAGTGAACCACTCTTTGGGCTATAACGTTTTTATTGACCTCAATAAAGTCTTAACATCTTGTACACCGTTTCTGCAGTTTTTTTTGTTTGTTGCTGTTCAATCATCACTGCAGACCCGTTGGACTTATTTTCTTTGCTTTCTAGACTATCAAGAGTGTAATAATAAAGGTGACCTCTATGCTAATTGGCAATACAGTATAATCTCGTTATAACGGACTTCAAGGGACCTGGAAAAACAGCCCGTTATATCCAGAGTCTGTTATATCCAGAGTTGCATTCTTTTAAAACTTTATTTAGGTCAGCTTGAAACAACGTACAATCAATGAACAACAGTCACTTAACAAGCATATCAGCAACATCAATAACAAAACTCAGCAAAACATTGGTATGGCACGAAATGATTGCAAAACCAGAACACTAAAAGATATTCTAAAGCATTATGTCGTAAACTATAGCTAAAAGTGGCTCTGGGGACCAAATTGTGTGTCCGTTATATGCGAGTCCACTATATGCAGTGATTTTCTGCATGTTCATAAAGGCGCACAGCCGGGACCAATGGACCTTGTCCGCTATAAACGATATTCCGTCATAAGCGAGATTATACTGTAGCACATAGTAAGGACTGGGCTTTATTTCTTAATACTCGGAGTTCACACTTCTGTCTAGTGTAAACACTTGTCACTGGGAGCACAAGTGAATTGCAGTCCACGTGCACAAAGAGATGCCTTTATGTGTGCATATAGGTATCTGTTACTTCATGTTAATAAAATTCTGGATGCGGTGCAGGAGGAGAAAATGAGTTCACCCATGGGTTGCTACATGCTTTTTCTGCTGTTTCCTCTGAGGTTCTGGTGTGGAATGTATAATCGCTTTGACAGAGGGATGCATCCTAAGCAGTCTGTGCTTGACCGTCTCCTTGAAGGCATGAGGCAAAGGAGAATCCTGGAGGTGAACGAGAATGATCTGGAAAATGTGAGTTACTGGTAGAAACCACCGAAAAGAAGAACATCTAGTAACCCAGTAATGAGAAACTCCTTCAAATAATGACAACAAAAGTGACCAAATGATTTAAAGGAATTTCTCTCGTATAGTTAATCATGAATGGGGCCATTAGAACAACAAAGACATCAATAAAGCCAATATAATGAGCCCAAAATGTCACAGTTCCAGCCACAGTTGTCCAGTATCCAGTTGCATTTATATAAGCAATAATATGCAAAATGCTCAAATGAAATGTCCTAAAATTGCATCGGCAAAGCCAGCAATCACAAATATGATGTATTTCACTACTAAGCTTTGAGTTGTGTGCCAGGGGCCAGGCATTAGTCCAAAAAATTGGAGCAAATGATTTGGGACTTTCATATGGTATTTGATGATTAGATCAGATTAGGGGGCACTCAATGAAGTTACAGGGAAATACTTTTAAAACCAATAGGAGGAAATATTTTTTCACTCGGAGAATAGTTAAGTTCCTGGAGGAAAAGTCCATAGTCTGCTTGCCCTGGATCAGTAGCATGGAATGTTGCTACTCTTTGGGTTTTGGCCAGGTACTAGTGATCTGGATTGGCCACTGTGAGAACGGGCTACTGGGCTTGATGGACCTTTGGTCTGACCCAGTAAGGCTATTCTTATGTTCTTATGATTTAATGTTTTATTTCTTTATTTTATTTATTCATTTGTTCAATTTTCTATACTGTTCTCCCAGGAGAGCTCAGAACAGTTTACATTAATTTATTCAGGGCTCAATCATTTTTCCCTGTCTGTTGCTCATATTGATGCAATTGGGCACTGAATTATAAAATATGGCTGGGTCTGGTTGACGTTTTGGGCATAGTATTCCAAATCTCTCCATGGTGCACTTGTTAGTGATGGTCCCTTTCATGGTTATCTTCCCCGTATGTTCAAACAGCTAGTCCTGATCCTTTCTTTCAAAGATTTAAAAATTTTAGTGCATTAACAAGTGGAGAAATCATGTGGATTGTGGCTTTTGGAATTGTTTTCAGTCCTTTTGAATATGTGTGTGTCTGTGATCTAGGGAAGAGAGGAGCTGAGAGGAGGGCAGTTTCCTAATTGTCTGTATACTGATCCCATAGAAAGACATTGGGCCACATTTTTGGAGAGGTTTTAATGTAATAAAAGGTCCCTATTAGGCTCATTTTCAAACCCGATATCTTTTCACCAGCCTTCTCTCCATTGCAAATTTGGTCTCATTATGTTAAATTTTCATGGAGTTATTTTACCTTTTACAGTCTTTATAGTTTTTCCAATTTTCCATTCAGTTGGACAGAATAAAATAGGAGATGAAGATGGCACAGTTCAGGTGTAGCACTCTCTCCATTCATGATGTGCAAGTTGCTGCAGGATGGAAATCCTGGGAGGCTCTCTTTTGAAGCACATACTTGAGTAAAGAAAAATTATTCTGTGATGGCAATATCTTAATTTCAGCGTCATCCTTTTGATGTTTACAATAATATGACAGTAGGCTAAGGAAGGAGTGCAAATGTTCCTTTCAGTACAAGGCCATTTCAGCCAAGTTGCCGCTGCATATAATTGGTTAATAAATTGAGGTACAGTATTAAGTTATTGAGCTCTATCAAAAGTTAAAAAGCTATTACAGAACGGGGGAGGTTTTTATGACTGATGGTGAAGTTCTGCATGTGGCAGGCTTATACTAGAGAATGACACAGGGGCAAAATTTTCCCCGTCCCTGCATGAACTCATTTTCCTGTCCTGTCCTGGTGAGTTCTTTTCCTGCCCCTGCCCCATTCCTGCAAGCTCCGTCCTCATCTGCACAAGCCTCGAACACTTTCAAATCCTAAGTAGCAACATTCTAGAGCTCAGATTGTGATGTCATAATGCCTCATTCCACCAATGCCTAAGCTCCGTCCTCATCTTCACAAGCCTCAAACACTTTGAAATCCTAAGTAGCAACATTCTAGAGCTCAGATTGTGATGTCATAATGCCTCATTCCACCAATCCCTAAGCTCCGTCCTCATCTGCACAAGCCTCAAACACATTAAAATCATAAGTGTCAGAGGCTTGTGTGGTTAAGGCAGAGCTTACAGGGATGGGACAGTGACAGAACTCACGGGGACGGGATGAGGAAATCGAGTTCCTGCAGGGGATGGACAAAAATTTGTCCCTGTGTCATTCTCTAGCTTATACAGGCGCATACATCTAGGCCGGTTATATGCCTCTGAGCAGCTGAAGTCTTTTCCTCCCCCTCTATGAATGTACACAGTGAGGATACAGTTTTATTATAATGGCCTAATAGGAGCCATTCTGCATTTCAGCTTTCTTTTAAACACTGCCTTCTGTCTTCCACCCAACTATGTGGAGAGAAGACTGACCTTCACTGTTTTGATCTAATACAGAAACTTCTTCTCTCTGATGGATCTGCACCAGATGCCACTTACCAGATGCCAAACTGTCTAAGCAGTGTGCTGGAGCCCAAGCCAGGAGCCATACTAAACCCTGTGCTACAAATTGAAGGGAAGCCTCTTGCTTCATTTCCAAATGGCACCGTCGCAAAAGAAGACTTGAACCATCTCAAGTCAACAAAGAGGCACACGAGGAACCTTGAGACTCCCACTGAGGACATCTCAGCTCTTCACATGACAATGTCTGATACCAAAATGGGAGAAACTAACGGTACCATCACCATGCAGTAGTTTGTGGTGTGAGAATTCACGACAAGGGATGTATGTCGGGCTGGAGCACCAAGCTAGCTTGCTTGCTTCTCAGCTGTCAAGTGGCTGGCCAGCCCGGGTGTGCAAGGCTTAAAACCATTCGAAAGCTGACAGATTCAGCAGCAGGGACACAGGGTTGTCTGTGTTGGATCTGATAAAAGGGAATACACACACAGAGAAAAATGTACGGACAAGAAGAGACTGCTGAGAGATGGCCACAGTATATTCTCAGTGTGTATTATCTTCATGGCTTTTCTTATTGCCTGAGCAGGCTTTAATGGTGAAATGGCAAGGTTTTTAATATACACTGGGAGCTGTAAGTATGAATCTTTCTCCCCAAATTTATTTTTTTTTTTGGTTTGCAACATGCAAAAGATAGCAACTTTTTAACAGTGCTTAATGTAGAAATGTGGTTTTTTTTAATGCTCTTGTACCCTGCCACAGAGGTCCGCTGCCCTCTTTATTCCCAAATGTACGACTATGTACATACCTAAGCAGAGGCTTTGGTCCCATCAAGGAGCCAGGAGAGCATCTCACATCAGCACTTTAATCTGGATACATTTTTAATACTGCACAATGCTCTGTAATTGCTGCTTTTAAAGCAGATTGTCCCTGCCCCACTGTCCTCAGTCCATAGACTGACTGGCATTAAGAAGGATGGAGGAAAGAGAGCCTTGATTGCAGTGTCTAAAGGTGCTGTTATTCCCTTCTGCTGCTTCCAGGTATCCTCGTGAGTGCTGCTGCCCATTTCCTTCCCCTGCCTTCTAGGGCCAATCACAGTGCACTGCCAAAAAAGGAGAAGGTCTGGGAACCCACCTGGACTATTCCATATTTTACCCACTTGCATAAGAAATAGGATGAGTGGTAATCTGACTTGAAAACCCCGCCTTTGAATGGTTTGGTGCCAGTGTGCGCATGGGAAGAAGTTTTGGGTGCCCATCTCTCTTTAGTCAGGTTGGCCCAACACTTTCTTTTGAACTCATTAGTCATATCTGCTATTTAAGAGCACATTTCGTATTTTCTCCAGGGATAATGTTTCTGGGTCAGGAGGTGAAGAAAACGAGGCAGTGGAAGTTGAATATCCGAGATGACTCCTGACCCCAAAATGGCCGTTTGCACCATAAATAAAGGTGAAAGACATTGATATGAGATCTGCAGCTCCTACCATTCACGAGAGAAAAGGCAGCCATTTCTGGTCTTGTTCTTTGAGCTGTGTGTAGGGTGTAACGAAATGCTGCAAGCCAGCTGGGAAATGTTATTATCTAAACTAAACCTTAAGTTTATATACTGCATCATCTCCACGGAAGTAGAGCTCGGCACGGTTTACAAGAGCTTAAAAATGAGAAAGGGTAGGAAAAGGTTTACATAAGTTTATAAATCGAGTGGAAAAGTAAGGGAAAAGAAATTACATGTTAGAGAAGAGCCAGGTTTTTAGTTGCTTGCGGAATAAATGGATGGAGCTCAGGTTCCGCAGTGGGATAGTAAGGTCATTCCAGAGACCTGTGATTTTGAAAAGAAGTGATTTTCCCAGTTTACCTGCGTGGAGAATACCATGTAGGGAGGGGAAGGATAGTTTTAATTTATGGGCGGTCCTGGTGGAGTCAGGGCACGAGGAGTTAAAAGAAAGTGGGATTAGGGAAGGAAGGATGCCGTGAATAATCTTAAAAGCCAGGCAAGAGGTGGCCTGGTGAGGTCTGTGTATATATGCTAGCCCGTTCTCACTGCCGTTTATGACTGAGCCTCCAAAGATGAAATACTTTGGATCATTCATCACAGCCAGCCTCATTTGTTCTCCTCCTTAACCGATTGCAGGAAGTTTTCAGTAGGTTGGTCACAAATGCAGTTCTCCTCAAAACTCAGTTACCCAGAGTCCTCTCCTTGCCACTTTTCTTTCTTTTTTAAAGAAACATATGTTCTTGTATTCTTATACATCACTAGTTGATTCAGTTTCTTTCCTTTTTTACCTATTTTTAATGGTCATAATTGCCATGTATATAAGCCTTTTCTTGAGAACAAGCAGGACATTGCATCCTCCAAGAATGGTTTGGATCTACAAAAGCTTTTGAGTCACTTCATGACACTTGTGTTCCAGTTGCTTTTGTGCAGAATGACTGTAATCTTGAACTTTCACTGAGCTGGTTGGATGTGCATCACTGGAGTTTATCTTAAAACATTTTCTTGCTCAGAGTTGCTTTTTTTTCGTGTTCTTTCCTGCAATTGTTCCTCATTAGTATCTTAGATTTTTAGTCATGTTCAAATTTCCTATATTACTTTTTTCTGCCTAGCCCAGTATAGGCCTCAATGAAGACTTTGGGCTCCTGGTCAGGGTACTTATTTTAAAATAGTTGTTTGTTTTCCCAGCAGCAATTTTTCTGGACAAGATAAGAGCATAAGAGTTGCCATACTTGGACAGACCAAAGGTCCATCAAACCCAGTATCCTGTATCCAACAGTGACCACCCCAGGGCCCAAATACCTAGCTGGATCCCAAGGAGTAAAGCAGATTTTATTCTGCTTATCCTAGGAATAAGCAGTGGATTTCCCCAAGCCATCTCAATAATGGCCTATTGACTTCTCTTTTAGGAAATTATCCAAACCTTTTTTTAAACCCTGCTCAGCTAACTGATTTTACTACATTCTCTGGCAACGAATTCTAGAGTTTAATTACATGTCCCAGAAAAACAGTAACATAATGTGCACCCAGTGGAAAAGGACTATACTGTTATGGATATCTCTAGCTGGCATTTATAATGCTTGGGGCCTGACCATTATCTTTCTTGTGATAAATTCTATTTATAGAGGTCCAAGAGATGTCTTTATGCAAATGGACAATCAAGGGGCAATGTATTACATCAACAGGGAGGAACGGGGTCATAACCCCTATGTTGAGAAAGTCAGTATCATCATCCTAAGGATTTATATACCAGTTGTATGGGTAAAACCCATTCAAAGTGGTTTACATTGTTAACAAAATACAATAGAAGAAAGACTAAAAGCCAGAACATTTCAATCCCCAGCCCTTCCTTTAGTTAAGCCATTAAAAAATGTCATAACATTTTGATCAGATATGTTTTCAAATCCTTCCTGGTAATGGAAAAAGGTAGAGGGGAAAAATCTAACACCAAGGGAGGTTCAATAGCAGACCTTAAAAACGCAACATTTCTGTGTGAAAATCCAGAAATTTTAATTGAAGTTCATCACGTCACCTGACATCTTCACGTACCCAGCCACATCTCCAAGGAGTTGTATTTCTACTCAAGCTGCGTAACAAGACCAAGGTGATAAAGTGACTAAAAAAGCTTCTAGTACTTTCTTGCACAAGCTCCGTCAGTGACATACCCATGCAGTGAGGGCTCGTATCCTGCCAGCCATAGAAAGTTCTTGCTACAGGTAAATAATTTGGTCTTATTCATCCAGAAAAGCCTAACATATTTGCAGGTGGGGGTGGGGAAGATGTCTGGCTACCGGTTGTGCTGTTCATCTGTGTATGAACTCTCAAAGGGAAGAAGAGAGGGATGTTATGATCATGCCTGATTCGATAAAGTCCACCTAAAGTTAGGCCCCGATGTCGGCACCAGTCCTTTAAAACTTTGGTGCCTATCACAGAATTGTGCTTAACTTTGCCTAAGCGTGCTTAAGCAGCACTCATTTAGGCGTTTCCAATTTATGCCAGGATTTTCTGGGCCTAAAGTTAGGCGCCAGTATCAGAGCCTAACAGCACCTGATTCACAGAGAGACACCTAACTCAAAAACACACCCTTTAACCACGCCCACTTGTAGTGTAGGTGCTTTGGCTAGACACCTAGTTTTTATAAAATCAAGGTTTTCAAGTTGGGTGCCTAACTTTCAATTAAGTCCAATTAAAGCTGATTAAGCCTGTTGCTCAATTAAATATTGGCGCCTAACTTTAAGCAGTCTTTATAGAATCATGTAGTCCAAAGAAAATGGCTTTTAAGTTTGGAATAGATTTGTGCTGAACGACTTTCTACATTTTATACTCTGTAACTGAGATTTAGATTTTTAAATTTGATCACTAGCCTCAAGTTTAGTGCAGTTAGTATTTTTCTGCTTTACGTAGCTTACAATTTTAAGGGCTAGATCTGGTTTTAAGAAAGGTTTGGACAAGTTCCTGGAGGAAAAGTCCATAGTCTGTTATTGAGAAAGACATGGGGGAAGCCACTGCTTGCCCTGGATCGGTAGCATGGAATGTTGCTACTCTTTGGGGTTCTGGAATCTTTTGTTACTCTTTGGGATTCCGGAATCTTGCTATTCTTTGAGATTCTGTATGGGATGTTTTAATGTACAGTGCTGTGTACGTCTAGCAGTGCCATAGAAATTAGTAATAGTAGTAAGAATTGAATATAAACAGTCCCCCATTTTTGGGCCCCAAAATCTAGGTTTATATTCAACTATGTACGTAGTTATTCCTGGTGGACATGCTGCAAATTACTTGTTTCTCCATGTCCTTGTACATACTCAAGGACTTATCCATGCAAAATTGGACTTTTAGCCTCATAGCAAGCTGTTGTAGTCAATGACTGGCATCCTCCAGAGATGGCAGCAGCATTTTGGGCAGGCTCCCTCATGGGTAATGCGATCAGGTGAGTAGCATGAAATGATAAAGCAGGCGCAGAATTAAGCTCGATGAAAATCTGCAGGAAAAGTAGATCAAGCTTTAGTATTCTTACAAGAAAATGCACTGTCGAATCTTCAGTTTTCTGCTTCTCAGCCCAGTACAACAAAGCCAGTTCCCATGAAAAATCATCAGTTCAGCATGGAATATGTGCATTCGATTGGGAAATCAATTGGAAGGAGTAGCAAAGTTGGGGCCAGACTAAATGAACAGATTTACACATTTGCTTTGAAGCTTGCAGTGGGTCTTGCATTTTCTTTGGGCAAGTCACTTAAGCCTCCATTGCCCCAGCTACAAAAAGCCCTTTATATTATGAGCCTGCTAGGGACAGAAAGAATACTTGCATATGCTGCATATGCCTAGTCGAGCTATAGAAATGGATAAGTAGTAGTAGATTTTTGCAGAAGTATAGATGAAGATTTCAAAATGTCTTCCAGGAGGGTAATTCTACAAGGAGCTTGCTTCGCTTTAGGCAATGCTGATGCTGAATTGCACTAGTCATCTATAACGGAATAGGCTGTCACTGTGTGATATTGGGGCATCTATAAGGAGTCATCCACTTATGGAGCTGCCCTCCCCCCTTGGGTCTGAGAGTGTCAAGATGAGAAACAATGCGAGAAGCCAGGGTACATGTGTGCCTAGGGAGAAGGAGGTCATTATTCCCCTGTACATGTTGGTGGCGAAGCCTCACAGCCTCCAAAACTGAATTCATACTCCAGGTATCTCGTAGAGAGTATATAAAGATTTGTAGCAGTTCACAAGAATTCAGGCAAAAAGCTATGGAGTGTGTGCTAGAAGACATATGAGAAGAGAATGGGGAAATAGGATGCAGACATTTAAATATTGGAAAGGTATTAACTAACAAAATGTGAAACCAGAGCACATTAAAGCCAAAAGAAGGAAAATTTAAAACCAAACCCATTGTTTTTGCACAGAAAAGGTGGTGGAAGCTTAGAATGTGTGTCTGTTAGAAGTGGTCAGGATAAACACATGGGATTCAAAAGAGGATCCCTAGTTAGCAAATGCATAGAATCAAAAGTGAAAATTATTTTCACTCTTCAAACTGCCGTTAAACCTCGATCCACCTTACTGGGCGGACTAGATATGCAATGCTGGTCTTTTATCTTCTATCGTGTACTATGTAAAAATGTGTGTAAATAATTAGAATGCCAGCATTTTAAATGTAAAAGAGCACTTAAATATGATGGAGCATGCTTTCAAGGTGGATATTCACATGGCCAGAGCTTTTACATGTAGCACCTGCTTTGCTTTATAGAACATGTTCCACAGAGGTACAGTATAAGCCAGGGGTCTCAAAGTCCCTCCTTGAGGGCCGCAATCCAGTTGGGTTTTCAGGATTTCCCCAATGAATATGCATGAGATCTATGTGCATGCACTGCTTTCAATGCGTATTCATTGGGGAAATCCTGAAAACTCGACTGGATTGCGGCCCTCAAGGAGGGACTTTGAGATCCCTGGTATAAGCCCTCCTTTGTAGAATCAACCTCTCCCCGACCATGTTAAATGCACAAACCTTTAGCTGCTTTGAGAGAGGAACATTTTCTAACTGTTAATTAACACAGGAAGATTCTTTTCACTTGTAAATAATTTTGAAGCCTCCTCGGTGTGCGTGGAATGTAACAAGACTGTGAAGGTTTTTGCTTGAAGGTGCTGTTTGAAGGAATTAAACCTTTCCCTGATGCAGTTAGCGGTGCAAAAAATATACCGCCATCAATTAAGGAACTCGGGACTGTTTAATCTGAAACATATCAAACTTTGCACGTTTCATGTTTTAAAATCATTGGTTTCATGTAGACTGTTACTTTTTTAAAATTTTTTTATAAATATTAATTTTCATTTTCTTAAACTGATGTTTTCAAGGCACCTAGAACACATAACCTGCACGATAGATCCTTCAGTGAATGTGAGAGTGTTTGAATATTAATTTGTATCTAAGGAAACATCCCCAATGCACTTCCTTGAACCGAATTTGCTTCTCTGCTTTACTCGACATTGTTCTGTTTGTGTTCCTGCTATTGCTGTCAGATTCAGCCCTTCTTCAGTTTGTCATGTTTGTTTATTTCAGTATTTGTTATACCAGCCATTAAATGAACATAAAGTGGTTTAAAGACTAATTTTAAGGAAACAAAACGTCGGCTATTAAATAGAACAGACAGGCAAGGTTAGAAGGAAAAACAAGGCCCAGCGTCAGGCAAACAATGTCCTGACAGCAAAGAATAAGCATCCACCAGTTCAACAAGCTTTGAATCATCTCAGGAATCTATATTGACAGGAAAACAGCATTAATATCAGATGTGTGTCTTGATGTGTTTGCTGTCAGATTGAGCCCTGCTTTGATTCACCTGCAGTTCAGATCTTTTTTTTTTTTTAAATGTTATATCTGCAGTTCAGTATGGCTTGCAAGCAAAACGCACAAATAAGATCAACAGAGGCAAAGTTTCAAAGCACTTAGACTTACAAAGTTCCATTATTACATTACATTACATTAGAGATTTCTATTTCGCCATTACCTTGTGGTTCAAGGCGAATTACAAAAGATTTATAATAGGTGTGTTACAAAAGAGGGTCATTGGTCATGTCTAGTGAAGGTAACAAATAGATCAGGAAGAGGAAAGATATTGGTGATGATAAGACTTTTTATCCCAGGACAAGCAGGCAGGTATTCTCACTAGTGGGTGACATCATCCAACAGAGCCCCGATGCGGACGTCTCACAAGCATACTTGCTTGTAGAAACTTTAGAAGTTTCCAGTCGCCCGCACCGCGCATGCACGAGTGCCTTCCCGCCCGATACACCGTGTGCGTCTCCTCAGTTCTTTCTCTTCCGTGGAGCTGAGAAGTCTGTCTTCGATTCTCTGCGTGAAGTTCCTTCACTTGTGCCTTCTGTGCCCGCGGTTTTGAGTTTTTTTTAGCTCATTATCGTTGGCTCACGTTGTGTTTTCTTGTTTTAAAAAAAAAAAAAAAATTTACTATGATCTATCAGAGGCGCTACCCGCCGAAGCAAGCCCCCGCCATCCGTCCGCCTGTGAAGAGGCAGCACCAGCAGAAGCCCCAACAAAAGCCTCAACCTTCTGCTGTTCCCAAGGCTCCCCAGCCTTTTTGACTGTCTCGTAGGGAGCATAACTTCCATCGTTCTACCCTCCCCGTTTTTTCCCATCGGAGGTCGTCCCCGTCACTTTTACCATCGATGGATGGCTATTACCACCGACCTCTGGGTCCTTTCCATCGTAAGAGAGGGATACTCTCTTCAGTTCCATCAAATTCCTCCAAGAGAGTATCCTTCCAACTTGACCCAGACTGCCCTTCTTCTTCAGGAAGCTCGGGCTTTGCTCTGGCTTTGTGCCGTCGAGCCGGTCCCTGTGGACCAACTGAACAAGGGTTTTTACTCCCGGTACTTTCTTGTTCTGAAGAAGACGGGCAATCTGCGTCCTATTCTGGATCTCAGAGTGCTCAACAAATATTTGGTCAAAGAAAAGTTTCACATGCTGACCCTAGCATCTCTGTATCCCCTCCTTGAGCAGAACGACTGGTTATGTTCTCTTGATCTCAAGGAGGCCAACACTCATATTCCCATCCATCCGGCCTCCCGTCAATACCTCAGATTTCGGGTGGGACATCTTCATCTTCAATACCGAGTGCTTCCTTTTGGCCTGGCCTCGTCACCCAGAGTCTTCACCAAGTGCCTGGTTGTAGTGGCCGCTGCACTCAGGAACCATGGTCTTCAGGTGTTTCCCTACCTCGACGAGGATTTCTTGAAGACTATGGTTTTTATTTCTTTTCTGAACATCTTGTAGTCTGGGGTTGTTGTCAGTAGATTGGAGATTTGGTTATATTCTAACCTATGGAACTTTGTAAATCTAAGTGCTTTGAAAAATGAACCCCCCCCATCCTGTCTTCTTTCCATCATCCGATTGAGTGGGCAGGGCACATCCATATTTTAATATAATGAGACAATCTCATACTTACTATTTGTTTTTCTGTAAGTTGGGCCACTAATTCATTTTATTGCCTCAGAGAAGCTGGGTATATGAACACAGGCGCACATATTGAGGACAAAATGACAACAGACTTTCTATTTCTTCAAATAGGAATGTTTCACATGGAGGGCCACTTAGCACAATTCAGATCACTCATGGGAGGCCCCCTCCATTGCCCAGTGGGGAGAGACGCTGGAAATTTTGATGAGACATTTTAGAGGGGAAAGGCAAGGTGCTGAGGGCAGACAGTCTCAGTATTCATATTGCTAGATAGCTTGGAGCTGGGTAACTTTGCCAGGTATCTTGTCTTCCCTTGCATCACCTTCCTGAGCTCTACAGGATGTGTGTGTACATGTGGCTCACGTCATCTTCGCCTTCCTCACCGTTCCCCCCTTATGCAGTCACCGCTGTACATTTTTGCCATTTTTATCTTCTGCTGGCCAGTTCTTCTGCTGGTAGGCCCTAGTAAATCCTACCAGCTAATCTTTCAAGAGCCAGATGTGATAGAAGCTGGAGAATCAAGCTCTTGAGACACGCTGCCTAAGGTTACATTAGGCTTGACTAGAACAAGAGTGCCATCTTGTGGCCACAATGAGGACTGCAGATTTGTATTGCATAAGATTTGAGTTTTTAAAGGAAAAGTTGTTTATAAAAACCCTTTTTATTTTTATTTCCTCAGTGGGCAAAACATTTTGTACATTATGTGTAGTAGTTTATATGCAAATAGTTCATGAAGTGCATGAGTCAAAAAGATTTGCTAAGGAAGGTACCACAAGTGTCCTTGGCAGTGAAACTGCTACTTCTGCAGCAGTATGGCCCAGGCATTGCTGTCTTCCAATCAAGTTCTAACGCCTCTTGTTACCAAAGAAGTGAAGGGGTGGGAGGGAGTGATAATAGTGCGGGGCTTTCTAATTTTATATAATATATGATGTACAGGTGAAAAAACACTCATGAACTGCATGCCTTGGTTTCTTTTTCCCCTCTTCCCCCAATTGTATGTGCAAAAACAAAAGGAATGAAAATAATGTGACTTGGGGAAATAGCAAACAGCTGACTGGATTGACTAATCAATGGTTACATGACAGTATCCCTTTAAGAAGACAAAACTTTATTGCCCTATTTCTGTAAATTAGATGGTAAATTATTCTTAATAAAATGATTCTTTTAGTCCTGCATTTTCCAAGGATTATGTTCTGGCTGCCCTCAGTCTGCAGAGCTGGGGGTGGGGGGTGAGAGTGTATTCCACTTAAAGTGCGGCGGTGTTTCCAGTGTGGCTAGATAACACTGTGTGACGCAGATGGCAAACTCTATTCTGGAGTATATTTTTAAAGTTGTTTGGGTGCACCTGCAAAATTAGGCTTTTCGATTGTTAACCGCTGTGGGTACACTTAAGTCCTCTTTTACTAAGGTGCGCTAACTGATTTTTAGTGCACGCTAACGCGTGCATGTTAGTCAATGGACGCATTAGCATTTAGTGTGCGCTAATTCGATTAACGTACCTTAGTAAAAATGGGAGTTAGTGTGTTTCTCAATAATGGAGGCGTAACCTAGTGGTTAATGCATCAGCCTAAGAACCGAGTTCAGTTCCTTTTTCATTTATTTTGGGTCACTGGGTAAGATACTTAACACTCCATTAGAGAGTTGCACGGGGACAGAAATCTCACCCATCCTCGCCCGTCCCCGCCAGGATCCTCTCCTTCCCCACCTGTTCCTGCAAGGAATTACCTGCATCCCTGCCCGTCCCCATAAAAAGCAGCAATTACTTCTGACAGGATCATCAATTCCACAGTTTCTTTTGCTGTTTTCCTTGTGGAATCTCTTTGGTGGAACCCTTTTTCTGTTTTCTGTTCAGGTAATTAACTTATAAATCCCCTCTTTTACTAAGGCTGACATGTCCATTATATTCTATGGACGAACCCTGCTTCCAAAGCCTTCCATTCCCGTGGGAGTCCACTGGCCAGAGGGGGGGTCCCCGTGGGAGTCCCGTGGGCCAGAGGGGGGTCCCCGTGGGTTGGGGGAGGATTCCCGTGGGACCCCTGTGGGATTTCCATGATCCCCGTTCCCGTGCAGACCTCTACACTCCATTGCCCCAGGTACAAAACATGTAAACCACTTTGACTGTAACCACAGAAAGGGCAGGGGATTCCTACTGGTGAAAGAATGGCTCATCTAGTGCGAGGATGGGCAACCACAGTCCGATTTTAAAAACTTAGAAAATGAATTTTGCATGAGATCAATTTGCAAAGAGTGGAAGCGGCACATGCAAATCAATCTCCTGCATATTCATTGTGGAAACCTTGAGGACTGGCTGTCCTCCCCTGCTCTAGTACACAGATGATAACAGGCGAATGGTCTGGACGTCACTCCTCCCTTGCTAAATTATTTTGGTGCTGCAGTTCCCTAGCCTTGATTGTGGTAGCTGTCAAAATGTTGGCTTTCAACTCCACCGAGACAGTTGGAGGTGACTGTTATTCTGAGCTTCTGTGAAACCTTTCAAAGCAACATAGGTTAAAGGGAATAATTTATACTTTTGCTTAATTATAGTGTACCCACCATGACGTTACGTACACTTTTTTTTTTTTTTTTTTTTAACTCTGATAACACTGACGAGATTTCCTTCTGCTGATTGTTCAGCCACTGGATCTGTTTGTATTTAACAGCACAAGATCAGAAGCATTTTTTTTCCATAAGTCGATGTTACATGAGCAAAAGAATCTTGGTGTTGATTTTTTGTATGTTTGTGTACTATGTTGGAAGATTGGTTGTGTTGTTGGGTATAACCAAAGCACACTTATTTCATTTGATTTTCTCGTACATTTGTCATGTGTCAGTGTGACGCTGTTGTCATTATATTTGTACAATGTAAGATTCTTCCTGCGCTATTTTTGCTAAACTTGTTTCAAGTCTTGATGCTGTATGTTCATGCTCCGATTTGATTTTCTATTGCTAAAGGGTGGGGAGGAGAATAAACTCATTTTTTAAAGTAAACGTGTGTGTGACTGTCTCTTAACCTGAATGTTAAGATTCTTGCACTCGGTTAAAATGTGGAATTAGAAGGAAAATCAGTCTTGCTAGATGCACAAGAAATGGAATAAACCATATTTGAAATGTCGCTTGCTTTACATGCTTTCAAGAGTTGATCCTCCAGGTAAAAATTGGATGATCTTAGTTATATAGTTTATAAATGTCCATATTTAATTAGTCTACAAGTGCAATTCAAGGCAGATTCTGTAAGTTATGCATGGGATAAAGCACATTGGGTACAACTAGTCTTGAACCCTAATCAAGACATGTTCCAAAGCACATTGAAAGCTCATATATGAGGATGTGGCTCTCAATGGAAGAGTATTTGGAGCTTCAGGATCCCTGCTTCAGATACTTCTATTTCATGAGATTTGCCCACAAGCCAAAGAAGCAGGTTGAAGGGTAATTGTGGGCAAAGGGAGCAGAGAAAGAGGGTGTTGCCCCTTAGGGTGGAAGAAAAGGAGGAGGAGATAGCAAGTCTGATTTGTGACTAGTTGCAGCCCTGGAGCTCAGGCTTCATGGTGTTGATTTTGGAGTTACCCGAAGCTGCTCGGTTTGTTTTCTTTAATATGTGTGGCCCTGGAAAGACACCATCTCTGCAATGTAGTGAGTTTATACTAAAGTGGATCAGAGCAACTGAAGGCTTGAATCGGGCCTGGCCATGACCAGACAGCATCCCTTCTTTAGGGGCTTGTCACATTCTTCAGCTGCTCAAGTGTAAATTCTGTATTGCCAGTGTTTAAAAAAAGAAGCACTAGACTGCATGACGGAGGATGAATTTCCCCCTCCCCCATGTGGAATGCTCTTTTTTTTTTTTGGAGGAATGTTTTAGGGAAGCATTTGGCCAAGACCAAACACAGCTTAAAGGGCTGGAAGACTTCATATATTGCATCAGAAGTGTGTGAAAGGTGATGACGGAAAACAGCAATGTCAAGAAATACTGCAAAGTGCTAAGAGAGAACTTTATTTTTTTTTTAAATTTATAACCCTCCTACAACTAAGGGCTCCTTTTACTGAGGTGCGCTAAGCATTTTAGCACGCGCTAACCACACACAAAATTAGCGTGTACACATTAGTCTATGGTCGCACTAGCAGCGCATGCTAAAATGCATAGTGCACCTTAGTAAAACAGGAGGTAACTGGTTTACAATAATAAAAAAAAACCCAAAATACATCATATTGGCATCCACAATGAGACACGACATTCTTAAAAATCTTCAGTTATTGAGTTGCATACAGTAATTACCTCTGTTCCTCCAGAATAATCATCAAGTAGACATCAGCACTTGTGTAAACAAGTACTTTAAAAAAAAACCAACTTTTTGTCAACTGAAGAAAAGATGTACAAAGCTGCACCTGGCCAGGGAGAGTATACCATAATTTATTTATTCTGTTTTCTATTCTGTTCTCCCAGGGGAGCTCAGAATGGTTTACATGAGTTTATTCAGGTACTGAAGCATTTTCCCCTGTCTGTCCCAGCGGGCTCACAATCTACCTAATGTCCCTGGGGCAACGGGGGGATTAAGTGACCTGGCCAGGGTCACAAGGAGCAGCGTGGGTTTGAACCCACAACGCCAGGCTGCTGAAGCTGTAGCTTTAACCACTGCACCCCACAATTTCTAGTCTCAGAATGATAAACTCTTCCAAGTCGGGGCCCATCACCACCTTCAAGTTCACTCTCAAATTTTAGGTAATCATTTATTTATTCAATTTTCTATACTGTTCTCCCAGAGGAGCTCAGAATGGTTTACATAAACTTGTTCAGGTACTCGATCATTTTTCCCTGTCTGTCCTGGGGGACTTACAGGGGGCAATGAGGGGTTTAAGTGACTTACCCAGAGTTGCAAGGAGAAGTGTGGGTTTGAGGGTGCTGAGGCTGTAGCTTTTAACCACTGCACCCCACAATTTCTAGTCTCACACAGGAGCCAAGTCCTGCTCCTTATCATTTCCATCTGAGCTCCCCCTCCCCCAATGCCCACAGCCCAGTCATGGCATTAGGTGCTACATTTGTTTCTTCCTGTAAAAGAAGGTGGTATCATGCCTTCAACAACGCTTTCAGTGCCAATACCATCTCCACTCAATTGTTATTTACTTATTTGGATATTTAACTGCTTTTGCATAAAGAGATTCACCTAAAGTGGTTTACAATACTTGAGTACCTGCAGCGGCGTACCTAGGGTATGTGACACCCGGGGCCCATCATTTTTTGACACCCCCCCCCCCCGCCGGGCCCATCATTTTTTGACACACACTCCTGCCCTCGGTACACCACTGCTACAGTTTGAAAAAGGCTAAGAAGCCAGCGGGAGAGGCGAATGTGTCCTTTAAGGAACACCCTCCCGATCTGGCCCTATCCCGCCCCCTTCGTGACGCCAGTGGACAGTGTTCTCAGTCATTGGTCGACCTTGCCTGGGTCACAGCACCCAGGCAAGGTTGACCAATGGCTGAGAACACTGTCCGGTGGCGAGAAGAGCCAGATCGGGAGGGTGTTCCTTAAAGGATGCTTTCGCCGCTCCTGCCAGCTTCTTTGCTTTTTTGTTGGCCACAGGGGTGGACAGATAGCCGCATTGAAGTGCAGGTCCCAGGAGGTTCCGGACCTGGCCGGCTGTGCACCTCCTTAGGGCGTGCACCCAGGGTGGTCCGCCTCCCCCCCCCTCCCCCGCCCTGCCCTTGGTATACCACTGAGTGCCTGTACTATTCATTGTATTTTCCCTATCTGTCCTGTACAATCTACCTGGGACAATGAAAGGTTAGGGGACTTGCCCAGTCACAAGGATCAGGTTGGGCTAGAGCTCACAACTGGAGAATGACAGGGGGACAAATTTTTCCCCGTCCCATTTCTGTAAGCTCTGTCTTAAACACACAAGCCTTGAACACTTATGATTTTAAAGTGTTTGAGGCTTGTGCAGATGAGGACGGAGCTTGCAGGAATGGGACAGGGACAGGATGGGAAAATGAGTTCCCGCAGGGACGGGAAAAAATTTGTCCCCATGTCATTCTCTCCTTAAATTGCTATATAAGAGATAAAGCCCTTGAACTCCTTCATGACAGAACGGTAAGACTGCTGCTAAGGATGGACGGTGCCATGTAAAAGAAGGCAGCAGTCAGGACAAGAGCGAGTGGGGTTCACTTTTATCCTTTGAACCTCTGGGCTGAGTTGGAGTTCTGGGGGAAGGCGGGGGGGGGGGATGTCAGGGTGATATGAGGGGTGAGGAGGAAGAGAAATAGTAGGGTCTGAGGAGCTATGGGCATCAGGTCCATTGGACCACCAGGGGTTTGAGGCCCTCTTGAAGGAGGGGATTCTGGGGGGAACTCATTTCTTGCATGCTGTAGGAGGTGGAGCAGTCCCAAAGTGGTTTTTGCATCCAGGCTGGACTCTGGCTGAGATACAGCATGCAGGAGGGGGGAGGGGGCAAGGTTGGTCGTGAGGTGAACACTGGGCTCTCCCAGGCAGTCTCTGTGACCCAGTCCAGTTGCTGTACCTGCATCTGTCAGAGGCTGGGGAGTTTGACACCATCCTGATCCAGAGCCTCAGCCCCTCTGAAGGTTAAGCTATCCCTGGAACTCACACCAGAGCAACAAGAGAGAGACTTGCATAATGTCATCATTCCCCTTCATTATGGCCCTAGTTCTGACAGCCCAGCCTGCCATTTAATTTACCCATGCGAACCCCTCTGTTCTTCCTCTCCTCACATTCCTCCAGATCAAACCCCCAGTTTTGCCTTCTGCATTCCCCTCGCCTTCCCTCCCTCTTTCCGAGCTTGAGCACCTGTCTTCCCTCCCTGCCTGGGCTTTCCTAGAATGGAAATGGTGAGATAAAAGTAGGTGGCTAAAATTAGCCCTGAAGTGGGTTTGTTTCTCCCAGCCTAGGATTACACTTCTGTCCACCAGAGATAAACCTTGGCTCCCTGCAAGACCCCAGACTCAGAAAGAGGAGAAAATAAACAGTACCTATGGAGGGGTTTCACCTCCCTGGGCGAGTGAAGTCATCAGCCAGCTCACAGAGGTAAGACAGCAAAGCAGTGGCATTATCTCCCAAACTGTTGGCTTCCTGATTAATGCAGATGGTGAGTATAAACTTTATGGAAAGGTTTGGACCAGACAATTAAGGAACACGAGAGGGGGGTTTATTTACTGAAACATCAACCTTGTAAATTACACATTATTTACTATGTATAGTGGTGTTTTATTCCAGCTATGGAGCTTTTTTTTTTACATCTAACAATATTATGATCCTAACTTCTGTAAGGGAAACTGTAGGGTGTAGGTCTAAATACCATGCATTCTCTCAGCATAGCTGTCCAGGGCTTCCAAACTTTTTCCGTGTTAACCCTTTCAGGACCAAGGGACATATTTGTCCCATAACTTTAAAATCCTATAAATTTTGATTGGGATAGTCTACAGTTCTAAATTTGATATGTACGGATTCCATATGATACTGCCTTTATGTAAACAAACTGGTTCCGACATTCATTCATTAGCGTCGTTGCCAGATTGACGAGAAGATTCACTTGCCACACTGTCCATAAGCCAGAAGTTTGATTTTTTTTAAAAAAAATAATGATATTTCACAAAAAAAATCAATTTTTTGGCATCTGCAAGCCCTTTTTACCATAAAAATGTCGTCAAAACCACAAAAATTGGCCTACGATCCTTATGGTCCTGAAAGGGTTAACCTACATTTTGCACTTGTTAGTGTCCATTTCACAGGCTTTTGAATGAAGAATTAATGGATTGTTTCATACTGATTATAGATCTTGTCTGTATTAGTGGTCAGTCTGTGGTCCAGATATAACAGGGGTGTCAAAGTCCCTCCTCGAGGGCCGCAATCCAGTCGGGTTTTCAGGATTTCCCCAGTGAATATGCAGGAGATCTATTAGCATCCAATGAAAGCAGTGCATGCAAATAGACCTCATGCATATTCATTGGGGAAATCCTGAAAACCCGACTGGATTGCGGCCCTCGAGGAGGGACTTTGACACCCCTGAGATATAACAAACCAGTAAATGTAGGACCTGATTTATCAAGATCTTTCTCACAGACACAGAATAAGAAAAACATCTAAGTTAATCAGACCCTGAATATAGTTATGTTTTACAAATTCTCGTAACCTTCTTCCTCTACCGAAAAAAAAGAACATAAGCCTAGATATATTGGCTCAGACCAATGGTCCATCTAGCCCGGTATCCTGTTTCCAACAGTGGTCAATCCAGGTCACAAGTACCTGGTAGAATCCCAAAATGATTTGTTCAAAATGTATTCCTATGCGACTTTATGGAACGTACTCTAGTCTTTGTACTTTTTAGCAATTAATTTATGTGATACCTGTTTGTCATTACTCGGGATTTTGAAGACCTCTCATATCTCCCCCTCAGTTGTCCTTTCTCCAAGCTGAAGAGTCCCAGCCTCTTTAGCTGTTCCTCATATGAGAGTCATCCCATCTCCTTAATCAGCAATCAACATGTAGGATGTCATTCTAAGAACTTTTATGTTGTACTTAA
The DNA here is from genome assembly GCF_902459505.1 of Geotrypetes seraphini. NCBI lineage: Eukaryota > Metazoa > Chordata > Amphibia > Gymnophiona > Dermophiidae > Geotrypetes > Geotrypetes seraphini. Next base: position 12,819,581 of record NC_047088.1, read on the forward strand.
GATGGTAAAACACTACAACGAAACAGGTTTCAACCTTGAAAGGATGCTCCTTTAATGTCTGGTACTGGGAATGGAAGCCAGCGTAGACCTTCCCTGCTTTGTCCTGCCTTTGGCACAGACCAACAGACAGACCGTGCTTTGGTAAAGCTGGCTAATTTTCTCCAAGTCTCCAGGTCAAAGAGGAAATTTGCCCATTAACATACGTTATGCAAGCAAATACTAAAACATACATGTTTTCACATGACCAGTCGTGAGCATTAGTTCACATAACAGTCTCTGTTTTCTCTGCAGGTTGAAAGTAGCACAAAATTCCAGATGAAAATGGTACTTACCACACAAAACAAAATGAGTTTAGTGGATATTAGAAAGATCTTCTCCATGCTCCAGCCCAGAGAGGATGAACAAGAGAACGGCGAAAGGCAGGAGCTCTGTCAAGCAGTGTCCAACAATGATGCCAATGTCCTGACTCTACTGTTATCTCAAGAGAGATACAAAGTCTTCATTGACAGCAGAAGTGGTTGGGGTGTCCCTGGAACCCCTCTTCGTCATGCAGCAACACGAGGTCACTTGCAGTGCGTAGAAGTCCTCTTGGTCCATGGAGCAGATGTGGACAGCCTAGATGTAAAGGCTCAGACTCCGTTGTTCACCGCTGTTAGCGCCGGGCACCTAGATTGTGTTAAGGCTCTTCTGAAAGCCGGTGCTAATCCCAATGGGAGCATCTACAATAACTGCTCCCCTGTGCTGACAGCTGCTAGAGAGGGTAATGAGAACATTTTAAGAGAGCTGTTAAAGCATGGAGCTGAAGTCAACGTGAGGTCCAAGGTGCCAGACTGGGTTTCTAATAACTCAGGATGCACGGGTCCTTTGTACTTGTCTGCTGTGTATGGTCACTTGGAATGTTTCCGAATGCTGCTTTTGTATGGCGCTGACCCTAATTACAACTGCACCGACGGCAGGCTTCTAGTGAGAATCCGGCAGCCCAAGACTGTCCTGGAAGTGTGTCTCAAGCATGGTTGCAAGACTCAGTTCGTTACACTGCTGCTTGAATTTGGAGCCAATGTGTATTTAGTTAACCTGGGAGATACGAGCTTTCCGAACCATGAGGCCATGGAACTACTGATGAGAGAGAGAGGTAATTTCAGATGCTGTAGATTATGAGTCTGCAAATGTGGGCTACCGTTAAGATGAGTTATTTAGCCACAAGTCATGGTATTTTAGTACAAGGTCTCCTTGCATGAAATGGGACCCATTGCTAAACCAGCACAACTTGAGTTTCAGGTGTTTCAAGTTTATTAATATGTTTGATGAATCGCTTATTAAAATTACTAAGCGATGAACAAAATCAAAATAGAGTATAATACAAAGAAACTAACATTTTAACAATACACTTTCATAAAATACAAACATGAGTCGGGAGGGAAAAAGCAAAAGTTACAATTTTCAATTTTGATAGAAAGATGGAAAAAAACAAGAGGGTGAGGGGTGGTTAAACTATAGCACAATTTGAAACCTCACTTAAGAAATTTAAATATTAAAAGCATCTTTAAACAGATAAGATTTTAAAGATTTTTTTGAATATTGTGACATCTTTTTCGTTTCTAATATATTGTGGCAGAGCGTTCCACCATTGAGGGCCCATCACAGAGAACATGTCCGATCTTCTTATTCCTATAATTTTCAAAGAAGGAACTGAGAGGAGATTTTGGCCAGATGAACGAAGTGGGCGTTGAGTACTGTGTGGTATTAATAATCTAGATATAAATTGGGGTTCGTTGAATTCCATCTTGATGGTAGCCCATGTTGATAACTTCCCCCTCTGTGAATTTCAATTTAAAATAGATAAAATATTGTATTTTGTATATATAAACTCATATATGAGGGAGGTTTGAAGAGTTTGGGGGGAAAAAAAAATGCATCGAGGGCTATACACTTAATCCAGCGAGTTTCTAGGTTTTTTTTTTTTTTTAATAAGTAGTTTACAAAACAAACTGGAAACTCGCTGGACTAAGTGTATAGCCCTCGGTGGAGATTACCTCGGTGGTTGTGTAACTTGATTTTTTAACAGAGGTGCCTCCTACCCTTGCTACGCCACTGTTTCTTACAGCGGCCAACTCAGGTCACAAGTGCCTGGCAAGATCCCAAGGAGAAAAACAGATTTTATGCTGTTTACCTTAGGAAAAACTTCTGTCTAGAGATGCGACTGCCCAGAGGCCAGCTGAAGTAAAGGGGAAAAGTCCAAGGGCCCTCGGGACATGACATGAGAGGGTTCCTGTCTGGTTGCAAGCTCAGTGTTCAGTGTCCTTGTTGGTGTGAGCCTCAGACAGTATGAGAAAACAGTTTTTCCGTGTTCCTTTGCTGCTAAAAGCCAGAGATATAGATGACGAGAAGATTTATTTATTGCCTTTTTAAAGGCATTCATTCAAAGGGGTGTAAAAGAAGAATAAGTCATACACAGACTGATAGACATTTAAAGCAGTAAAAATATTTTCAAATAACAGTGCATAGTACGGCTACATTACAAAAATGCAAAAACATTGAACTAGACAGCATAGGGTATAAGGCAGTGTCTCGCAAACTTTCTGGCTGGCGGCACACTAAATCCAGTGCCCTGGCCAGATGGCACCCAAAAGTGCATAGACGTCGATGTGATGACATCACGCGTATGTGCGGAGGCCCATCTGGCCGTAGAGGGATCCAGGAGGTGCAGGGGGAGAGGAGGAGAGACACAGGCCAGGAGGAGAGTCATCTGCGCCAGCTGACTTCCTACAGGACGTGCCAGCGTGGATGACTCTCCTCCTCGCCAGTGTGTCGCGGCACACCTGAAATCTCAGGAGGCACACAGTTTGTGATACGCTGGTGTAAGCAAATGTGGAAAACTGAAGAGAAGACAGAGTAACTGGAGTTAGCAAACAAGGGGATTATTTTTAAGAAAGTTGCATGTGAAGTCAGGAGGGTGCAGGAATATAATCTCAGCTAAGACAGAAGGGGATAAGCTGTTCACTTGATCGAATTGTTCCCTCTTGCAGTTTATCCCAGGTCTTTGTTATCTCAGACCCGACTGGCCATCAGAAAGTTCCTGAAACCCGGAAACCAAGTTCAGAGCATTGACGAGCTGAAGGTTCCACTTCTCCTGATCAATTACTTGAAATATCAGACCTGAGGGCTCACTCCAGCGACCAACTGGCTTCAGGTCACAAGCAAGCAAGCTTCAGAGGAACTTCAGTGCAGTATGCTATCAACTGGATCAAACCCTTCTGGGCAACTAATTATACTATAGCTGTACCTCTGGCTGCAGTTTCCAATTTGTTTGAGAAAGTCCTCTGCTACTGTAAAGGTGCACATTGGGGAGCTTCAGCCCCTGGGTTGCTTCAGATGGGAGACACAATTATTTCAGGGCCACAGGGTTAGGAAATAGACACTACGTAGGAAAAAAAAAAAATCACAGCCCATACTGAACTATGTTCCAGAATTAAATCATTTAGTATCTTCTATAGCATCCTTATACTGTACTAAATTGTACTTCCTTAAATTGTACTGTAAGTTGCCTTGAAGCTACTTAGGCATAGTGTGACCCATAAATCCTAGATTAGATTAGATTGATGTAGTTGAATTATTTGGCCAAAAGATCAGGAGAGGCTGGTGCAATCCATGCAGAATTCAGACCTTACAAATGTGGAGTGCATGAGCTGTGAGCTGAGAACCGGAGAAACCAGGGCTCGAATCCTGCTGCTGCTTCATGTGACCTGGTGGGGTATGAATACAGCAAATCCAGAGCCTCAGTCATTTATAGTTTAGGTCTCCTACTGTAACTAAAATGTGTGTCTAGGAATCTTATTGTAAACTACAATGAATCCTTGTTGAAATTTGTATGGTATGAGATCTAGAATCTGACAAAGAGGGCGACCCCTCTGAGAACAGACCCAGCAGTTGTCTGGGTTTTGCAAAGCTCTAGCAGTGTCTGGAGGGCCTCTGAGCATGCACAGATGACATCACACGCATCAGCGCATCCCTGGAGGCCCCCCAGACATGGTTTTGGGGTGGGGCTTAGGGTAGAATGGGTTGGGTTGTAGCAGAATGGGGAGGGGGCCATACATCTGGGATTTTATTGCACAAAATATGGTAACCCTACTTTTGGGAGAGGTGCCTACCCTTGATGCAGTCTCCTCCGGAAGAATGGAAATCCCTGGTCTCTAAACAAACTCTGCTTCTTTCAGTCACTTAACATAACTTCAAGGGAAACAAAAATTGTGAGATTAGCTCCCAGTTTACTCTTTTTACCTGTGGTCCTTTCAATCTACAAATTATCTGGTGTGGTTCCCTCTCCTGCACCAGAGGAAGATAGCAGGTTAACAAATTTGGCGTAGCTTAGGAACCTTAAGCTTAAGAGCCTCTCTCTGGTCCCACATGTCTTTGTAGGAAGGCATAGCCTGGCTTAGCTTCCCGCAGCCCCCTGATCCCTTTTCTCCAGCAAAAGTCCATGATTATATGTCAGGCATTGTTTCATATATAAAATAGTTCTCTGATTGGATGATGGGAGGAGCTGATTGCATAAATTCCCTTGGGACCAATCAGATACAACTGAGCAATGGCTGAAGAGCTAATGGACAAGGCATAGGTAGAATGGACTATGGTATCAGACCAGTTTTAGGCCAGTGTGCATAGAATGTTGCTAACCAAGGACATAGGCCCCCAAAACACCTAGCCCTCGTGACCACACAAAGAACAAAGGCCAATTCAATGTCTCTGAACAAACAAGATTTTTGACAAAGTCCATTAAACAGTGCATTAGCAATCCTTGACGGGGTGTTGGTTTGGTTCATAAACTGTAAAGAGTTTTACCTCATGCAAAATTGTCATTTCTTTAATAAGACATTAACTATTTTTTTCTGAGGCCCTCCAAGTACCTACAAATCTAAAATGTGGCCCTGCAAAGAGTTTGAGTTGGAGACCACTGGACTAGCCCAAACCTGCGCTCTTGTCTTTGGAATTGCAGGTCCAGTACTCTGGATTTCTTGGCCTGTTGATTCAGAGACTGTAAACTCACCTTGCATTATTTCATGAACAATAAAAGATACTTTCCCCCCCCCCCCAGCAGGCCTATCCAGTGTTATAGGTAAAGAAGAGTGCACAATCCTGGTTTATTATGATGGTGTTTGGTAATGGGTGTATTATTTATTTGGGGGCCCCTTTTACGAGGCCGTGATAGAGGTTTCTACCATAGCCCAGAGTGCTGCTCCGACGCTCATAGGAATTCTATGAGCGTTGAAGTCATTTAGTGCTCCGGGCTATGGTAGAAACTTCTACCACATCTTAGCAAAAGGAGGGGTGGGGTGTTAGGTATTGATATACTGCCTATCAAGGTTAATTAACTAAGCGGTTTACACTGAGGTACTCAAGCATTTTCCCTATCTGTCCCAGTGGACTCACAATCTAAGGTACCTGAGGTACTGAAGGATTGAGTGACTTGCCCAGGGCCACAAGGAGAAGCATAGGATTTGAACATTTATTATTCCACCTTCATACAGTGGCATCAAGGTGGTTCACAGACTATCGTAGAAGAAAGAAAAGAACGTCACAATTTGAAAGGAAAACAAACAAAGAAAAGGAGGATTATTAGCAGAGAAAATCAGGAAGTAAAATATAGATTCCAGACATAAGTGACCACATTGCATCACCTCCCTTGTCTCGTAAAAGCAATGTCAAGCAAATGTCTTAAGGGCTCTTTTTTATTTTTTAAATATCATCTCAAATTGGTCTGTTTTCACATTAGATTAAATGGAGTTTAATTGTTTTATGAGCCTGGTTTTCATATCTATTGTTCATTTTCATTTTGCTACATCCCAAAATTATATATGTAATCTTGATGAAGCACCTAGAATTGTAGATAAGACCAGTTATACATTTTTTAAACTAAAGCAATAAGAGGTCTGGATCTGTGCTCTGGCCCAGAGATGCTAATGAGTGGGAGAATAAGCGAGCCTTGAAATGAGTGTGACAGACTCCTAATGAGTGAGACTCGGCATCTCTGGAATACGAAAACATGCCACCGCAATCAGAAGCAGAGAAAAGCTACCTGGATAGGCCACCGTGAGAATGGGCTGGCCACTGTGCAGAGTTTGGTCCCTTATGCCTTTGAGCTTGGCCATATTAGAAAAGCTCAAGGAGGCATATCAGGTTGTGTACTGCAATTGAAAGTGAACTTTAAAAATAATTAAATGCTGCGAGAAGTATTCGCCTTACCTGACGGAGCATTTAGTTCAGCCTAAGAAGGCCAAGCAGGGGAGTTTGTCTTAAGCAGTGGTCTCAAACTCGCGGCCCGGGGGCCACATGCGGCCCGCTAGATACTATTTTGAGGCCCTCAGTATGTTTTTCATAATCACAAAAGTAAAATAAAACAGTTTCTTGATCATATGTCTCTTTAGCTATACATTATATTATTATTAAGACTTAGCCAAAAGGAAAGATTTATAAACTATAAAGATTTTACCTCATGCAAAGTTATCATTTCTGTAATAAGACATTAACTATTTTTTCTGAGGCCCTCCAAGTACCAACAAATCCAAAATGTGGCCCTGCAAAGGTTTGAGTTTGAGACCACTGGTCTTAAGGGAGGCCTTAAGGGGGTTTTGAAAGAATGTCTATTAATACTGTTGCTGAAGCGGTTTTGAATTTTTGCTCCTGTTGGGAACGAAAACTGATTGTGACGGTGCTGCTAAATCCAAAAGGGAAATACGGAACTGAATATTAACAGCTGTTTTTCCTTGAACTGTTTTGAAGTGAAAATCCTGAATTAATAAATCTTGTTGGAATTCAAGTTTGGAAACAGTGACTTATCTTTTGTATTATGTAGCCACCTACTCCAATGTTGACTCTGCTCGGTCAGTGTTTGTGTGCTGGGTCAGCATCGGTCAGTGCCTTGAGCCTGGTCACGCCCGGTCACAATATCTAGTATCAGCAATTTATTTTGCCATATTATAAGCCAGTTAGCACAAATTATGAATTGCTGCTAAAGAGAGACAACAGGGATACACATTCTGGATCTTAGTTACCTCAGTTTCAAAGACTAATATTGCAAACTAATTCCCCGAAAATGCGTAGTTACGGATTTGTCTTATCTGAGAATGTTCCAGGGATTCTTCAGCTCCTCCTCACTCACGGCAGGGGGTTGTAAGCAGAAGAAAGACTAGAGAGAGAAAGGCCTGGACCAAAGGGGAAAGACAGGAGGCAGATGCAGGACTATGGGAGGTGCAGATAGAGGGGAAGAACATAAGCAGTGCCTCTGCTGGGTCAGACCAGAGGTCCATCGTGCCCAGCAGTCCGCTCACGCGGCAGCCCATCAGGTCCAGGACCTGTATAGTAATCCTCTATCTATACCCTTCTATCCCCTTTTCCTTCAGGAAATCATCCAATCCCTTCTTGAACCCCAATATCGTACTCTGACCTATCACACCCTCTGGAAGCGCATTCCAGGTGTCCACCACCCTTTGGGTGAAGAAGAACTTCCTAGCATTGGTTCTGAATCTGTCCCCTCTTAATTTTTCCAAATGCCGTCTCGTTCTTGTAGTTTTCAAAAGTTTGAAGAACCTGTCCCTCTCCACTTTCTCTATGCCCTTCATGATCTTGTAAGTCTCTATCATGTCCCCTCTAAGCTTCCGCTTTTCCAGGGAAAAAAGCTCTAGTTTCTCTAATTTTTCAGCATATGAGAGGTTTTCCATACCTTTTATCAATCGTGTCGCTCTTTTCTGAACCCTCTTGAGTATCGCCATATCCTTCTTAAGGTATGGCGACCAATACTGGACGCAGTACTCCAGATGCAGGTGCATCATCGCCCGATACAACGGCAGGATAACTTCTTTCATTCTGGTTGAAATACCTTTCTTGATAATACCTAGCATTCTATTCGCCTTCTTAGAGGCCGCTGCGCACTGTGCCGACGGCTTCATTTCCTGTCCACCATCACCCCCAAGTCCTTTTCTAGGGTACTTTCACTCATTACCAGCCCTCCCATCGTACAGCTGTAATTCAGATTTCCTTTACCTATATGCAAGACTTTACATTTCTCCACATTAAACTTCATCTGCCATTTCGTCACCCACTCTTCTAGTTTGTTCAGGTCCCTTTGTAAATCCTCACAGTCCTCTTTGGTCCCAACTCCAGTAAAGAGTTTGGTGTCGTCTGCAAATTTTATTACTTCGCACTTTGTCCCTGTTTCTAGATCATTTATAAATACATTGAACAGCAGCAGTCCGAATACCGACCCCTGCGGAACACCACTCGTGACCCTCCTCCAGAATGAATAGTGGCCCTTCACTCCCACCCTTTGCTTTCTACCCACCAACCAATTTTTGATCCATCTATGTACGTTAAATAGATTGTGAGCCCACCGGGAGAGATAGGGAAAATGCTTGAGTACCTGATTGTAAAACCGATTAGATAACCTTGATAGGCGGTATATAAAATCCTAATAAACTTGATCAGTCTCCTTCCACCCCATGGTTCTTCAGTTTCCGTAGTAGGCGTTCATGGGGTACCTTGTCAAAGGCTTTTTGGAAGTCTAAGTATACGATGTCTATGGGGTTCCCTTTGTCCATTTGTTTGTTAATTCCTTCGAAGTGCAATAAGTTCGTTAGGCATGATCTTCCCTTGCAGAAGCCATGTTGGCTTGTTTTCATCAGTTTATTTCTTTCTAAATGCTCATCGATGCTGTCTTTTATCAGCGCTTCCACCATCTTCCCCGGAACCGAAGTCAGACTTACCGGTCTGTAGTTCCCTGGGTCACCTCTTGATCCTTTTTTGAAGATGGGCGTAACATTAGCTATCTTCCAATCTTCCGGGATCACGCCTGTTTTCAGGGATAGGTTACAAACCTGCTGTAGTAGTTCCGCTATTTCCTCCTTTAGTTCTTTCAGTACCCTGAGGAAGAGCAGAGAGAGGCAAGATCATAATAGAGGAGGGAGAGAGAGGGCGACCTGGAACAAAGGTACAAAGGAGAACTGACACTGGATCTGGGGGCACTAAGGACATAGGAAGGGGCACTAAAGGCATAGGAAGGAGGCACTGGGGGCACTAAGGGCATAGGAAGGAAGGAGGGAGGGAATAGAAAGGGATAATTGTTGGGCCTGAGTGCAGAAAGAAAGGATGCACGGTCAGAAGGAAACGCAACCAGAGACTCATGAAATCACCAGACAGCAAAGGTAGGAAAAATGATTTTATTTTCAATTTAATGATCAAAATGTGTCAGTTTTGAGAATTTATATCTGCCGTCTATATTTTGTACTATATCTGTCTATTTTTCTATAGTTACTGAGGTGACATTGCATATTTTAAAGTCATCTGCCTTGACATCTTTGAAACACCCCCAAATATCAATAATTCACATTTTCTCTGCGTATAGTGTGCTTTGTGGGGTTTTTTATTTTTATTTTATGGTTACCATTATGAATTAATAAGATATTATGTGTACATGAAAAATGAATGGAAGAAATTGGGAGCGGGACTGACAATTAATGGATGTCCCATTTTGATGAAAAAAATAAATAGTCATGTTAAACATGCTCCCTCTCAAGCTGACTGTGCTTGGTTTAGTGAAACAGCTAATAATTATTACTTGGTTGTTAATAAAACAATGTTTAGTTTTATTTATTTTAAAAATTTCTTCTCTGCTTAATGCCTATGCAAATTACAATAAAACATACATAATCATCCACATACAGACTCATAATAGAAGAAAAACATTCTCTCTTCAACCTCTTCCCTACATCATATTACATCAAATATACAATGATTTTAAATGTCATGATTTTTGCTTCTCCCCTACCAGAGGCTGCTGCACACATTCATCTGGTAGAAACATGACTTTCAGTAGTATATACAATATTAGATTTCCAGTGTAGGCGCGTTTATGTGAGAAAAGAAAAAGTTGTCATGACTTATGAATCACCCTTGTATTTGGTCTTGCATGCAACCCGAGGAATGCCCCTTCCTGGCACTGCCTCCCCTGCCCAATTCCTTTTCCCTGCACTTACCTGTGCTATGTAATGTAGGGGGGGGAGGATGAGAGAAGGGGGGGGTTCAGGAAGGACATCACCTTTGAAGAGTCAAGTCATTTTGCATTTCACAGTCTCGCAGCTCCTACTTATCCTGGAGGGATGATACCCAGATATTTTTACACACATTTGCAATCATGACCACAGTTTTACTCTCATTCCTCAAATTGAAAAACATTTGTTTCAGGTTGAAAGATGTGGGGGGTGCAGAAGAGCAATCCTTCTATTTTGAGCTAATCAGGGCCTTGGCCCCTCCCACAGCATCCCAAGATGCATTGGGAGGGGAAGGCCCATCATTCTGAAGAGGTGGCCCTATCAGCAGGAGGAAGTGGGCTTCCCTCCTGCCGATCTTTCATCATAAGGTATGGGGGTGTCAGACGATTTCAGAAAGATGCCCATTAAGGTGGTGGGTGTCGGGGATCTTGGGGGGGGTCAGATGATGTCAGGGAGTGCCCATTAAGGTAAGGGAGTGTCGTGGGATGTTGGGAGGAGGGGTGTGGGACTTGGAAGACAGTGGCTCTCTGTGGAAGGGGGCTGGGGGGATCGGTAGATGGGAGGGAGGAATAACAGATGTTCAGAAAGTCAGTGTTGAAAATGCCCACTTGGACGTTTTGTTTAGTAACACGTCCAAGGGCCAGTTTATGCTGTCTTTTGAAAATGAGCCTGATACTGTACATACGCTAGGGATAGGCAGCCAGAGAACTTTCATTTTGGGTCATTTCCTGTATCATTTAGTGAAATTTACATTTTGTAAGGGAGTTACCCCACCCCCTTTTTGTCATCTTGGGAGATAACAAAAAATTAAAACTTTTGGGCCCCCTTCCTGCAGTCTCCCCCATCCCCTGTGATCCAAACCCATCTCCCTTTAGCTGCCCCTTCCAAGCCCCCAACTGAGTCCTTGGATGACCAGAAATTTGAACCTGTTGACAGAAAGAACGTAACACAACAGGCATCCTCTGGGTTGCGAATCAAGAGTGTGAGAGACAAAGTTGTTGAACTGGCCTTATAGAAACCTTCAAAATCCTAAAGGGCATAGAGAAAGTGAACAAGGACAGATTCTTCAAACTGTGGGGAGCCACAAGCACTAGGGGTCACTCGGAGAAGTTGAAAAGGGACAGGTTTAGAACAAATGCTAGGAAGTTCTTTTTTACCCAGAGGGTGGTGGACACATGGAACAAGCTTCCGGAGGAGGTGATAAGCCAGAACTCTGTACAGGGATTCAAGGTAGGTTTGGATAGGTTCCTGGAGGATAAGGGGATAGAGGGGTATAGATAGAACTTGAGGTAGGTTATAGAAGTGGTCAGAAACCACTTCACAGGTCGCAGACCTGATGGGCCGCCGCGGGAGCGGACCGCTGGGCGGGATGGACCTCTGGTCTGACCCAGTGGAGGCAACTTCTTATGTTCTTATGTTCCTGCTACAACCATCAAATGCCAATCTCCTGCTTATGCTTTCCACCTCGATACTTACTTTAACAAATAAAAACGGATCCCTTTTATTGGACTAATGGCCTTTATGGCTCCAGAAAAAGGAGGACGGATTGAGACATCTGGGTTTTACTTCCATTGATCTGATTTGATTTTAATATTTAATATACCACTAAAAGCCGAACTGTTGTAGCATTTTACAATTCTAAAAACAGCTCATTACAACAAATTACAAACTTAAAAACATCTCACTGTGCAACAATTATTATTATACTAATTATACCATCAGATCTCTAGCATCCACCCCACATATAATAATCATCTAATTATCAAATCCACTCATTAACTATATAAAAGAGCTCACAGTGTTACCCACAGTGGTGTGTGGGTGTGGGTGGGCAGACAACCCTGTGCGCTACCTTGGTAGGGGTGCCGGCATCTCTCTGTCCCCCCCTGCCATACTCACACCCCCATTCCTCTTTAAATGTTTGCTGGAGCAACTTCTCTGGCCTGCTGCTCGTGCCGGCCAGGCTCCACTATGAAATGACTTCCTGTTGGCGGGGCCAGGAAGTGACATCAGAGGGAAAGCCAACGCCGGTGCAAGCAGAATCATGGGATAGGTGGCAAAGTTCAGCTGTGGATTAGGAATTGGTTATTGGATAGAAAACAGAGGGTAGGGTTAAAGGGTAATTTTTCTCAGTGGAGGAGAGTAAACAGTGGAGTGCCACAGGGGTCCGTATTGGGACTTATTTATACATTTTAACTTATTTATAAATGATCTGCAAATTGGAATGACGAGTGAGGTGATTAAATTTGCAGATGACACTAAACTGTTCAAAGTTCTTAAAACGCAGGCGGACCTTAGGAAATTGGAAGACTGGGCAGATGAAATTTAATGTGGACAAATGCAAAGTGATGCCCATTGGGAAGAATAACCTGAATCACAGTTGCTAGGGTCCACCTTGAGAGTTAACTCCCAAGAAAAGGATCTGGGCATCATTGTAGACAATATGATGAAATCCGCCCCATGTGTGGCGGTGGCCAAAAAAGCAAACAGGATGCTGGGAATTATTAAAAAAGGGATAGTTAACAAGACTAAGAATGTCATAATGCCCCTGTATCGCTCCATGGTGCGACCTCATATGGATTATTGCATTCAATTCTGGTCTCCTCATCTCAAGAAAGATATAGTGGCGCTAGAAAAAGTTCAAAGAAGAGCAACCAAGATGGTAAAGGGGATGGAACTCCTCTCGTATGAGGAAAGACTAAAAAGATTAGGGCTCTTCAACTTGGAAAAGAGACAGCTGAGGGGAGATAGGATTGAAGTCTACAAAATCCTGAGTGGAGTAGAACGGGTACAAGTGGATCGATTTTTCGCTCCATCAAAAATGACAAAGACTAGGGGACACTCGATGAAGTTACAGGGAAATACTTTTAAAAACCAATAGGAGGAAATTTTTTTTTTACTCAGAGAATAGTTAAGCTCAGGAATGCATTGCCAGAGGATGTAGTAAGAGCGGATAGCGTGGCTGGTTTTAAGAAAGGTTTGGACAAGTTCCTGGAGGAAAAGTCCATAGTCTGTTATTGAGAAAGACATTTGCCCTGCTTGCCCTGTATCGGTAGAATGGAATATTGCTACATCTTGGGTTTTGGCCAGGTACTAGTGACCTGGATTGGCCACCGTGAGAATGGGCTACTGGGCTTGATGGACCATTGATCTGACCCAGTTAAGGCTATTCTTATGTTCTTAACGTTGATTCCACAATACAAACGTTTTAATAAAAACCCAGATGCCTCTATCTGTCCTCCTTATTTCTATTGCTTTCAATGGAAGTAAAACTCAGATGTCTCAATCCGTCTTCCTTTTTCTGGAGCCGTAGGGTAACCCTAGTAGAGAGGCACCAGAATAACTGTGCAGCCTACAAAGAAACTTATCATTCAGGACGGGCCTCGGTCACAAGTCATTTGCCAGAAGTCTGTTTACAGAAAATATTAGTGGCAATTTAAGTCAATGTTTAACATGTACTGGTAATAAAGCTGCATTAAATATCAACATTTACACTTCTAAGCTCATTCTTTTCCTGCCGAGCTTTACTTCCCATACAATAATGTATGTAATTACATGCAAAAAGTGGCACAGGAGCTTTTGGAATTCAAACAGAACAATAAAGAAAGGGAATAAACTCCATCTGATAAAGCAGAAGTAATAGGATAAAAACAAAGCAAACTTTGGAATCAAACTTGACTTCCATTTTAACCCTTTCAGGACCATAAGGATCATAGGCCAATTTTTGTGGTTTTGACGACATTTTTATGGTAAAAAGGGCTTGCAGATGCCAAAAAATTGATTTTTTTTGTGAAATATCATTATTTTTTTTTTAAAAACTCACACTTCTGGCTTATGGACAGTGTGGCAAGTGAATCTTCTCGTCAATCTGGCAACGACGCTAATGAATGAATGTCGGAACCAGTTTGTTTACATAAAGGCAGTATCCTATGGAATCCGTACATATCAAATTTAGAACTGTAGACTATCCCAATCAAAATTTGTAGGATTTTAAAGGTATGGGACAAATATGTCCCTTGGTCCTGAAAGGGTTAACCAGAGCACTGAAATGAAAATAAACTCTGTGAACTTTATATCTGTTATAAATAGCCAGGTTTTCTGGTTCAGAGACTACCTGCCCCGGGACACCCGCCCCACCCGGGCAGCTTCCACGAAAGGCTCCACTTGCAGGGTCCCTTGCCATGGGCAGACCCTCAGACCAAGTCATAAATCAGCTCCCCCCACCCCCCCACTCTCGAAGAACCAGCAACCTCCAAACTGCCTTTCTGAAAATGGCAACAGGAGTCTGGGAGGACCCTTCCCCGGACCGCGCAAGTCTCGCTGGTTCTTTGGTCACTGTATGGTCCAAGGTCCTCCCTTTGGCTGAGCTTTCTGGCCTGGAATGTTATGGCTTGGGGTGATCGTCAGTGAGGACATGAAGGCTGCCAATCAAGTGGAGCAAGCTTCATCCAAAGCAAGACAAGTCATAGGTTGCATACGCAGAGGCTTCGTCAGCCGAAAGCCGGAAGTCATTATGCCATTGTATAGATCCATGGTGAGGCCCCACCTGGAATACTGTGTGCAATTCTGGAGACCGCATTATCGCAAGGATGTGCTGAGACTGGAGTCGGTTCAGAGAATGGCCACTCGGATGGTCTCAGGACTCAAGGATCTCCCATACGAGGAACGGTTAAACAAATTGCAGCTATACTCACTCGAGGAGCGCAGAGAGAGGGGGGACATGATCGAGACGTTCAAGTATCTCTCGGGCCGCATAGAGACGGAGGAAGATATCTTCCTCTTCAAGGGTCCCACGACAACAAGAGGGCATCCGTGGAAAATTAGGGGAGGGAAACTACGGGCTGACACCAGGAAATTCTTTTTCACAGAAAGGGTGGTTGATCGCTGGAATAGTCTTCCAATGCATGTGATCGAGGCCAGCAGCGTGCCTGATTTTAAGGCCAAATGGGATTGTCACGTGGGATCTATTCACAGGGCAAAGGAAGAGGAGGGATCTATTCACAGGGCAATGGTAGGGGAGGGACATTAGGGTGGGCAGACTGGATGGGCCTTGGCCCTTATCTGCCGTCTATTTCTATGTTTCTATGTTTCTATGTTACCTGGGCCAAAGAGTTCAATAGGACCTGGGGCTTGACGATGCCAGGCTTGGGGGTCCCATGATGATTTAACAAACTCACTGACTTCCACTGCGATTAGCACAGCGCTTTATTTGCACTTTAGCACTGAAATGTAATGCATTTTAATTTTGTAACCATAGCACACAAAATAATCAGCGCTAATTCCAAAATAAACCCCTGCGCTGGGATTAGCACCATTTGTTACATCGGAACCTAATACATTACCTCGATCACTCACACAGCAGCTGTTCAAAACTATGAGAAAAAAAATTCTGAGATTTTTGGATGTGTCTTGGGAGCTGTTGCTTTTTAAATCCTTCTCACTTGCTCTGCATTCCCTGTTCTCTAATGCAAAGCTTTCAGTTCCACAGCACACTTTTCATCACTTTTGACGTTTGCACCTCCAACAAGAACCGTATCTCAGCTGCAGTTAGATATCAACTTGTCCCAAAGAGCCAAAAGCAGCTTTTGGGAATGATAACGCTATCCTCTCCTGCGCCTTCTGTTTCTGACACCTTTCTAGCCACCTTGTCCCAGGGTGTCTATTTTAGTCGATGGAAGTGTGATCGTGAGCTGCCGTTGTGTCTGGCAGAGGTATTTCCAGCATGTCGGAAAAGCTAACGAGTTCTATTAATAACCCTGATGTGGAGCAATGACTGATGTGATCCAAAGAGCGACATTAGATAAGCTGAGATCTGTCTCCCAAACAGTTGCCATCAGGTCTTAAAAACATCAGCCTCTCAGTATTGCTCTCCAATCATTTTATTTTCTGATCCCCTAAAGGTTGCTACTATTTGGGGTTTTGCCAGGTACTTGGGACCTGGACTGGCCACCGTGAAGATGGGCTACTGGGCTAGATCCAGGCCTAGATGCACTAAGAGAATCGGTAAGACCATGTGGCTCTGCACCGATCCGATTTTTTTTGGCCGATTCAGAAAGAGCTATTGATGCACTAAAACGTCTGCATGCAAATGATTCACGTGGATATTTGTCAAAATTCCCAACTCTGCCATCCAATGACCGCTGTGAGAGCAACTCTCACACATACACAGAGCTGGCGAGGGAAGCCCCTAAAAGCAGCCTTCTGCCACTCAACTGTGGGGCAGGAAACCTTTTTTTTTTTAATGGGCACAGATGCTGTGCGTGTCACACATGCACAATATCTGTCCCTTTAAAAAAAAAAAAAAGCACCCCGTCACTGATGACAGCTCTCCCCAACGAACTGGCACCAGTTTTGTTCTTCCAAGAGGACCACAGCTTAGCTTTCAACCACTTTGTGCGGGTTATAAAGCTGGGAAGTGAATTATTACAGTCACTTTAACCGTCTCTCTTTTGACATCAGGCAAATAGATAAAGAGTCTTTTTAAAGACTAGAAGAAAAGCATTATATGATTCTGCACCCTCAACTATCTCTCTCCTCAGTTAATTTAATCAGACTCTTGAGGCAGGCCTTTTAGGGCCGAAACACAATTGTGTTGAGTCATCACAATATTATTTAACTAGTCTTATAGCCCGTTACATTAACGGGTGCTAGAATATATGTGTGTGTGTGTGTCTGTCTTTATTTCTTTTTCTCTCTCCTTAGCCGCTTTCTGTGTTTTTTTTTTTGGGGGGGGGGGTTTCCTTGGCTGTCCACAACCACCCCTTGCCTGCTCCCCATCCATTATCCCTTCCTTTTACCTCCCCTGTGTCTAAGCCCAGTCTCCTTATCACACCTGTATTCCTTTTCAGCCCCTTCTCTCACAACTCACCTTTTGCAGTCCCAAGCTCCAACGCTCTTCTCCGAACTGTCTTCTTTTAACAGCCTCCTACATTAGGTCACTTTACCCAAGAGCCCCCCTTTAAAGCCTCTTTCCCTCACATGTCCCCTTTTTACAGCCCCAGCTCCAAACCCCTTTTTAGCCCCCCCAGCTCCCTTCTCACATCTTTTCCCTTTCAGCCTCCAGGCCCAGCCCCCTTTATACAGTATGTCCCTTTGCAGCCTCCTTCTCACACATATCCCCTTTTCTGCCCCCTTCTCTTACACATCCCCATTGTCAGCTTTTGCGGTGGCAGCTGCTGCTGACCACCAGCCATAACTCCATTACAAAAGATCCTTGGACGGTTGGGAGTGATCTCCCCCTCCCCCCTTTTCCGGGCATCCGATCTTGCACCAGGGGAGTTTACTTGGGGTGGGGGGTCACAGCCGCAGGCATCGGGAGGAGTTTTTGTTGTTGCTTGGGGGAAGGGGGGTTCGGGAAATCGGGGGTGCCGCTGGTCCCAACTCTGAGCGATCCTCCGCCCAAACTGATTCCCCTCTTGACCTCCCTTACTCGGGTTGTGTTAGCCAACGCTAATGTGCGCGAGCGGCTCTAGCACCGGCTTCTCCACGCGGACCCTGAGCACGCGCCACGCTCCGCCCCTTAGCTACCCGGAAGTACCAGGCTTCACTCGCCTGCTCCCAGTAGGCCAAGAGAGAGGGGGGGAGTGGCTGCCGTGGTGATCTGGCCGACTCCCTGGTGACAGGAGCCGCGGCGGCACCTTTAAAGTGAAAAAATAACTTTGGTAAGGGAGCCGGCCAACTGGCAGTTCAAGTTGGAGCTTTGCTCTGGCCTACTCCCTGCCCGCCTTGCCATATTGTATTTTTTTATTTGAAAGACGCGGCGGTGGCTCCTCTCACGATCCCCACCTGCGTCGGAAGTCCGACGCAGGCGGGGATCGTGAGAGGAGCCACCGCCGCGTCTTTCAACTAAAAAATACAATACGGCAGGGAGCAGGCCAGACTGAAAAACAGCAAGGAGCAGCATAGTAAGGCAAGGAGCAGGGCAGAGGGAAGAACAGCAGAGCTGACAGCCGCCGCATCCAACATCCGCCTCGGGGAGGAGATAGGACTTCAGGCAAGGAGCAGGGCAGAGCAAAAAACAGCACGGGCCGACAGCCGCACGGAAAACGGACGCACGCGATGGGAGTGCGCATGCGCGGCCTAGCGTTTTATTATATTAGACTAGTGTTTAAGCCCGTTACATTAACGGGTGCTAGTAAAGCCTCCTTCCCTCACATGTCCCCTATTTTCAGCCCCAGCTCCAGCACATGGTTGTAAGGGGGGATGATTCAAATATATGGGGGGATGGGGGATGATTTAAGGTACTGGGAGGCACATGGGGGTATGGGGAAATGATTTAAGGTACTGGGTGGGGTGTGGGGCCTGCCTGCTTGTCTGTCACTAGGCCTGCCTACCACTAGGCCTGCCTGCTCTGTGCTCTGCCCCAGCCTACCCCTAGACCACCAGAGAGGGGGACAAGGTACAGAGCCTGGCAAGGAGAATTTGGTTCAAAATGTTTTTTTTCTTGCTTTCCTCCTCTAAATCTAGGGTGTGTCTTATGGTCAGGTGCGTCTTATGGAGTGAAAAATACGGCACCCGTTAGGACCTTGAGGTCACCACAGGATTCCAGATTAGTTATTCCTTCTTTAAAAAGAGCTAGATAAGAGTCAATCAGGACTTAAGCTTTTCTGTACTATCCTTGTGGAATCAGCTTCCTTCTTATCAACGATTAGAAGAGAACTTTCAACGGTTTAAAGTTATTCTGAAAAAATATTTTTTCAGTCAGTCTTGGATACACAATATGGTGGCTGGTCGGCCCTCACCTTTTAAAATGTAAAGGGGGATGCCAGCTTGGCAATGATTCTCTTGTGCTCCTCGCAGCTTCCTCAGCATGGTTCCTCTACCACACTGCACTCAAGTAGAAACAGGAAGTTGCGTCAGTGGGGGCAGAAGCAGTGGTTCCTTGGTATAAGAGAAGCACCTCCATCAAGCATCAAGGAGTGCCTCCCACTGGCAAGTAGCTGAGGCTCCAATCATTTCTCCACTGCCATATTTCCCAGTTACCACCAGAGGGCAGATCATTACACATTTCGTCACAGTTGTACACTAGCTGAGTACAATTAATGCTCTGCTCAGTCTGATGGATGCATGTTCTTGCAGTCAGTAAAATGTGCATATATTACCAGCCCCGACAAATCTACTTAAGGTGTAACCTGATTTTGCAGATGGGGGTCATTGCTTAATAATTTGATTGAGTCAATCTTTTGTAAGCCCTTTTTTTCATTTGGGGGAATGAATGAGTGTCTCCTGAAGCCAGCTAATTTGATCTGGGATTTGCCTTTTTTTCTTTCTTTTCTAAATATATGGGTTTAAGAGATTGATTTCATTCCTAGGAAATTAAGGATATATTATTTTGTGGGCTGCATTTTAATTTAGAAGGGGCAATTCTGCATGGAGATTCACATCAGGATAAAGGATCATGGATTTGATATATCGCCTTTCTGTCAAACTTCCAAAGTGGGTTACATTTATTATATGGAGATTATTTCCTCTAACAAGGGACCATAGGAAAGGGGTCTCAAGGTACTGAAGCCACCGAAAAAGATTAATTTTAAGCTAAAAAAGACGCAGAGCAATTCAAAAGACTTCTGCACGGATTGCTTGCAGAAATGGAAACTGGGATATGGCTCCAGCTCTCAGCCTAAGGGGGAGGAGTATGTGCTCAGAAAAGTGCTGGATTTCTGCAACTCCAGGATAGCGGGTTGGGATTGAACACCTAGCGTATGGAATCCGGATGAGATGCAACAGAATGGGAAAACTAGCATGTGGCCATTAAAACAGAAAATTGGCCATTTTACCCCAGTAGTAAAAATGGCCTTAGTGTGTGGTCTTGACCTGTGTATGGATATGCTAAAACCACTTTTTACTGCAAGATGGTGTTCTTTCAGCATTCATCCCCAAATGAATTCACTTCCCTACAACTAGTGATCCCAGGAACTGTCCCAGAACACAAATGTTATGGGGCACAACAATTAAAGTAACAGTGTCTAAATCTGCCTTGGCAATGAAGGCTTGCAAATCTGGAATTTTATTAGCTAGGTTCTGAGAGTTAAATATCCTGCTGCAGTGGTGAGCAATTTTTTTTTTTTAGCTTCAGTTCTGCACTATAGGTCTGCATGGGAACGGGGATCGTGGGAATCCCGCGGGTCCCCTGCGGGAATCCCCCCTAACCCACGGGACTCCCATGGGGACCCCCCTCTGGCCCACGGGACTCCCATGGTGACCCCCTTCTAGCCAACGGGACTCCCACGGGGATGGAAGGCTTTGGAAGCAGGGTTCATCCATATAATATAATGGACACGTCAGCCTTAGTAAAAGAGGGGGTTTATAAGTTAATTTCCTGAACAGAAAACAAAAAAAGGGTTCCACCAAGGAGATTCCACAAGGAAAACAGCAGTGCAAACACAAAAGAAACTGTGGAATTGATGATCCTGTCAGAAGTAATTGCTGCTTTTTATGGGGACGGGCGGGGATGGAGGTAATTCCTTGCGGGGATGGGTGGGGACGGAGAGGATCCTGATGGGGATGGAGAGAATCCTGGTGGGGACGTGTGGGGATGGAGAGGATCCTGACGGGGACAGGTAGGGACGGAGAGGATCCTGATGGGGACGGGTGGGGACGGAGAGGATCCTGACGGGAACGGGTGGGGACGGAGAGGATCCTGGCGGGGACGGAGAGGATCCTGGCAGGGACGGGTGGGGACGGAGAGGATCCTGGCGGGGATGGGTGGGATTTCGGCCCCCTTGCAACTCTATTCTGCACACAATAGTAAAGGTGTATTTCCAGCATGGTAAGATGCAGATGGGCCAGTTTAAAGTGCATTTATATGTTGAGAAGCTTCTGCTAATTTCAGTGATGCTTGATATTCATTGCTGGATTATATCTGAACACTGACAATGAATATCCAGATATGTGCAAACAGCTGGAACTTAGGTTAGCGGTCAATATTAAGCTCTTTTAACCGGGTAATGATAGGACTGTTTTATGCAGTCTGATTTGTCTGGTTACCTTATGCAGTTAGGTTAGCACTTAACCAGAAAAGCGCCGACTCTATCCTGATTCTGGCTCAGACCTTGCACAACGTAGCCGGTTTCAGCTTAAGACGGTTGGAGGAGATATTCGTTTCCACTATTTGGTCAAATGCAGCCGAATTCCAGCAGAAGATTTAACTGGCCAGAAGCCATACGTCTCTCAATGTTTTGGTAGATTTTAGTACGTTGTTTAGACCTATTTTACAAAAGCGCGGAAAAGAAAGAGTCGAATGGTCTATGAGCATTGGAACAGCGCAGAGCATGCAGCAGGCCGGCTAGCACAAAAAACTTCTTCTGCCCTTTTGTAAAATGGGGGGTGGGGTGGAGGGAGGTACTGTTTTGTTTTTTTTTACATTTATTGCATCTATAATTGTCTTTTCTTCTTATCAGTTTTTATGTATTCAGACTCCTGAGGTAGGCCTCTGTGGCTGAAACATCCTCTGTTTGGGGGTTTATTTTTTAAGAATTGTCATTTTCCCCCTTCTATCCTTTTTGTTTTCCCCCTCCCCCCACCCCAACAAGTTACATTAGTGATTTCTATTCCGCCATTACCTTGTGGTTCAAGGCGGATTACAAAAGGAGTTATCTGGCCATTTCCAGAGGAATTGATGAGTAGAGCGGGTTGCTTCAGAGAATTGGGACGAGTTTTGCAATGTTAGTTTGTCTTCAAGGATTTCTTGTTTTTTTTATTTCTTTTCTGAACAATTTGAAGTCTGGAGTCTGTTTTTGTTTGGAAGTTTATGTTAAGCGTTTAATCCAATTTTAAGAAACATCATCAGAGCGGGTTTCCTCTGTTCGTTAAAGGCGAAGCTGCCGGATCTTTTCCTGAAATGTCAATCCTGCCTTTTTCTGCTCTTGGACTTCGCCATCCTCCTCCTTCCTCTCACACCAATGTTGCTCCTTTCTGCTACTCACTTCTTACATCAGGGGTGTCAAAGTCCCTCCTGGAGGGCTGCAATCCCGTCGGGTTTTCAGGATTTCCCCAACGAATATGCATGAGAACTATTTGCATGCCCTGCTTTCAATGTATATTCGTTGGGGAAATCCTGAAAACCTGACGGGATTGCGGCCCTTAAGGAGGGACTTTGACACCCCTGTGATATAGCAATTGATTGGTGACCGGATGCTAACCTAGACCAGGGGTGGGCAACTCTGGTCTCTGACGGCCGCAATCCAGTGGGGTTTTCAGGATTTCCCCAATGAATATGCATGAGATCTATGTGCATGCACTGCTTTCAATGCATATTCGTTGGGGAAATCCTGAAAACCCGACTGGATTGCGGCCCTCAAGGAGGGCCTTTGACACCCCTGGCTTACATGAATCAAATGGGACCCTCTGAGCCACGTCCTAGTTCGTTCCTTTCTGGCACTTAACCTCTATCTCTAGCCTGGTCACGTGGTTCGGGCATTTGGAAGGCCGGCCCCGACTTCGCGGCAGATCCGTGACGTCCCCTTCGCACCGCCCCCGGGCTCCTTGACGACGCAGCCCCCCGCCTCTGTCGTCATTTCCGGGGGCCCTCCCCTCCCGCCTTCTCCTCGCGTGCTGCGATTGGCTGGCCGCGGTGTCGCTCGGAGCGGGAGGGGAGCCGAGAGGTGGAAACTTGGCCGCTGCCGGCTCGGGAGGTGAGCGAGGCCCGGGGACCGGCTGCTGGGTGGAGGGAGACAGACGGACAGACTCATCCTGTGCATTTCTGGTGTGTTTGTGTGCATGAGATGTGTGTGTGATTAAAGAGAGAGGCTCATCCTGTGCAAGTGTGTGATCATGTTGTGTATCTGTTGTGTGTGTGGCAGAAAGAGAGCGCCTCATACTGTGCAAACGTGCAATCAGGTTGTGTATTTCTGGTGTGTTTGTGTGAATGAGATGTGTGTGTGATTAAAGAGAGAGGCTCATCCTGTGCAAGCATGCAGTCAGGTTGTGTGTTTCTGATGTTGTGTTTATCTGCATGGGGTGCGCATATGTGTGTCAGGTTGTGTATTTCTAATGTGTTTGTGTATGGGGTGTGTGTGTGATTAAAGAGAGAGCCTCATCCTGTGCAAGTGTGTGATCATTTTGTGTATCTGTTGTGTGTGTGGCAGAAAGAGAGCGCCTCATACTGTGCAAACGTGCAATCAGGTTGTGTATTTCTGGTGTGTTTGTGTGAATGAGATGTGTGTGTGATTAAAGAGAGAGCCTCATCCTGTGCAAGCGTGCAGTCAGGTTGTGTGTTTCTGATGTTGTGTTTATCTGCATGGGGTGCGCATATGTGTGTCAGGTTGTGTAATTCTGATGTGTTTGTGTATGGGGTGTGTGTGTGATTAAAGAGAGAGGCTCATCCTGTGCAAGTGTGTGATCATGTTGTGTATCTGTTGTGTGTGTGGCAGAAAGAGAGCGCCTCATACTGTGCAAACGTGCAATCAGGTTGTGTATTTCTGGTGTGTTTGTGTGAATGAGATGTGTGTGTGATTAAAGAGAGAGCCTCATCCTGTGCAAGCGTGCAGTCAGGTTGTGTGTTTCTGATGTTGTGTTTATCTGCATGGGGTGCGCATATGTGTGTCAGGTTGTGTAATTCTGATGTGTTTGTGTATGGGGTGTGTGTGTGATTAAAGAGAGAGCCTCATCCTGTGCAAGTGTGTGATCATGTTGTGTATCTGTTGTGTGTGTGGCAGAAAGAGAGCGCCTCATACTGTGCAAACGTGCAATCAGGTTGTGTATTTCTGGTGTGTTTGTGTGAATGAGATGTGTGTGTGATTAAAGAGAGAGCCTCATCCTGTGCAAGCGTGCAGTCAGGTTGTGTGTTTCTGATGTTGTGTTTATCTGCATGGGGTGCGCATATGTGTGTCAGGTTGTGTAATTCTGATGTGTTTGTGTATGGGGTGTGTGTGTGATTAAAGAGAGAGGCTCATCCTGTGCAAGTGTGTGATCATGTTGTGTATCTGTTGTGTGTGTGGCAGAAAGAGAGCGCCTCATACTGTGCAAACGTGCAATCAGGTTGTGTATTTCTGGTGTGTTTGTGTGAATGAGATGTGTGTGTGATTAAAGAGAGAGCCTCATCCTGTGCAAGCGTGCAGTCAGGTTGTGTGTTTCTGATGTTGTGTTTATCTGCATGGGGTGCGCATATGTGTGTCAGGTTGTGTAATTCTGATGTGTTTGTGTATGGGGTGTGTGTGTGATTAAAGAGAGAGCCTCATCCTGTGCAAGTGTGTGATCATGTTGTGTATCTGTTGTGTGTGTGGCAGAAAGAGAGCGCCTCATACTGTGCAAACGTGCAATCAGGTTGTGTATTTCTGGTGTGTTTGTGTGCATGAGATGTGTGTGTGATTAAAGAGAGAGCCTCATCCTGTGCAAGCGTGCAGTCAGGTTGTGTGTTTCTGATGTTGTGTTTATCTGCATGGGGTGCGCATATGTGTGTCAGGTTGTGTAATTCTGATGTGTTTGTGTATGGGGTGTGTGTGTGATTAAAGAGAGAGGCTCATCCTGTGCAAGCGTGCAGTCAGGTTGTGTGTTTCTGATGTTGTGTTTATCTGCATGGGGTGCGCATATGTGTGTCAGGTTGTGTAATTCTGATGTGTTTGTGTATGGGGTGTGTGTGTGATTAAAGAGAGAGCCTCATCCTGTGCAAGTGTGTGATCATGTTGTGTATCTGTTGTGTGTGTGGCAGAAAGAGAGCGCCTCATACTGTGCAAACGTGCAATCAGGTTGTGTATTTCTGGTGTGTTTGTGTGAATGAGATGTGTGTGTGATTAAAGAGAGAGCCTCATCCTGTGCAAGCGTGCAGTCAGGTTGTGTGTTTCTGATGTTGTGTTTATCTGCATGGGGTGCGCATATGTGTGTCAGGTTGTGTAATTCTGATGTGTTTGTGTATGGGGTGTGTGTGTGATTAAAGAGAGAGCCTCATCCTGTGCAAGTGTGTGATCATGTTGTGTATCTGTTGTGTGTGTGGCAGAAAGAGAGCGCCTCATACTGTGCAAACGTGCAATCAGGTTGTGTATTTCTGGTGTGTTTGTGTGCATGAGATGTGTGTGTGATTAAAGAGAGAGCCTCATCCTGTGCAAGCGTGCAGTCAGGTTGTGTGTTTCTGATGTTGTGTTTATCTGCATGGGGTGCGCATATGTGTGTCAGGTTGTGTAATTCTGATGTGTTTGTGTATGGGGTGTGTGTGTGATTAAAGAGAGAGGCTCATCCTGTGCAAGCGTGCAGTCAGGTTGTGTGTTTCTGATGTTGTGTTTATCTGCATGGGGTGCGCATATGTGTGTCAGGTTGTGTAATTCTGGTGTGTTTGTGTGCATGAGATGTGTGTGTGATTAAAGAGAGAGGCTCATCCTGTGCAAGCGTGCAGTCAGGTTGTGTGTTTCTGATGTTGTGTTTATCTGCATGGGGTGCGCATATGTGTGTCAGGTTGTGTAATTCTGGTGTGTTTGTGTGCATGAGATGTGTGTGTGATTAAAGAGAGAGGCTCATCCTGTGCAAGCGTGCAGTCAGGTTGTGTGTTTCTGATGTTGTGTTTATCTGCATGGGGTGCGCATATGTGTGTCAGGTTGTGTAATTCTGATGTGTTTGTGTATGGGGTGTGTGTGTGATTAAAGAGAGAGGCTCATCCTGTGCAAGTGTGTGATCATGTTGTGTATCTGTTGTGTGTGTGGCAGAAAGAGAGCGCCTCATACTGTGCAAACGTGCAATCAGGTTGTGTATTTCTGGTGTGTTTGTGTGAATGAGATGTGTGTGTGATTAAAGAGAGAGCCTCATCCTGTGCAAGCGTGCAGTCAGGTTGTGTGTTTCTGATGTTGTGTTTATCTGCATGGGGTGCGCATATGTGTGTCAGGTTGTGTAATTCTGATGTGTTTGTGTATGGGGTGTGTGTGTGATTAAAGAGAGAGGCTCATCCTGTGCAAGCGTGCAGTCAGGTTGTGTGTTTCTGATGTTGTGTTTATCTGCATGGGGTGCGCATATGTGTGTCAGGTTGTGTATTTCTAATGTGTTTGTGTATGGGGTGTGTGTGTGATTAAAGAGAGAGCCTCATCCTGTGCAAGTGTGTTTGTGTGCATGGGGTGTGCGATCATGTTGTGTATCTGTGTGACAACCAGAGCCTCTTACTGTGGAAAGAATCACGTTGTGCATCCGTACAGTTGTGTTTCTATACTAGTGGGTGAGATCCCCGTCTGTGTGTATTTTGTAGTGTTGTGTTTCTACTGTTTGCAAACCTCATAGGGTCATGTTGGGTTGGGCCGTGGCCCCCATGTGAACCCCCTACTGTGTGTGGCCATGTAGTCATTTCATGTATCTGCAACACTTGGTGGATGAGAGCCTTCGACTGTGCAGTGCTGTAGTCGTGTTGTGTCTCCGGACTGTTGGCTGTGCGCTTCTGTTTCAATAGTTTCTTAAAAGTATTCAAGACACAAGAAAAAGAGCCGGCTCTGGTCAAATGCAATCTCATTTGCTTTAAAGTAAGGACATTCAAATCCCCAGAATCGACTGAGAAACTTCGAGATGGTATATAGAAGGAAATACAATCAATCAAGTATTTCGGTGCCATCTCACAATGTGTACTGTATCCTGAATTAGATTTTGACCTGTATTTAATACGTAAATTGCTTTGATTGTAACCACAGAAAGGTGCTATGTATAAATCAAGTCCCCTCCCCTTCCCCTTCCCCCCTTCATGCCATGTATCTGTAATGCGTAGTGCTGCATATGGTGTGTTGGTTCACCTGCATAGTGCTTCCAACACTATGGCAGACTTATCTCACCCTTTTTCTCTTTCTTTCTCTCTCTTTTTATCTCTCTTTTTCTCTTTCGTTCTCTCTATCTCGTTCTCTCTTTCTCTCTCTCTCTCTCACTTTCTCTTTCTCTCTCTCACTTTCTCTTTTTCTCTTTCTCTCTCTCTCTCGTTCTCTCTTTCTCTATTTCTTTCTCTTTCTCTATTTCTCTCTTGTTCTTTCTTTCTCTCTCTTTCTCTCTTTCATTCTCTCTCTTTCTCTCATTCTCTTTTTCTCTTTTTTTCTCTCTCTTTTTCTTTTTTTCTCTCTTTCTCTTTCTTTCTCTCTCTTTCTCTCTTTCTTTCTCTCTCTCTCTCTCTCTCTCACACATGGGCAGAAAATATTGTTTGTTTAGGAGAAGGGGGACTAGCTCTCTTTGCTGGAAGTTGTCAGGTTTTTCCCTGATGCAGAAGGGAAAGTCACTACTGTTGTTGCTTCTGCAAGCTGTGGAGGCCTTGGAGCACTTTTGTTGCACTCGAACCCAAGGAACAGCTGCTGGCCACTATGTAACTGGGGAGACAGTTTATTTTCACATGGGTTTATTTGTACATGTGGGGAGGTGGCAATGGGAAGAACACGTCTACCAGATGCAGACATGGGATGCATTGCCAGAAAGTTGTGCATTTCTATCAGAGGCTCTTAGCCTAGCTGGCAACATCTCTACTCTAGAAACCATCTAAGACTGGTAATTAGTAGTTAAAGTTAGATCTGTATTCCACGAATTGAAATCTAAAATAGAGTCCTTACATTGCAGAATTTGTTTGTGTAGAAATAGGTGACCTTTATGTGTGATGGACTTTCAAGACTTTTCTGGTGGCATTTTCTATTTATTGTTGGTTATCCATCAGGATCCTTTATTTTGCTTTCCACCGATGTCCCTTGTCTGCCTGGGTTAAACTGAAGCGATTTGTTCTTTTTAAAACATTGCATGGTTATGTTCCTCCTCAAGTCGCTTCTCTCTTGGTGCAACGCTTACCATTGTTTGATCAACAGCTGCTAGCTTCACTAGGTAAGGAGGTTCGCTGGGTGACCTCAACCACCAGCAAGTTCACCTTCGGCTGAACCAAACAGCTGCTGGAAATCCGGCACCATCGGGTAGAGCTCAGTCATACTCCTAGCCACTTGCAATGACCCTTCTGGTGACTCCCAGTGATCCGTGACCAGCTTTGT
The DNA here is from genome assembly GCF_902459505.1 of Geotrypetes seraphini. Classification (NCBI taxonomy): domain Eukaryota; kingdom Metazoa; phylum Chordata; class Amphibia; order Gymnophiona; family Dermophiidae; genus Geotrypetes; species Geotrypetes seraphini. Next base: position 12,847,533 of record NC_047088.1, read on the forward strand.
CATATCCGGATGCCAGGGAAAGAACGCAGTCGGAGCAACTGAGATGCTCATAACGGAGCACCGAGACAAAGGGCTGGAGGCTCTCTCAGCGAGATAGAAATAGTGCCCAGAGGCGCAAAGTGGGGCCACTACCACTTCTTGACCGTTGCTCTCATGCAGCGAACCAGACTCTGCCAAAGAAACTGCCTCCTGGGGCAATAGTGGCCAGGAATTGGACTTTCCATCCTCCCAGCCTTTGTAAGACTGAATCTCCCGGTCAAGCTCTGTGTCCTCATCCGGTCAAGGCGCTTACTGTGGGGAGATCCCCTGCGCCATCACCTCCGTCATGCTGAATGCAGACACTGAGAACCCTTGGCTGTTCAACTAGGCATGCCACATGAGGCTCATAAAATCTAGGCTGAAGCCTTGGACGGGGGGGTCTCGAGGACCTACTGGTCCTCCTGGGCTCCACGGCCAATGCATTTCTGCGCTTGACCAATGCACCTTAGAAGGGCTCTGGAAAGGGTCTCTTCCCTTGGGAATGCGCCTCCAGTGGATCCCCAGCCCTGGAGGAGCCCGAGTCCAAGGCTTCCACCCCTCCTCCGCATGTTCTGTTGCATGTGAGACATGGACGCTCCTCAGGGAAAACCTGGCATGATATAGGGCTAGGAAGGCCTGAGGGATCCACCCCTGTTTAATTTTGAGGAAAATCAAGGAGTTTTCAGGCAAATGGAAGCTTTTAGAAAAAAAACAAAAATTGTTTAAAATCTAAGATGGCCACTGCCAGCAAAATCACACCAAAAACAGCATGTGGGGAATTCCCTGACGTACTCATGCCGACGCAGACCTGCGTTTCGCGGGGCTAAGTATGCTCCCGCTGCGTCGGGGATTTAGAGGCAGTGAAATATTGTACTCGATCTACCGATTCTGGCAGCAGTTAAAAATAAGCATGAAAGGAAGCGAAACGGCTAAAAGAGAAGAGCAGCCTTTTATGATTACAAAATGGAATTATTGCAAGGAAAGTGGAAAAGTTTATGGAAAGTGGCCCCAATTCTGTGCAAAGCAGTCTGTGAGTTAGACACCACCTGAAAAGTCCCTCTATGCCAGTGGTCTCCAACTCCAACCCTTTGCAGGGCCACATTTGGGCTTTGTCGGTACTTGGAGGGCCTCAGAAAAACTAGTTAATGTCTTATTACAGAAATGACAATTTTGCATGAGGTAAAACTCTTTATAGTTTATAAATCTTTCCTTTTGGCCAAGTCTTAATAATAATATTGTCATTTATAGCTAAAGAGACGTATGATCAAGAAACGGTTTTATTTTCCTTTTGTGATTATGATAAACAGACCGAGGGCCTCAAAATAGACCTGGTGGGCCGCAAGTTTGAGAACACTGACCTTTGGTCTGTCCCACTATGGCAGCTCTTGTGCTCTTATCTGAGCCAAGTATAGAAATAATCAAGCCAGTGACATCACTGCTGAGGTTGGCTCTTAGGCATTGGTGGAATGAGGCATTATGACATCACAATCTCAACTCCGGAATGTTGCTACTCTTGGGACCTGGGTTGGCCACTGTTGGAAACAGGATACTGGGCTTGACGGACCTTTGGCAGTGGTCTCAAACTCTTTGCAGGGCCACATTTTGGATTTGTCGGTACTTGAAAGGCCTCAGAAAAAAGAGTTAATGTCTTATTAAAGAAATGAGGTGAAACTCTTTATGGTTTATAAATCTTTCCTTTTGGCCAAGTCTTAATAATAATATTGCCATTTATAGCTAAAGAGACATATGATCAAGAAACGGTTTTATTTTCCTTTTGTGATTATGAAAAACATACCGAGGGCCTCCAAATAGGACCTGGCGGGCCGCGAGTTTGAAACCACTGCTCTATAATATATGGGGGAACTGAGATTTCTTTTTTTTCTTCATTTTTAAAGAAGCATCAAAAGAAAATAGATATTATTAAATAAATTAAATAAAGTATGAAGTATTTTTAAAGCGAGAGTACATTGAGGTGATAGGGTGGAACTTGAGCCGATGAGGTGAATGTAGCTTTTGAGCGTTGCTTCCAAAACTAACCCCGAAGTGGGTAAATCAGCTCAATATTCTGAGGCTCTTTGTTCCGTTTAAGAAAATTTAATTTGAGTTTAGTAAAAAAAAAAATAAAATTTATCACATTGCTATTTTGTTTGTCCCACGTGGGTATTTTTGGGGATATTAGTATATAATACTGACAACCACAGGTTTTTGTTTATTTTTTTTAATTGATTTTTAACTATTGCCCATTGTTTTTATTTTTTCTAAACCGCTTTGACTTATTTTATTTGATATATAGTACTCCCCCGAAATTCGCAGGAGTTACGTTCGCGGAGTGACCACGAATCTTGAAAAACCGCGAATATCGGAAGAGTACTGTAATCTCTGCTGAAAGGAATAGATTATGACCCCCGGTTTCCCAAGGCTCTCCGCTGCCTGGCTAAGGAGAGTGCAGGACCCCATTCTGTTCTCGGGGGCCGGCTCGTTTGCACCTGCGTCGCTTTTCGCTCCTTCGGGGGCTGCTCTCCAAGCCTTGAGCATGCTGCTGAGTGCTGACCCTCGAGGCTTCCCCGAGACCAGCCCCAGCAAAGGTACCCTGGTTGTCTTAGTCGGCGGTGTCTTCCGGAGATTGGTGGTGGTGATTTTTTTTCTGCTCAACATGTTGAGGGTGGGGGCACGGGAGGCGCGCGGCCAGGGAAGACCGCGGGTTGGGGAAGGGAAGGCTGGCTGAGCGTAGAGAGCTTTTCCATTGTTTAGTCGGTATTTTCTGACCGGAAGAGACGGTCAGAAAATACCTCGAACGACAGAGTCTGCGAACCGCGAATTTGCGGGAGTATATTGTACCGCAATTTTTAACAAAAAAAAAGTTAACTGTAGCTGTAGTTTCCCCTTGAAAGCCCAAAATGGATTCCAGAAAAGAAATAAACATATATGCATAACACTAAGGGCCCTTTAAATCTCTATGGGCTTTGGGGCCGTTACTGCACAGCAGCCGCTAGCTTGGCTTTGTAAAACAGGCCCTAAAAAACCCCCTTATCCCCAGGATATCCCCCCTCCCCTGAAAAGAACCCAGTTAAAAACCTGCACAAATAGCCAGGCCTCAACTTTTACCTTAAAACCTGGGCAATATATGTTCGTTTCTACCCCGATAGATGGAGATGGCAGCAGGATGCATTATGGCCAGAGTTAGTGACTCTTTGCAGCCAATGCGACTTCATAACCACTTCTTTTTTGGTCTGAACCGTAAAATCCAATACAGAATTTTCTGTATTCCCATTTCTAGCCATCTCGAGGCCCTGCTAGAAGAACCTACTTAAAAAGCACTCGATCACACTGCTTAATGCGGCTTGTCAGCTGAAACAGAGGAACCTGTTAATGTTATCCCTTCATATCACCATCCAGGCTAACATAACACTAGACAGTAGCAGATAAGGAAGAAACGCCTTCCTCCCATTCTGCGCCACTGTTTTGCTTATCCACTTTACAAACCACCTATCTCGAAGGCTACAAGTTGGTTTCAGTAATGAAACTATTGTATATTTATCGACGGGCAGCGCTGAGAACAGTTTTAGCTTCCAATAAGCATCAAATACAGCAACCATTTCTCTAAACCATTCCAGCTGCAAAAAGCTATTTTAGATCACTGAACTAAGAATTTCATTGCAGAGGGCCAAGCCAGCCCCGTAACAGGAGCAATTTTCAAACAAACGCCTTCTGCAATCTGGAGAGAGTCCTTTTACATCTTAAAACGTGCCGGCCATAAATACAGAACTATTTGCAAACACAAGGAAAAGAGGGTTATCTTAATGGTAGTATTTTGAATCTGACGAACAGGCACCCGCTTTACATCATATTATCTTAATTCTGGATAATTCTTATTTATTTATTTATATATATACCAAGTGGTTTACATTTAGCTACTCAGCATTTTTCCCTGTCCTGGTGGGCTCACACTCTATCTAATGTACCTGGGGCAATAGGGGATTAAGTGACTTGCCCGGGGTCATAAGGAGCAGTGGGGGTTTGAACCCACAACCTCAGGGTGCTGAGACTGTAGCTTTAACCATTGCACCACACATAGTACTCATGGTAGTCTCTGTAACTTCAGAAAATCTATACAGTAAAACCTTGGTTTGCGAGCATAATTTGTTCCAGAAGCATGCTTGTAATCAAAAGCACTCGTATATCAAAGCGAATTTCCCCATCGGAAATAATGGAAACTCAGACGATTCGTTCCACAACCCAAGAACTTTAATACAAAATACTATACGTACTTGTATTGCAAAATCTCGCTCGTTTAGAATCCCAGAGAGTAACAAGATTCTAGAATCCTAAAGAGTAGCAACATTCCATGCTAACAATCCAGGGCAAGCAGTGGCTTCCCCCATGTCTTTCTCAATAACAAGACTATAGACTTTTCCTCCAGGAACTTGTCCAAACCTTTATTAAAACCAGCTACGCTATCTGCTCTTACCACATCCTCTGGCAATGCGTTCTAGAGCTTAACTATTCTCTGAGTGAAAAAAATGTCCTCCTATTGGTTTTAAAAGTATTTCCCTGTAACTTCATCGAGTGTCCCCTAGTCTTTGTAATTTTTGACGGAGTGAAAAATTGATCCACTTGCACCCGTTCTACTCCACTCAGGATTTTGTAGACTTCAATCCTATCTCCCCTCAGCCGTCTCTTTTCCAAGCTGAAGAGCCCTAACCGTTTTAGTCTTTCCTCATGCGAGAGGAGTTCCTTTACCATCTTGGTCGCTCTTCTTTGAACCTTTTCTAGCGCCACTTTATCTTTCTTGAGATAAGGAGACCAGAATTGAATGCAATACTCCAGGTGAGGTCGCACCAAGGAACGATGCAGGGGCATTATGACATTCTTAGTCTTGTTAACCTTCCCTTTTTTAATAATTCCTAGCATCCTGTTTGCTTTTTTGGCCGCCGCCACACACTGGGCGGAACGTTTCATCATATTGTCTACAATGACACCCAGATCCTTTCCTTGGGCACTAACCCTCCAAGCTGTTGCTTATGCTAAAAAAAAGATGAGAAGTAGGGCCCTTTAATGTTTTTCTAAGTTTTAAATAATTCAGTCCATCATAATCTCGCACACCACTCTCTAACTTCTAACAGGCAGCAGGGAAAGAATGAAAGGCGGAGAGTGCATTTTTTACTTATACAAATAGCACCGGTCCCTGTACAGAGAAGATCAGTTAAAATGATAACTTTCCTATGAGGAAAAGCTAAAAAGGCTAGGGCTCTTCATCTTGGGGAAGAGATAGCTAAGAGGAGATACGATAGAAGTCTATAAAATACTGAGTGGAGTGAAACTGGTAGACTCAAATCATTTGTTTACGTTCCAAAAATACAAGGACTAGGGGGCATGCAATGAACTACTAAGTAGTTCATTTAAAACAAATTGGAGAAACTTTCTTCATGCAATGTGCAAAACTCTGGAATTCATTGTAAGCTTAGCAGGGTTTAAAAATGGTTTGGACAGTTTCTTAAGTTTATTATTAAGGTGGATTTGGAGAAATTCAATGCTTATTGGTAGGATGCGCAGCATAAGATCCATGTTTACTTGGTTTCTTGCCAGGAACTTGGACCTGGATCGGCACCATTGAAAAACAGGATATTGGGTTTGATGGACCTTTGGTCTGTCTAGTATGGCAACACTTATGAGAGTCTTCTGTGTAAACACCAAACAGCAGACTTCCAACCATTTTCAGTGCTGAGAGAGCATGGGCAGGAGTCCCGCTAGACCACTGGGAAAGCACAGTAGAGCTGGGGGTCCCACTGCTGGATCTTGGGGGGGAGTGGGCCATGCCTCTTTGGGGTGGGGTGAAAAGGGAGGGAGGGTCATGTTTATGGCAAGGAAATTTCTGAGTTGGTAGGGGGCTGACAATGGGGGAACTGCCCGTGTCTTTTGGGCGGAGGAGGGACACTACCAGGAAGGAGGGTGGGTGGGTAGGAATGCCTGGGGGGATATAGGAGAGGTTTATATTCGCGCTACCGCTTTTCCCCTACAAAAAGGGGGTAAAATAATATCTTGGTTTATACTTGGTTGGGTTTATATTCAAGTATATATGATATTCATGTAGAAATGTCTTAGAGGTGTTAAAAAATATTAACAGCCTTGATTTTTTTTTTCTTGCCTTTAGATAATAATGTTGCTCTCATCTACTTATGCTAAAGAAGACTTGTCCACGACTTTTGTTTTGGCTTCCAGTTAACCACACCTGAACCTTTAGTGATTGTCATGGAATCTGGCAGCCTGAAGGAGACGGACAGAAGAAAGCTTTCATCTGTTGTCTGCAAAGAATCTGATGGGAAGAGTGACGCAGCAGAGAGGCCACCTGAGCACGATGTTTCTACCACCTTACCGGAACCGCAGATACTTGGGAAACTGAAGAAAACTCCATTTAAGTTTTTTGGAGGAAGGAGAAGCATTTGCACACTTCCAAGCTTCTTCGGTGGAAGGAGTAAAGGTCCTGGGAAGGGAGCTTCAAAAAAGGGCATTAGCAAGAGCAAGACACACGATGGCATCATTGATGTTGTATATGAGGGTAGGAAAGAGAGGGCTAACTCAACCTCTGGCGAAACTGGGTCTCTTCAGCGGGAAACAGCTGTAGCAAAAGTTCTGCCGAGCTCTAAGAGTGCTCACGTGGCCATTGATACTGGAAGCAAGCTTGATTTCAGCAGTAATGAGACCTTGCCTTTGGGGAGTTCAGAAGGCTTTGACAAGAAGCATAATGAAGACAAGTCATTATCCTTCCCTAGACCAAAGAAAGGGCTAAAGGGACTGTTGAGTAGCATTCGGCGTCATAAAAAAAATAAAAATCTTGATTCCGAGAAAGTGGAGCCATGTGAATTTGTGGCAGTTGTGGCAAATGCTGAACAAGTCATTAAAGAGCCTGAGATAGTGTCTGAAGTTTCAGAAGATGGCATTAAAAGGAATCTAGTAAATACTTGTATAGTCGCAACGGGTGCCGACACTTTAAATGGAAAAGGAGATGACCATGCCACATGGGGTGACGTTGCAGAAATGTTAAAGTCCCAGGCAACTAATGAAATGTGTAGAGAAGCAGACGAATTAGCTTCAGATGTAAGCGAAATTGGAAGGCCAATTGCTGGAGAACTTATTTGTGCGGATTCTGAACACAGCGGCATTGCCAGTGTCGAAAACACAGATGAGATTGACGGTGATCTCCCCTCTGTTCATTCTGCAGATCACATCAGTCTGGTATTTAGTGATGTGGCCTCGCTTAAAAGTTTCGATTCCTTCACTGGGTGTGGCGACATCATTGCTGATCAGGATATTGACTGTATTACTGAGAGCACTAGCTCTGTGGAAAGAAGTAGGGAAAATACAAAGAGGAGTTCCTGTCTCGTCACTTATCAAGGTGGTGGAGAAGACATGGCGACTCCTGATGAGATTGAAGAAGAGTATCTTCAGCAGCTATGGGAGAGCGCAACGGAGGCAGATATAACCTATGAAAGGGAATCTTTGCAAGCAATGAATGATCATGGTGAAGTCCAAGCTGTTTCTAATCAACCTGTGTCGCCTAGTTTGAGTAAGGATATGACATACTCTTATGCTGAAGGAACTGTATCGGTCACCGTTGACTTAACACCACAAAGTGATCAGCAAGAATCTGTCCCAAATAGCGATGAAGGCTATTATGACTCTACTACCCCAGGGCCAGAAGATGAAGTAGGCCATGACATGAAGGAGCGTCTTCCAAGAGATAGCTACAGTGGTGATGCACTTTATGAATTCTATGAGCCAGATGATAATCTAAGCCCTCATACTATTGGGGAGGTATTTTTTGATAGCAAAACACCTTATACGGAGCTTTTTGAGCAGTGTTTAGATTTTGGCCTTTCTTTTGATAAGAATTTAATTCAGATTAGTGGTAATAAATCAGGAGTAATGGAGACAGAAGAAGAGAGACTGGCAGCAATTCAAAAACAGCTCTTATATTGGGATTTAAAACAAGGATCCGTTTTAACAAGATTAGAACATCCAAGTCAAGAATGCGCCAGGCAGAAGCAAAGCGTCGCGTGTAAGAACAGATCAGCCAACACAGTTGTGAAACAGCAGATTTACCCTGACAATAAACAAGTTGTCTCACAAAATTCAAATAGAACTGGTGGAGATGTTGAGTTGTCAGTTTCTGATCCTGAAAATCCCAGTAGGCGAAACTGCCAATCAGTTCACTGTTTGGAAAAATTTAGTGGAGTAAGCTGTAGCCAAAAAGCACAAGGGACATACCTTAATCCCAAAACAACAAATTCTACTTTTGATTCCGATTTGAATGGAACAGGGCTAGCAACACAAGAACATGGAGGCATTGGGCCAACAAATACCGCAAAGTACTCAAACTTTAGAAATTTAGATGACCATGACAACTGTAGGAAGAATGAGTGTTCAGATTTAGTAGGAAGTGGGGAAAATAAGATGGCAGGTGAATGCGAGCAGGTTATTAGCTTCTCCCAAGCATTAGTAGACTTTACCAGCAATGGGACTCTGTTCTCCAGTCTCTCTGAAAGCCTTGGCGGTTCAGATTCAGGTTCTTCATTTGCACAGAATCTCCAAGCTCTCCCAACGATGGTCACTTTTGATATTGTTGATGTTGAAAACGAAGCCGAGTGTGACCAGCAGATGGATATGAACGCAGATGCAGAAGTTACTGCATCCTTTGAGTCCTTTGACAATAGCTATGTGCAAAAGGAGTCTGTGGCTGATTGTGATGGTCAGATGTTTCCCATGGGAGCCCAGAATTCTTTCCAGAGCTTCACCTGGGGTGTTGCTAGTCTCCCCCGGCACTTAAGCCTAATTCACTTGAATCCTTCTATGCCATCACCATTATCTCTCAATCGACGAAGCAGGTCCCTTGATACGGAAAGCTTGGAACTTGAACTTGCCAACACGTACGTGTCGAAGAGTGGCCTTAAGCCTTGTGAACTTCCTGCTAAAGAAGAGGAGAAAAAAGATTCCATGGGGCGCGGGTTTAATGGTCGCAAGGAAACTGTTCCACCATTTTATTCCGACAGAACTGAAGCAGATCAGACGGGTTCTTGCTACTACCGTTCAGACATTCCTCCAGGAAATATGAAAGGACGGAGAGGGATTGTTTCGGATGTTGGGGCTGCAGTTTTAGAAAAGGATTTGCCTAGATCTGTACAGCCTGAAATAGATACATTACTTGTGTCTTCAACACCAACATACGACAGGCATGATTTCGACTGGAGACCTCAAGGTACAAGAACTGACAACCTAATAACTCTGAGCCCTAGACAAGTGGTAAGACCATCCCACTTACCTCTTCAGACTAATGGTAGGAAGTCTCAAGAGGTGTCGGAGACTCATAGGCATTATGGAGAAAAAAAGCTTGCTCTTGTCTTACCTTTGGATGAAAAGAAAGGAGTCAATTTGCCCCATGCACATTGTTTCTCTCAGTCATCTGAAGCCTCAATGAAGTTTAAGCCTATAGGTGTTGCTCAAGGAATGCTCCAGTGTAATGCAAATAATGCAGAAACCTTAAAGCACTCAGCAAATTATGCAGACACTTTGAAAGCTCTCACAAAACTATACTGAAAAGATGACTTGATCACAGAAATAACTTACCAGGAAGGTGGCCCAACAGCTTTGGGGAGTGTAATGCTCTAAGTTGTGAAGGGGGATGTAGCTAAAGGAATGCTAACAAGCCCCAAAATTGACTAACTCTTGTACGAATGATGCATTTAGCCATAATTGAATCCTGTTCATAAGATCTGAAACTTAGATTATCAGTGGCCGATTTTTTTCTCCCCACATCCAGTTCAAGCTTCAATGTAGCGATCTAAGGAATGAAATGAAGCAACATCTTTTTAACTTAAGACAATGTATGCTAGCTCTTAAGAGCTTTTGGAGAACTTTTTTTTCTCTATGTACTTCTGTAGTAGGAATGTAAGTAAATGGGAAGGAAAGCCCCGAAATTAAGGAGATGTCAGAAATAGGGGGTCACAGAAATCTAGCATCTTATATAGGAACAGATGGCAGATAAAGGCCAAATGGCCCATCCGCAGCGTCCACTATCTCCTCCTCTTCCTATTGGCTAAGACTCTTAACCCTTGCATTGTGATGTCATAGAACTTTCTGATTATAGAAACATGATGGTAGATAAAGGCCAAATGGCCCATCCACAGCATCCACTATCTCCTCCTCTCCCTATTGGCTAAGACTCTTAACCCTTGCATTGTGATGTCATAGAACTTTCTGATTATAGAAACATGATGGTAGATAAAGGCCAAATGGCTCATTCACAGCATCCACCATCTCCTCCTCTCCCTAAGAGATCCCACGTACCTGAACCACGCTTTCTTGAATTCAGACACCGTCTTTGTCTCCATGCATCTACTACCCTTTCTTATGATGCTGCTTTCCTGCTGGAGTACTCGCTACCTGTGTTCAATTTTTTCAATGTCAAAGAGCGGTCTCTAAAATCTATAACATAATTTACTAAGGGGAAGGAAGATTAGAACCGAAGGGGTGGTGTTGGGTGGGGGTAGGGGTGATGGAAGAGAGGTTACGGAGAAGTCAGTTTGGAGGGGACAGAAATGAAAATGGAGCACGGGAAAGGAAAGTGACATGAGGGGCAGAGAAGTGGGATCACACCCTTCTGGGGCCTGCTTTTCCCCCCAGTTTAAATGTATCTTGGTAGGAATATAAAAATACAATTTGATGACCATTTTTAGACGCTTGGGATAATGATAGGAAGTGCTTATCATTTGCAGGTTAAGATGTGTTTGAGAAAAGACGTATGTGCTGGTTCCTGTTCTGGTTTTCATATTAGTCTTTGTATGGGCCTGCCATGGCCTCTAGTCCAGTGGTTCCCAACCCTGTCCTGGAGGACCACCAGATCAATCGGGTTTTCAGGATAGCCCATTATATGCAAATTTCTCTCATGCATATTCATTAGGGCTAGCCTGAAAACCAGATTGGCCTAGTGGTCCTCCAGGGCAGGGTTGGGAATCAGTGCTCTAGTCTACACTAAGGAGAAAAAGGAAGCCACGTTCAGGCTTTTGGGTGCACTTTGATGCCAACTTTAGAACTCTGCCCTGTGAGCTTACTGTGGTGTGTGGGATTCGGGTTCAAACATAGCTGCTTTAACTGATAGCTGTGCAGATGTGCCAATGGCGTTCCTTTTTTCTTCAAAAGGAAGCTTTAATGATACGAAACCGTGTATTCTTTGATTCTGAATACAGATTGTAAAGCAGCCTAAATTAGGCCTTTGAACATTTTTTCTCCCCCTCCCTTGGGCAAGAGGAACGCATGAAACACAGCAAAATTCTAAACTAACTTCAGCACAGAATTGTTTTTCCAAGTTTTCTGCTTGCAACATGGTCCCCAAAGACGTCTTTCTGTGCCTTTATTTGCAGTGTTAGTACATTAAGCTGAAGGTACAGGTTAGTACCACCTATATGGCAGCATATGATCCGGGGCTAGAACTTGAACCCTGGCACGCCAGTCTTACCTAATGCTTTTTGCAAGATTTTTCTAGCTGTACAAAGCGAAGTTTCTGTTTTGACCTTTAAGGGATCAAAATAGTTGATGCGTATCACAATAATTTTGCATATCCTGGTGGGTTGAATTTTTCCTCTTAAAGTCCATTATATGGATGGCGAGTATCGACTGGCGCAGTGGACCAAAATTTGTTGGTGATATTTTGAAGTGCATTAATGTTTCAGTTCAGTTGAAAGCGGGTATACAGTGCCCTTAAGGTTTTTAGAAAATCACCCTTGCCGTTGGCAGTCCAGTTTTGAAGTTCAGTAGGAAAACCAAGCCATAGTTTTCCCAGAATACCTTGAAGCATCTTGTTATGGTCCTGTAGGAAAGGCAAGCCCTCTTTTTACAGAGATTTGTTGCATTGGAATAACTTTTGCTTATATATAGTGGGAGGCATGTCTGCATTGGCTATGCTAGAATTTTGCCAGTTGCCTTAGCAGTCCCTCCCCTCCTTCCTAGTCACGCAGTCACCCAGTTTTGACAGATGGGGCTCAGAGGATTTACTCTGGCTGCTACAAACCCCATAATGAAAAGCTTTATTGCTGTCTTAGTAATGGTGTGGCATGTAAGGCCTTTACTCTGTTCCTTGGGTGGAATATGTAATACAGAGGGATCTGATTTCTGGTCGCTCTGTAATATGACTGTACCACTCTCAGCTGCAGAATTTTAGTTGTAGCAGAGATAAATGTCTTAGTGTCATCCTTATAAGAAGGAGAATAAAATGGAATAACATGCTTGGATATGCTGATTGCCTAAAGAAAAGCATCGTTTCAACACAGTTTTTAAAGAGGCAGAAAATGCACCGTAGCAGCCAACATCTACGTTTTATAAGAGTTTTATTCAGCTGTCTTCATTTTTTGTTTTCTGTTATTCTGGAAACAGACATAAAACAGATTTGCTGCTCAAATTAGAAATTACCGTATATAACTATGGATTGCTATAAAAACTGAATTTGGGACTGATTTTCAAGTGTGTTTGTATCGGAGGGATTTTTTTTCTTTTGCTGTTTCTATAAAAGAGATCTTATTTTTTATAGTTTTATATTTATGGACTATGTATACAACTGTTGTTTTTTATTTTTATTTTTTTATGGTGCTATTTAAAGTTGCTATCGCTGCCTCTCTGCAGTGTGTGTGAACTGTCATCCTCCCCTTCTTCCATCCACCACCCGCAGCTGTCCTGCCGGAAGACTGATGCACTAGGGTAAAATGAGATGTTTATTAGCGAATGACATGGGGACAAATTTTTCCCTATCCTGTCCCTGCGAGCTCTTTTCCGGTTCCTCTCCATGCCTGCAAGCTCCGTCCTCATGTGACAATCCTCAGACACTTTCAAATCCTAAGTAGCAACATTCTAGAGCTCAGATTGTGATGTCATAATGCCTCATTCCACCAATGCCTAAGCTCTCCTCATCTGCACAAGCCTCCAACACTTTAAAATCCTAAGTAGCAACATTCTAGAGCTCAGATTGTGATGTCATAATACCTCATTCCACTAATGTCTAAGCTCCGTCCTCATCTGCACAAGCCTCAGACTTTCAAATCCTAAGTAGCAACATTCTAGAGCCCAGATTGTGATGTCATAATGCCTCATTCCACCAATGCCTAAGCTCTATCCTCATCTGCACAAGCCTCCAACACTTTAAAATCCTAAGTAGCAACATTCTAGAGCTCAGATTGTGATGTCATAATGCCTCATTCCACCAATGCCTAAGCTCCATCCTCATCTGAACAAGCCTCAAACAATTTAAAATCATAAGTGTTCGAGGCTTGTGCAGTTAAGGCAGAGCTTACAGGAATGGAGTAGGGACCCGGGACAGTGACAAAGCTCACGGGGACAGGACAGGGAAATTGAGTTCTTGCAGGGACAAGGACACATTTGTCCCCGTGTCATTCTCTAATGTTTATACAGGAGGGGCTTTAACACTGAGGTTCCAGGTATGATTTTAAGAATAAAATAAAGCAACTGCCTTTCTTGGCGAGTGTTCCCAAATAGTGAATCGGTTGGAGGAGGGATGGTTAATTCCATGGGAGCTGCAGCCTGGTTTCTGACCTTGATCACACAGCCACGGTTGGGAGCTTCAGCGGGTTGGGACATGATGCATTTTCTGATGCGTTCTACATAGAATCTCAGTGAGGTTTTACAATAAAGGACTAGATTTACTAATGTGCATATTAACACACATCATTGGTAAATAGGTCCTACTGCAGGAAGTAGTTAACATTGATGCATGTTAGCGCATATTGTTAGCCAGTAAATTCCAGTGATAAGCGCGCTAATGTATGCTGTTAGTTAATAGGGCCCAGCGATAAATGCACTAGTGCACATTAATGATAAAGAGCACATTAATAGGGCCTGGTGATAAATGCACTGGTGCATGTTAACGTGGTCTTAGTTTATAGGTTCCAGCGATAAGGAACACTAATGCATGCTATCAGTTAATAGAACTCAGTGATTATTGCACTAGTGCATGCTATCACACTTCATTAGCTAATGGGCCCAACATAAGTGCACTAGAGCATGTTAATACATGTTATTAGCTAGTGGGTTACAGCACATTAACATGCATTATTAATTAATAGATTCCAGTGCTAGGTGCACTAGTGCACGCTAATGCATGTTATTAGCTCAATTTCCAGGGAGAACTATAATAATGCACGTCAATAAATGCAGTAATGCACATTGGGGTCCTTTTATTAAGGCACGCTAAATGCTAAGATGCCCCTAGGAATATAACGGATGTCCTGGCATTTAGTGCACGCCTTAATAAAAGGACTCCATTATTAGCGAATAGGGCCCAGTGACAAGTGCACTAGTTCATGCGAATGGATGTTGTTAGGTCCTAGTGTTAGCATGTGCTCACGCGCATTAACATAGGAAATCTTGTTCCAAGTAGTTTAAATGATTTTGATAGGAGGCGCCAGTCTCTCTGGACATAGTGCTTAGAAGTTGGAGCAGTCTCTCTGTTGTGAGGCTTCTGTAAACCAGTCACCAAGTTCTGAAGTTGTACCTTTTTGTAAGTGGCTTGTCTGTATATTTCCATTTTTTAAAATATGGCTGACTTTTTCCTATTTAAAACGAGGGGACTGGTTTGATTTTTATATACTCTGTATTGTAAATATGCTGGGTGGGGGGTTCTGTCATGGTGATGGTTATTAGAAGCTGGAATACTGGCGTGTCTTATATTAAAACAATATTTCTCTTCTTCATGGTGAACTGATGTGTCTAGACGTGTGCAGCCTGAATTGAAATCACTTTGGGGGAAGTAGGAGGTAGGAGGTAGGATGTGTATGTATCAAAAAAGGTATCACTACAAGAACGAAGGAAGTTATCCTGCCATTGTATCGAGCAATGGTGGGACCACATCTGGAATACTGTGTCCAATACTGGTCACCGTACATTAAGAAAGACATGGCGATGCTTGAGAGGGTCCAGAGGAGAGCAACTAGGATGATAAGGGGAATGGAGAACCTTTCATATTCCGAAAGGTTAGACAAATTGGGGCTCTTTACCCTGGAAAAGTGGAGACTGAGAGGAGACATGATACAGACGTATAAAATCATGAAAGGCATAGAGAAGGTGGAGAGGGACAGATTCTTCAGACTAGCGGGGACAACAAAAACAAGAGGTCATTCAGAAAAACTGAGAGGGGACAGATTCAAAACGAATGCAAGGAAGTTTTTCTTCACTCAGAGGGTGGTGGACATCTGGAACACGCTTCCAAATGAGGTAATAGGACAGAGTACAATACTGGGTTTCAAAATGGGATTGGATGACTTCCTGGAAGCGAAGGGGATTACAGGGTATAGATAGAAGGTCACTCTACAGGACATAAGCGAAAAGTGTATGACAGTTTTAGGGTATGAGCACTATCAGGTCCTGGACCTGAGGAGCCGACGCGTGAGCGGACTGCCGGGCACGATGGACCTCCGGTCTGACAGGGGCATTTCTTATGTTCTTATGTCCTTATGCCTTATTAGAGGCTCCCTGGACTTAAACAGTGCCTCGAATCTTGTTTTAAGAAAGGAAATCTTGACTGCCAACTCCTTATTTACAAATTTAAGATGATACTGCAAATCCAGCTTGATTTTAGGATTATAATATTTCTAGTTTAAAACACACACACTCATTTTCAAGTTTATTAAAAATTTGATTAATCGCGTATTCAGAAATTCTAAGCGATGTACAAAAAAGTGAAATTACAAAATTTATGGGGGTAACGAAACAAATGAATAAGGCTAACCTGGCAAAACATATTAAACAAAAGGAAGAAATGGGGAGAGAAATACAAGTTGTTGATAGTAAATAAGACAAGTAGGGGGAAAAAAACAAGAGGAAGGGTGAGAGCGGTTCATAGACAACGGCGCGAAAGACAAAGGCGCGCGCCAACAACTGAGCGCAAGACGGAGGCGTACGCCGAAGAAAATTACAGTTTTTAGGGGCTCCGACGGGGGGTTTGTTGGGGAACCCCCCCACTTTACTTAATACACATCGCGCCGGCGTTTTGGGGGGTTGTAACCCTCCACATTTTACTGTAAACTTAACTTTTTCCCTAAAAACAGGGAAAAAGTTAAGTTTTCAGTAAAATGTGGGGGGTTACAACCCCCCACACCCCTCACAACGCCCCCACAACGCGGCGCGATGTCTATTAAGTAAAGTGGGGGGTTTCCCCCCCACACCCCCTGTCGGAGCCCTAAAAACTAATTTTGAGCGGCGTGCGCCTCCGCACTGCGCTCAATTGTCTGGGCGCGCCTTTGTCCCGGCACGCTTTTGACCTGACACTGGTGAGAACGGTGGGCTTCAAATGAGTTGGGAATTAGGATTCAATTGAGGCTCCTAATCCTCCCCCACGCTGAGCCCTCTATGTACAGTGGAAAGGGTGATGAGGTAGGGGGGCATCGAATATTGTCTTTTCTCCCTGAATGGAAACCCCAAATTTACATAAAAGTAGAATTATAACCGATTCAAAATAACAAACACATCGATAAAAGTAAGCCGATATTACCACCAAGGGCTCCTTTTACGAAGGTGCGCTCGCGTTTTTAGCGCGCGCTGAACCCGCGCTACGCTTCTAGAACTAACGCCAGCTCAGGTGCTGGCGTTAAGGTCCAGCGCGCGCTGTTCCACGCGTTAAGGCCTTAACGCACTTTTGTAAAAGGAGCCCTAACTACCTAAAAACGTAACTTATCTTGAGCCCAGATTTGAGAAAAGGCAGCCAATTACATCCAGAAGCGGCGAGCCCAGAATTCAAAGTAGCTTAGTGGTTACAACAGCCCAGGATTCCAGACTTCCAAACTCCAGCTTCTCCCAGTCACGTCACTCTTCATTGCCTCAGGTCCAGTGTCGATTGTAAGCCCACTTGCACTGCACCCAATTGTAACTTGCCTCAGACTGGAAAACATGAGTAATTGAAACTGACAAGCTAAATCTTATAGAGATGGGTTTGAAATGAAGCCCTGATAGAGCACAGTTTTAGTGACTTGTCATAAATCACCGTCCCTGTACTGTCTTTGCGTTAAGTGGGGCTTGATTCTGTTGAAGATTTACATCGAGCAACCTGGTCCAGGGACATAGAAACATAGAAGATGACGGCAGATAAGGGCCATAGCCCATCAGGTCTGCCCACTCTACTGACCCACCCCCAAGTCTACTATCCTAGAGATCCCACTCCTGGTGACAGGTTCCCTTGGCTTAACTAAAGGGATCCCACTGGGCATCCCATTTGCTCTTAAATTCTTGCACGCTGTTTGCCTCGATCACCTGCACCGGAAGCTCGTTCCAAGGATCAACCACTCTCTCGGTGAAGAAATATTTCCTGGAGTCGCCATGAAATTTCCCGCCCCTGAGTTTGAGCGGATGCCCTCTTGTGGCTGAGGATCCTTTGAGAAAGATAATCTCTTCTTCCATCTCGATACGGCCAGTAATATACTTAAATGTCTCGATCATGTCTCCTCTCTCCCTACGTTCCTCGAGTGAGTACAGCCACAAATTTTTCAGCCTTTCCTCGTACGATAGGTCCTTGAGCCCTGAGACCCGTGTCCAACATGCCTTCTTCTGCCCTCACCTTAAAAACAAAAAAAAGGACAGCGCACGACCCTTAAGCATTGTTTTGGGCCACACCTGTAGCGTTCAAATGCCATCTTTTATCCAAGATGGTGTGAAGGACCCTGCTGAATGTTGCATTGGTCCAGGGAACTCTAGCGGCATGGAGTGATTACTGGGCCCGCTTGCTGTGCATTTCCACAAATGAAGCATCTACTCCCATGTAAGATCTTAAATTTCTGTATTTGCTAATTGTGCCAGAATTTAATGTAGATTTTGCATCGGGAGCAATTTGCACTGCAGTGGGTTTCCATCTGATCTGCTTGCCGGTTTCCCCTTTACCTGAGTAGGTTTACTGCCAATTTTTCTGCGGAGTAAAGGTTCCCTGGGAAAATTGAAAGTAAAGCACTGCGTTGCTACTGTTAAACACTGATTGCTCACAGCTTAATTGTTGTGGTTTCAGGCAGAGGAATCCTCTACAACAGTGGTCCCTAAACCCGTCCTGGGGGCTTCCCAGCCAGTAAGGATTTCAGGATATCTGCAGTGAATATTCATGAGAGATTTGCATGCATTCACTGGCTGGGAGCCCCCAGGACGGGTATGGAAAGCACCGCTCTACAAAATAGATCCCCTGTACGCCCCACCTGTATTTCTAAATGTACAGAGAGCCTCTTTAGACACTCATTTGATATTAGTCGGACAAATCTTTTGATTTAGGCCAGTGGTCTCCAACCTTTTTCATGTGAAGGATTTGTCTAGCATCGAGAGCGTCTGAAGAGGGAAGGTAGAGGCTCCCTGTACATTTATAAATGCAGGTGTGGCACACTGAGATCCACCCCCAAATTTCAACCCTATCTGTGAGTTAAATACATTATTGAAAATTCTGTTTTCATCATGCACTCTTCTGCATGGTTCATAGACAACGGCGTGAAAAACAAAGGCGCGCGCCGACAACTGAGCGTAAGACGGAGGCGCGCGCCGAAGAAAATTACAGTTTTTAGGGGCTCCGACGGGGGTTTTTGTTGGGGAACCCCCCCACTTTACTTAATAGACATCGCGCCGGCATTCTGGGGAGTTTGGGGGGTTGTAACCCTCCACATTTTACTGTAAACTTAACTTTTTCCCTAAAAACAGGGAAAAAGTTAAGTTTTCAGTAAAATGTGGGGGTTACGTGTTCCCGCTAAGCTGCACTGGGGTGCGCTGACGCACAAAATATTACCTCGCAGCGCACAAGTTTCTCGTCACAGCGCACACAGTGTAGAGCACAGTTCTTCAACCGCCGGTCCGCAAACAAAATCTTGCCGGTCCGCGAAGGATTCGGTCCCCGCCGCAACGAAAGGCCGGCGTCAGCTGACTTGCAACTTCCTGTTGCAGTCGCTGTGCCGGGACTCCTGCCTTCCACCGCGTTTGCCTCCTGCCTTGTCTCCGCACCTCCAGACCAGCAGCGGCAGCTGTGTATGCTTTTAACTTCGGCACAGAGCTGCCCCTAATCAATAGTTTAGCGCGGTTTCATAAGGCAGCCTCGGGGCCTTTGCTAGGCCGGCCCACATCGCATCATCGAAGCGGGCCGGCTATCAAAGGCCCCGAGGCTGCCTCATGAAACCGCGCTAAACTATTGATTAGGGGCAGCTCTGTGCCGAAGTTAAAAGCATACACAGCTGCCGCTGCTGGTCTGAACTCTTGGGCCGCTGAAGGAGGGCAAAAAGCAGCTGTCCTGGAGGTTTCCCTTCCTCTCGCCTTTACAGGTTCCTTTTTTCCACCTTTTTTTTTTTTCCTTCAAACGGCAACGGGCCCCAGCATCGACATCAATCAAGTAAGTTCCACTGTCAATCAAGCGGTTCTGCTCGGCCAAAGCTTCCCCTGTGACATGAGCCACCCTCAGGGGAAAGAAAGTGACCCACAAAGGTGAGGGGAAGGGGGGCAGATGATGGAAGTTGGGGGGGGGGGGAGAGAGAGAGAGAGAGAGAAGGGGCAGATGATGGAATGGAGGAGATGAGAGAGAGAGAGAAGGCAGATGGATGTCAGTTGAGAAGGGAGAGCAGATGCTGAATGGAAGTGGGGAAAGAACACATACTGGATGGAAGGAGGAGATAAATAAAGGGGGAAGAAAATAGTAAGATAATGGAGGGGTGAGGGAAAGGGGTGACAAGCTGTGTGTAGACACAGTGAAAAGAGGGAAACGGGACTAAATAGTAAGAAAGAATTTAATTTAGATGGAGGCAGAAAATAGAGAAGGAAGACCAGAGAAGAAAAGGGAAGAGAGAGCAGAGAATGATCAGATCTGAGTGGAGGAAATGAGAAGAGAGATATGCTAAAAACCACAGGGGGGAGGGAAGGATAGAGATGCCAGACCATGAGGGGAACAGAAGGAAGATGATGGATGCTAGACCAAATTGGGGGGTGGGGGGGGGGGGCAGGAGGAGAGATGGCAGGGAAAGACAGACAGTGAATGGAAGGGGCAGATGCTGGACTGAAGAGACAGAGAAGGTTATCATGCTGCTGTACCGGGCCATGGTACGCCCTCACCTGGAGTACTGCGTCCAGCACTGGTACTTTAAGAAGGACACGGTACTACTCGAAAGGATCCAGAGAAGAGCAACTAAAATGGTTAAGGGGCTGGAGGAGTTGCCGTACAGCGAAAGATTAGAGAAACTGGGCCTCTTCTCCCTTGAGCAGAGGAGATTGAGAGGGGACATGATAGAAACATTCAAGGTACTGAAGGGAATAGACTTAGTAGCTAAGGCAGGGAGAACGAGAGGGCACTCTCTAAAGTTGAAAGGGGATAGATTCCATACAAACGTAAGGAAGTTCTGTGGTAGAAAGCAACATATTTATTTGGCTCATAACTTGCTGGCGCCCGATATTTTTAGCTCACAGTGAAAAAAGTTTGCTCACAACACCCGCCCGCTTAGAGGGAACACTGGTTACAACCCCCCACAACGCGGCGCAATGTCTATTAAGTAAAGTGGGGGAGTTCCCCCCCGTCGGAGCCCTAAAAACAGTAATTTTGAGTGGTGCGCGCCTCCACGCTGCGCTCAATTGTCTGGGCGCACCTTTGTCCCGGCGCGCTTTTGACCTGACACCCTTCTGCATATTAACAAACCCTTTTGGTATGTTTAAATCAGGGGTCTCCAAACTTTTCGGCACGAGGGCCATGTTGGGGTACTTCAGCGCTTTTCAGCGGGTTATAGTAATATATATATATATATATATATATATATAAATAAATAATTCTAGATTTGAGTTTTATTGAAAGCAGAAAAATTTTATAAACTAATTACAGAGTATGTGAGATTAAATTATTGTATATTAATGACGAACACGACCAGCAAATTCTCATAGTTTCATCACAAATTACAATAAAACCATTAATGTGAATGATGGAACTGTTTTTGCGTTTTAAAAATCTTATTAAACTGAAAAGCTAATTACAAGGCGCGGCTTCCAGGGCCCCTTTTAGCGTTTTTAGCGCACGCACTGGATTAGTGCGCTACTTGAAAAACTACCAACTGCTCAAGAGGCAGTAGTGGCTAGTGCACGCGGCATTTTGGCGCGTGCTATTCTACGCGTTTAGGCCCTAACGCACCTTTGTAAAAGGAGCCCCAAATGTTTATCAGATAAATTTGCCCTGTATTTTGACTTGATATATTTCATTCGGGGGAAAGTTTCTTCGCAAAGATACGTTGTCCCAAAAATGGAGATAAATTTACGAGGCCGAACAAGTACGAAGAAATACCGCAAAGTATACAATTAAGTATTAAATAAAGTTGTGAATAATATGAATTTTACTGACCTATACAATCTTAGTCCTCAACAAATGATCTTTAGAACTGTTATTCACTAACTCAGAACTTTGTTTATGCCACTCAATCTGTAATACCTATTAATCATTGTAAACCGCATAGAACTTCACGGTCCTGCGGTATATAAACTGTTATTATTATTATTAATATGGAATATCAATACATTTTGAACGCAATTTTAATTAATGCAATTGAAATCTGTCAACGCCCTGTGGTTTGGTTTTTTTTTTTGTGGATTCTCATTGGAAAATTAATCCAATTGGCGTATTTCTGCACAATTCTTCCATGGGCTGGATAAAATCCTATCCCGGCCTGTACTTTGCAAGTGATCCATGGTTTCTCTAGCTTTATTTATCAAGTAGTTCAGATTTGATGCTCACTTTTATCTGCACTGAAAATGTTATTTTTTATTTGAAGTTAAAAACATATATTTATTCATGAAACATCTATTAGGATAAATCTCTGGTGAGGGGTTTCTATTGTAGTATTTTCTAATCCACTTTTGGGAGTTGACAGAATATAAATTATATAGCATAAATCACAGCCGTAGCGAGTGTTCTACCAACAGGAATGCCAGAAAGAAGAGACGGCCATAATCTGACTTGGATTGAGGGACGCAGTTGGGTACTATATAGGAGGTGGCTGGAGAGAAGAGAGTCTAATCTGATCAGTAGGGCTTATGTTGCTCTACTTTTCAATTCAGCTTCAGAGTGGACTACAAGAAGAAGAACCCGGTATTAAAGGGAGCGCATATAGGACTTAAAAATTATTGCACAGAGAGATAAACTATCAAGAATAACATTTATCAAAAAAGTATGTCTTTAAAACTTTACGAAAACTAATGTACGGATTCAGGCTAGAGAATGACACGGTGACAAAATTCATCACCGTTCCCGTCCCCGCGGATAACCGCGGGAAATAATCTCATGTCAACCTCAAGTCCTTCTACACCAGCATTCTTCAGAGCAAAGCTTGTGGGTCAGTGGTTGTGGCCATTCATACTCTGATTCTTATGGGAGCCAAGGATAATGAAGCCATTGTGACATCACTGATGTGATTGGCTCTTAGGCACTGGTGGAATGAGGCATTATGACATCACAATATCTGCTCTGGAGACCAGAGACTATCATTTTCTAGTGTCTGTTTCAACCTCAGTCCTTCTACACCAGCATTCTTCAAAGCAAAGCTTGAGGGTCAGTGGTTGTGGCCATTCATACTCTGATTCTTCCCTCTCTCCTTAAAGAATGACTTGAAGATGGTTTCCCGCGGTTATCCGCGGGGACGGGAACGGTGATGAATTTTGTCACCGTGTCATTCTCTAATTCAGGCTTCTTATTTCTAAAGGAAGACTGTTCCGTGTCCGAACTGCTTGATGAGAAAATGATCATACCAGTTGACTTTCCCTAATTACTCTAAATAAACAGTTGGAAATTGAAGTTTAAAGCTACAGTTAATCCATGAAGTAATAAAATTAACTGGAATACATTAAAAAAAGAGGTTAATTGTTTTGGACCATTACCATATAAAACCTTATGTACTAAACAAGATATCTTAATAGTAATTCACAAAAGAGGTGAAGCCCTTTCAAATTTTCTAACCGCAAAGATTAGCCATATTTTGAAACAAATGTGGTCTAGTGAGAACCTTTTCAGATGCTCCACAGTAAATAGAATTGCATTAATCCGAATTGTGGTAATACTATTGACTGCACCAAATATAATCACAGTGTTAGCATAAATATGAAATATTTTTTATTTTATATGAAATACTCAGACCCGCAACCGTGATGGTTAAAGTAAAAGCAAACCGGTATTTCATCATCCCGACCGCCTGGAAGTCACATAAGAAGTTGCCTCCACTGGGTCAGACCAGAGGTCCATCTCGCCCAGCGGTCCGCTCCTGCGGCGGCCCATCAGGTCTATGATTTGTGAAGTGGTTTCTGACCACTTCTATAACCTACCTCTGGTTCTATCTGTACCCCTCAATCCCCTTATCCTCCAAGAACCTATCCAAACCTTTCTTGAACCCCTGTAAAGTGTTCTGGCCTATCACATCCTCCGGAAGCACGTTCCATGTGTCCACCACCCTCTGGGTAAAAAAGAACTTCCTAGCATTTGTTCTAAACCTGTCCCCTTTCAATTTCTCCGAGTGACCCCTAGTGGTTGTGGGTCCCCACCCTATGTGCAATGCTAATAGCTAAATAAAAAAATGAAAGATAATGAAACTTATCTCTTCATATTCTTTGGCAGTCAGCTAATACTATTGACTGACCCTGAATAAGCTTAAAATGCGAGTACATATTTCAATGGAGTCACCCAGCCGCACTGTCCGAGGACAATCTAGATACAGAATTTAAGAACATAAGCATCGCCTCTGCCGAGTCAGACCATAGGTCCATCGTGCCCAGCAGTCCGCTCCCATGGCGGCCCCCCAGGTCAGTGACCTGTAAGTGATCCTTTACTTAAGACATTTTGTCCTGTATAGTACCCCTCTAACTATACCCTTCAATCCCCTTTTCCTTCAGGAACTTATCCAACCCCTTTTCGAACCCCAAAATCGTATTCTGCTCTACCACCTCCTCCAGAAGCGCATTCCAGGTACCCACCACCCTCTGAGTGAAGAAGAACTTCCTAGCATTTGTTCTGAATCTGTCTCCCTTCAATTTTCATGAGTGCCTTCTTGTTCTTGTTTCCCCCGCCAGTCTGAAGAATCTGTCCCTCTCTACCTTCTCTATACCCTTTATGATCTTATAAGTTTCTATCATGTCCCCTCTAAGTCTCCGTTTTTCCAGGGAAAAGAGCTCCAGTTTCTCCAGCCTCTCAGCATATGAAAGGTCTTCCATGCCCTTTCTCATTTTTGTTGCTCTTCTTTGGACCCTCTCGAGTGTCGCCATATCCTTCTTAAGGTACGGCGACCAGTATTGAACGCAGTATTCCAGATGCGGGCGCACCATCGCCTGATATAGCGGTAGAATAACTTCTTTGGTTCTGGTAGTGATTCCCTTTTTGATAATGCCCAACATTCTGTTTACCTTCTTTGAGGCCACTGCGCATTGTGCCCCTGGCTTCATTGATTGGTCCACCAATACAACTGAGTGCCATGCATCAGTGTTTTCAAGTAAGGACTTGAATCTTCCTCACCCTGTCCCGAGTGGGGTCAGCTGGCAGGGCGTTCACCTTTTCCCTCCCCTCCTTTGCTGCCCCATTGGCAGAGAGTGATAATTCATACAAAAGGCCAAAAAGGGACAAAGCTCAGGCCTGCATTTGGATCGTAATAATGAAGACTCCTTATTATAACAGAAAGCTCATTAAAGAGGAGAAGGCATCTGGGCTCAGGTCTTATTCTAGAGAATAAAGCCATCTGTCAGAGCGGGAGACAGCAGATCACAGCATTTGCCTCCAGAGGCCAGGGCACCAGTGTTCGAAAATTTAAAAAAAAAAAGTGATTTGTGTGCTGGCACTGTATAATGAAATTAAAAGTAATTGACTTGGAGAAATCCAGAAATTACACCACGCTCAGGGACTGGGACAATTGACAGGCAGGCATTTATTGAAGAAAGGAAGGGAAGGGTTTCGGAGCTAATCAGCTGTGAATTTTAAAGGCACAATTTGATTACTTAAAGTGCTGGTGCTATTTTACAATTGCCCTATGGGTGTGTCGGGGCAAGTGAACACAAATTTGGGCTGCCGTGAAACGGGGGATGAGATGGTGGTTTGGAAGGGCCCTTGTGAAATGGATCATTTATTTTTTTAAAAACTTTGTATACCGCCTGGAGTCACAGCGGTTTCCATGTAAACATACAAAAATTAACAATACAAATCACTCTTTAAAACAATATCAAAACACGTAGGAAAAGACCTACAATTTCTTCAATGACATATTTGATGACCTGTTACCAAAATACCCAAAAATGTCAGCAAAGACAAATCAAAAGTATGCGTTTACAAACAGCTTAGTTTTCAGCTTAGTATGGGGAATAGGGGGATTTAAATATACGTATAAAAACTGGCTAAGATGAGAGGGAATTTCTGATAGCTGTGAATAAATATTCATGATGCCATAGATCAGGGGTAGGCAATTCTGGTCTTCGAAAGCCACAGGCAGGTCAGGTTTTCAGGATATGAAAAAGGACACGGTACTACTCGAAAGGGTCCAGAGAAGAGCGACTAAGATGGTTAAGGGGTTGGAGGAGCTGCCGTACAGCGAAAGATTAGAGAAACTGGGCCTCTTCTCCCTCGAATAGAGGAAATTGAGAGGGGACATGATCGAAACATTCAAGGTACTGAAGGGGATAGACTTAGTAGATAAGGACAGGTTGTTCGCCCTCTCCAAGGTAGGGAGAACGAGAGGACACTCTCTAAAGTTGAAAGGGGATAGATTCCGTACAAACGTAAGGAAGTTCCTCTTCACCCAGAGAGTGGTAGAAAACTGGAACGCTCTTCCAGAGGCTGTTATAGGGGAAAACACCTTCCAGGGACTCAAGACAAAGTAGATAAAGACAGGTTGTTCACCCTCTCCAAGGTAGAGAGAACGAGAGGGCACTCTCTAAAGTTAAAAGGGGATAGATTCCGTACAAACGTACGGAAGTTCTTCTTCACCCAGAGAGTGGTAGAAATCTGGAACGCCCTTCCAGAGGCTGTTATAGGGGAAAACACCTTCCAGGGATTCAAGACTAAGTTGGACAAGTTCCTGCTGAACAAGGACGGGCGCTGATAGGGCTAGTCTCAGTTAGGGTGATGGTCTTTGACCAGAGGGCCGCTGCATGAGCGGATTGCTTGGCACGATGGACCACTGGTTTGACCCAGCAGCGGCGATTCTTATGTTCTTATATCCATAATGAATATGGATGAGATGGATTTGCATGCACTGGTCCCCACTGCTCTGCTGGATGTCTGGCCAGTCTACTTGAAATGCTGGCTCCTCCTACATCCCAATAGCTTGTTTTGTGCATTTTCCTTTTTGATGTGGGGTTTTGTTTTTTTCCCCCCCCCCCCCGAAAATGGTTCAAGAAAGATAGACGCGCTGAGGACAAGCACGTCTAAGAAGTGGCCATTTTTACATTACATTACATTAGGGACTTCTATTCCGTCTATACCTTGCAGTTCAAGGCAGATTACAAAAGAGCTAACTGGACATTTCCAGTGATTTTCAAAACAAAAAGATAAAGACGTTTTTCTGTTTCGAAAATGGTCATGTTCACGACTGGAGTTTTGCGCATGCTCTCAAAACATCCAAACTAGAATTTGGGCATCATCGAAAATGCCTCTCCCTGTATAATTTTAAGCACAAATAAACACCTATTCATGTGACATTTATTTTAATGCAAGAAGCTTTGTTTAACAATAGATTTCCCCTAACCTCTGGCCTCTTCTAGTAAGTATAAGTTCACCCACTAGAGGAAGTGCTGCAGATTTACCATTTCCTGCCTACGAGGAGGAAATGCTAATGGACTGAAGAGGAAGTTGTGAATTGTAAGTAGCTTTTCTTGACTCTTTGGTGACTGCTTTTTTCTGGTTTATTATGACAATGCTGTCGCTAGAGTTATATTTTTTGTTCTGCAAGCTGACTTAGGGTTACCAGATGTCTGGAAAATCCTGGACATGTCCACTTTTTAGAGGACTCTCCGAGTGCCCGGAAAGATTTCCAAAACCCAGCAGTTTGTCTGGGGTTTGGAAGGCTCTGAGCTCAAGGTCACATCTGGAGAGCCCCCGAGTATGCAGAGATGCAACATGATGACATCACATGCATATCGAGACTCATATGTGGTAATCCTGCATATCCTATATAATAAAACCCTAAGCGCACATGCGCACTTAGGATTTCGTGTTCCCTGCCGCTGTGGTATGTGATCCGTGGCAGCCAACCCAGCGGCAGGGAACATTCTGGCCACTCCCCTCCTCCCGCCCTCACTCACCCTGGAAGCCAGGCAAGCTCTCTCCCTGCCCGCTTCCTCGGCAGGGAACACACCTCAGCCCTCACTCGCCGCCGCCGCTGCTGCTGCTGATCCTCCTGTAAAGAGCAGCCTGCGATGGTGGCCGCTTTAGCGAACCTCGCAGGCCGCTCTCCAACTCGGTAGCACGTTCCCTCTGATGCGACCCCATGCGTCAGAGGGAACGTGCTACCGAGGCTGGAAAGTGGCCTGTGAGGTTCGCTAAAGCCGGCCACCATCGCAGGCTGCTCTTTACAGGAGGATCAGCAGCGTGAGAGGAGCCGCCGCCGGCACTTTTAAAACTTGAAACAAAAACCTTTGGCCGCAGCAGGCCAGCCTGCGGGAAGGGAAGGGGGAGGGGCCAAACAGAGCAGGCCAGATTGCATTAAGAGAAGGGAGGGGCCGAACGGAGCAGGACAGCTCACGGTAAGAAGGGAATTGCTTCACAGGGACCTGGAGGGGAAAGGAAATACTGCTGCTGCTTTTGCAAAGGAAAGTGGGGGGGGGGGGGCGAAGGGAGTGGGGGTGAGTGGGGGAAAATGCTGCTACTACTTCACAGGGACCTGGAGGGGAAGGGAAATACCGCTGCTGCTTCTGCAAAGGAAAGGGGGGGGGGGAGGAGGAGAGACGGAAAGAAATACAGACAGGGGACCCGACAGACAGACAGACAAAGAGTGCCAGGGAGAGAGAGAGAGAAAAATAGCAGGAGGGAGAGAGACAGAAAGAAAGGAAGAAAGAGACAGGAGCAGGGAGAGAGACAGAAAGAAAGAAAGACACAGGCATATATTCTAGCACCCGTTAATGTAACAGGCTTAAACACTAGTGTGTTATATTTGCATGATTTTATTGGTTTTGAAAGCTTTTTTGTTTTATATTATTGCTTTTATCATTTATTGCTACACTTTGAATTTGATTTTTGGGATTGTTTATGTGTAGTTCTTACCCCTGACGAGTGAAACGTGGCCATGTGGTTTTGTTGAAGTTCTTACCCCTGTGGGCGAAACATGGCCACGTCTAGTGTTTGGTTTAATAAAACCACACTTCTCTTCATTAGTTTTGATCTGCTTTATTTGTCTGCCAGATTCTTACAGAGATCAGTAGAGAAAACTACAGGTTAGTGAATCCTGGCCATTGTGTCTCAAAAATGCCTTCTAACCATTTCCAGAGGAGATATTAATCTAATCGAATCAGGATTTTGTAAACACATATCTCCAGAATAGGTTCAAAGCGATTTAAAGATAAGAGACCCATGCATAATGTGACCATTTTTTTTTCTCATCAAAATGGGACATCTATTAATATTCAGTCCCGCCCCCAATCCTGCCCTAGCCCCGCCCCCAATTTCTTCCATTCATTTTCTTGTATACACAATATATTATTAATTCATAATGGTAAACATAAAATATTTAAAAAAACCACAATGCACACTGTACACAGAGAAAATATTAATTATCATTTATGAGTTTCAGGGTTTTTTCAAAGAAGTCAAGGCAGATTACTTTAAAATATGCAGTGCCACCTCAGTAACTATAGAAAAATAGACAAATATAATGCAAAATATAGACAGCAAATATAAATTCTCAAAACAGACACATTTTGATCACTAAATTGATAATAAAATCATTTTTCCTAGCTTTGTTGTCTGGTGATTTCATGAGTCTCTGGTTGCACTTCCTTCTGACTGTGCATCCAATCTCTTGAACCGCAAGGTATTGGCGGAAAAGAAATTACTAATGTAATGTAATGTAATGCTATCGCAGCTTAGTAAAAGGAGCCCTTAATGAGACAATCAGCATGGGTTCAGCCGAAGGAGGGCTTGCCTCACCAACTTGCTTGACTTTTTTGAAGATGTGACTAAATATGCGGATAAAGGCGAGCCTGTTGATGTGGTGAATCTAGATTTCCAGAAAGCTTTTGACAGAGTTCCTTATGAGCAGCTTCTGAGAATATTAAAGTGTGATGGGATAGCAGGCAGTGTTGAATTGTGCAGTAAGTCAAAAGGTAGGGTTAAATGGCCATTTTTCTCAATGGAGGAGAGTAAATAGTGGAGTGCCACAGGGATCTGTACTGGGACCGGTGCTATTTAACTTATTTATAAATGATCTGGAAATTGGAACTGTGAGTGAGGTGATTACATTTGCAGATGACACTAAACTGTTCAAAGTTGTTGAGAGCACTTTAATCTTCATATAGTGCCTCAACAATTGCAGATCAGTTATATTTTTCTCTGCATTAAGTAATTAGATTTATTCAAATACTGGTGTGATGCTTTCATTAATTAAAAAAGTAACAAAAAGTTTTTAAAAATACTTTATTAATGATTAGCTATTAGGATAGGATGGAGGGTTTTTGATCAATGAAAGAAACTCAACACCGCAATTTTTAGGGTGGAGCAGCGCTTGCTTACTTGGCAACTTCTTTACCACTTAACGGCCTTACAGCATGGCAAACAACATGGCTATGCTCGTATTTGGCGTCGATTTCGGGCTTCTGTGGGGGTTTGTGGTAGGGGTGGACTGGGGCTTTGAGTTGAGTTTGGGGCTGGACTGGGAGGGCTGGGATTAGGGGGATCCTATAACCATATTCCTCTTCCATTCTTTGCTTTGTATGGGATTGGATGATTCTCAACCTTATCGGGTGCTGTAGGTATTGTGTTTCGTCCCTGGGGGGAGGGTGGGGGGGGGTATTGGCTGTGTTCTGGTGGGTATTGTAGTTTGTTTTTGTTAGAATTTAGGGATTACACATGTCTTTGTTGTTGGCTGCACTTCGGGTATTTTCTGGAGTGTGGTGTATTGATCTTTGTTTTATTGTTGCTGCACCTAATATGTATATTTTATGCTTGGTGTATATCTCAATAAAAGCTTTTATTTAAAAAATAAATAAAAGGCAGCATCGATGAGCATCTAGAAAGGAACAAACTGATGAAAACAAGCCCACGGCCAAACAAACTTATTGCACTTCTTCAAAGGAATTAACAAACAGATGGACAAAGGGGACCCCATAGACATCGTATACTTGGATTTCCAAAAAGCCTTTGACAAGGTACCCCATGAACGCCTACTGCGGAAACTGAAGAACCATGGAGTGGAAGGAGAAGTACATAGATGGATCAAAAATTGGTTGGCGGGCAGGAAGCAAAGGGTAGGAGTGAAGGGCCACTACTCTGACTGGAGGAGGGTCACGAGTGGTCTTCTGCAGGGGTTAGTACTTGGACCGCTGCTGTTCAATGTATTTATAAATGATCTAGAAACAGGGATGAAGTGTGAAGTAATAAAATTCGCAGATAAACCCAAACTATTTAGTGGAGTTAGGACTAAAGAGGACTGTGAAGATTTACAAAGAGACCTGAACAAACTAGGAGAGCGGGCGAAAAGATGGCAGATGAAGTTTAATGTAGAGAAATGTAGGAAACAGGAACCCGATGTACAGCTATACGATGGGAGGTGAAAGTAGCCTAGAAAAGAACTTGGGGGTACTAGTGGACAAGACAATGAAGCCGTTGGCACAGTGCCCAGCAGCCTCTAAGAAGGCGAACAGAATGCTAGGTATTATCAAGAAAGGTATTACAACCAGAACGAAATAAGTTATCCTGCCGTTGTATCGGGCGATAGTGCGCCCGCATCTGGAGTACTGCGTCCAATATTGGTCTCTGTACCTTAGGAAGGATATGGAGATACTCGAGAGGATTCAGAGAGTGACGCGACTGATAAAAGGTATGGAAAACCTTTCATATACTGAAAGATTAGAGAAACTGAGGCTCTTTTCCCTGGAAAAGCGGAGACTTAGAGGGGACATGATAGAGATCATGAAAGGCATAGAGAAAGTGGAGGACAGATTCTTCACACTTTAGAAAACTACAAGAACGAGAGGGCATTCTGAAAAATTAAAAGGGAACAGATTCAGAACCAATGCTAAGAAGTTCTTCTTCACCCAAAGGGTGGTGGACACCTGAAATGCACTTCCAGAGGGTGTGATAAGACAGAGTACAGTATTGGGGTTCAAGAAAGGATTAGATGATTTCCTGAAGGAAAAGGGGATAGAAGGGGATAGATAGAGGATTACTATACAGGTCCTGGACCTGATGGGCCGCCGCGTGAGCGGACTGCTGGGCGTGATGGACCTCTGGTCTGACCCAGCAGAGGCACGGCTTATGTTCTTATGTTAAAGAGGTTAGGGCTTTTCGGCCTGGAGAAGAGAGGGCTGAGGGGGAGACATGATTGAAGTCCACAAAATCCTGAGTGGTGTAGAACAGGTACAAGTGGATCCATTTTTGTACTGCATCAAGATTTACAAAGACTAGGGGACACTTAAATTTACAGAGTAATACTTTTAAAACCAATAGGAGGAAATATTTTTTCACTCAGAGAATAGTTAAGCTCTGGAATGCCAGAGGATGTGGTAAGAAAGGTTTGGACAAGTTCCTGGAGGAAAAGTCCATTGTCTGCTGTCGAGACAGACATGGGATGGTAGCATGGAATGCTGCTACAATTTGGGTTTTTGCCAGGTACTTGTTCCTTGGATTGGCCTCTGCGAAGACACGATACTGGGTTAGATAAACTATTGATCTGACCCAGTAAGGCTATTCTTATGTTCTTATGGGAATATCTTACAAATTTATTTATTTTTTTAATAGATGTCTATGTTATCCACAGAATTAAAGTATTCTATTCCAAACTCTGTGTCGACTGAGGTTCCTGTAAAAATATACCATTGGACAAGGTTGTCTACTATCCTCAGGGTCATTCGTGCTCAGACTGAAGTCCTTGGCTAGGAAGGTTTTGCAAGCAGAGTATATGCATGATTTTGAGTTTGGTGACGCCATTGTCAAAACTGCCAGCAACTTCCCTGCCCGATTTGCTTTTAGCTCTGGAGGATTTCAACTCTGTAGCATGATATGTTTAATTTTGCTGGATTTAAAGTGTAAATTCATTGCCTGAACCAAGATAAAATATGGCTTGAAATAAAGTGAGAGACGGAGTTGTCTGCCTCCAGAAGGTGTTAAGTGCTTTCTGCCTACCAGACTTCAATTCGCCAAAATCCATAAAACAGGAAAATTCACCATGCTTGCTCTCTTCTTTGGACCATCGCTGGAAACACGTGCTGTGTTGTCTCTCCGCTGGACAACAGACCATGGGCCCAGCTCTGTCATGAAGTCTGCTCTGCAACTCAAGACTTTCCAACCAGCAAGGC